>NC_052151.1:3750815-4050815 GCF_902713615.1 Scyliorhinus canicula | reverse complement strand
GCTCTCCTTCATTGATAGAGGTATAGAATATAAAATAAGGATATAATGTTAGAATTGTGTATGACAGTGGTGAGGCCACAACTGGAATATTGCGTGCAGTTCTGGTCACCACATTACAGAAAGGATGTTATTGCTCTGGGGAGAGTGCAGAGGAGGTTTACAAGTATGTTGCTAGGGCTGGAAAAGTGTAACTATGAGGAGAGTTTGGATAGGTTGGGATTATTTTCCTTGGAACAAAGAAGGCTGAGGGGTGACTTAATTGAGGTGAACTAAATGATGATGAGAAGAGATAGAGTGGACAGGACAAAGGTGTTTCCTTGGTGGAGAATTCTAGAATCAGGGGACATAGATTCAAGATAAGAGGCAGAAGGTGTAGAGGGGACATGAGGAAGAAACTTTTTACACAGAGGGTGGCGGGAGTCTGGAATTCACTGTCTGAGTTGGTGGTGGAGTCAGAAATCCTAAACTCTTTTTAAAAGGTGCCTGGATCTGCACCTTAAGTGCTCCAAGCTACAGGGCTATGGACCGGGTGCAGGAAGGTGGGATTAGAAAGGGCACCTGGGTGTCCTCGGGCTGGTACGGAAAAGATGGGCCAAATTAGAACATTTCTATGATTCTCAGTCGGTCAAATATCCAAGGCACCTGCAATTCCAGCCACATCAGCAGCTCCCCTTTTCATTACACCGCCATCTACTCACACCTCTTGAATTCCCTCCTAAACCTCTGCATCGTTCTACCCCTCCCTCCTCCTTCAAGACACTCCTTAAACTACCACTCTGACCTGGCATAATATTGGCAGGTGTTTCTGACACATAATATTGTTGTGAAGTGCTTTGGGATGTTTTATTATGTTAAATGTTTTGTAGAAATGTCTTTGTTGCTGTCGTACTGGATTAAGAAGACTTGATGTGTTGTGTAACTGCAGGGCTGAAAAGTGGTTTTTAGAGAGGCAGCCGGACAGACTTGCTGCACTTTTGGCGAAGCTGTACGTGTTCTCATTCACCTGGGCAGTGGGCGGCTGCCTCAAGAGGGAGGACGATTTTGAGGAAGAAGGCCTGATTGGGCTCAGTGATAGAAGCGATGACGAAGATGTCATCAAGGTCACACTAGATTTCAACACCTTGGTCCACAACTTGTTCGAGGGACAAACAGCGCTTTGTGAGCCATTAATTTTACTAAAATATTTTCTCCATTGCGTCCGGACCGGGGATAGTTGGTGATTTATTCACATCTATATATTGTTTCTAGATTAAAAATTAAACTGCCATTAAGCAGTTCTCAGTTTATGCCTAATGTTATCGATTAACAAATGGAAAGGTAACCATCTACATTGTTGTTCTCTCAACTGGCGTGCTATTCACTCCTGAATTCCCTCTCGAGTTCCTGAATGGGGTTTATTTGTCATAACAAAAACTGGGTTAAATGGATTTAATCTGTCCCATTGAGACAGGGTGAAATAGGGGTTAATCTGTCCCCATTGAGACAGGGTGAAAAAGGGGTTAATCTGTCCCCAGTGAGACAGGGTGAAATAGGGGTTAATCTGTCCCCATTGAGACAGGGTGAAATAGGGGTTAATCTGTCCCCATTGAGACAGGGTGAAACAGGGGTTAATCTGTCCCCAGTGAGACAGGGTGAAATAGGGGTTAATCTGTCCCCATTGAGACAGGGTGAAATAGGGGTTAATCTGTCCCCATTGAGACGGGGTCAAATAGGTGTTCATCTGACGCCATTGAGACAGGGTGAAATAGGAGTTAATCTGTCCCCATCGAGACAGGGTGAAATAGGGGTACATCTGCCTCCATTGAGACAGGGTGAAATAGGGGTTAATCTGTCCCATTGAGACAGGGTGAAATAGGGGTTAATCTGTCCCCAGTGAGACAGGGTGAAATAGGGGTTAATCTGTCCCCATTGAGACAGGGTGAAATAGGGGTTAATCTGTCCCCATTGAGACAGGGTGAAATAGGGGTTAATCTGACCCCATTGAGACAGAGTGAAATAGGGGTTAATCTGTCCCCATTGAGACAGGGTGAAATAGGCGTTAATCTGTCCCCATTGAGACGGGGTCAAATAGGTGTTCATCTGACCCCATTGAGACAGTGTGAAATAGGGGTTAATCTGTCCCCATCGAGACAGGGTGAAATAGGAGTTAATCTGTCCCCATCGAGACAAGGTGAAATAGGGGTTAATCTGTCCCCATTGAGACAGGGTGAAATAGGGGTTAATCTGTCCCATTGAGACAGGGTGAAATAGGGGTTAATCTGTCCCATTGAGACAGGGTGAAATAGGGGTTAATCTGTCCGATTGAGACAGGGTGAAATAGGGGTTAATCTGTCCCATTGAGACAGGGTGAAATAGGGGTTAATCTGTCCCCATTGAGACAGGGTGAAATAGGGGTTAATCTGTCCCCATTGAGACAGGGTGAAATAGGGGTTAATCTGTCCCATTGAGACTGGGTGAAATAGGTGTTAATCTGTCCCATTGAGACAGAATGAAATAGGGGTTAATCTGTCCCCATTGAGACAGGGTGAACTAGGGGTTAATCTGTCCCCATTGAGACAGGGTGAAATAGGGGTTAATCAGTCCTGTTGAGACAGGGTGAAATAGGGGTTAAACTGTCTCGATTGAGAAAGGGTGAAATAGGGGTTAATATGTCCCATCGAGACAGGGTGAAATAGGGGTTAATTTGTCCCCAGTGAGACAAGGTGAAATAGGGGTTACTCTGTCCCCATTGAGACAGGATGAAATAGGGTTAATTTGTCCCCAGTGAGACAGGGTGAAATAGGGGTTAATCTGCCTCCATTGAGACAGGGTGAAATAGGGGTTAATCTGTCCCCATTGAGACGGGGTGAAATAGGGGTTAATCTGTCCCCATTGAGACAGGGTGAAATAGGGGTTAATCAGTCCCATTGAGACAGGGTGAAATAGGGGTTAATCTGTCCCCATTGAGACAGGGTGAAATAGGGGTTAATCTGTCCGATTGAGACAGGGTGAAATAGGGGTTAATCTGCCTCCATTGAGACAGGGTGAAATAGGGGTTAATCTGTCCCCAGTGAGACAGGCTGAAATATGGGTTAATCTGTCCCATTGAGACAGGGTGAAATAGGGGTTAATCTGTCCCCATTGAGACGGGGTCAAATAGGGGTTAATCTGTCCCCATTGAGACAGGGTGAAATAGGGGTTAATCTGTCCCATTGAGACAGGGTGAAATAGGGGTTAATCTGTCCCCATTGAGACGGGGTCAAATAGGGGTTAATCTGTCCCCATTGAGACAGGGTGAAATAGGGGTTAATCTGTCCCCATTGAGACAGGGTGAAATAGGGGTTAATCTGTCCCCATTGAGACAGGGTGAAATAGGGGTTAATCTGTCCCCATTGAGACAGGGTGAAAAAGGGGTTAATCTGTCCCCATTGAGACAGGGTGAAATAGGGGTTAATCTGTCCCCATTGAGACAGGGTGAAATAGGGGTTAATCTGCCTCCATTGAGACAGGGTGAAATAGGGGTTAATCTGTCCCCATTGAGACGGGGTGAAATAGGAGTTAATCTGTCCCCATTGAGACAGGGTGAAATAGGGGTTAATCTGTCCCCATTGAGACAGGGTGAAAAAGGGGTTAATCAGTCCCATTGAGACAGGGTGAAATAGTGGTTAATTTGTCTCCACTGAGACACGGAGAAATAGGGGTTAATCTGTCCCCATCGAGACAGGGTGAAATAGGGGTTAATCTGTCCCCATCGAGACAGGATGAAATAGGGTTTAATCTGTCCACATTGAGACAGGGTGAAATATGGGTTAATCTGTCCCATTGAGACAGGGTGAAATAGGGGTTAATCTGTCCCATTGAGACAGGGTGAAATAGGGGTTAATCTGCCTCCAGTGAGACAGGGTGAAATAGGGGTTAATCTGTCCCCATTGAGACAGTGTGAAATAGGGGTTAATCTGTCCCATTGAGACAGGGTGAAATAGGGGTTAATCAGTCCCATTGAGACAGGGTGAAATAGTGGTTAATTTGTCTCCACTGAGACACGGAGAAATAGGGGTTAATCTGTCCCCATCGAGACAGGGTGAAATAAGTGTTAATCTGTCTCCATCGAGATAAGGTGAAATAGGGGTTAATCTGTCCCATTGAGACAGGGTGAAATAGGGGTTAATCTGTCCCCATAGTGACAGGGTGAAATAGGGATTAATCTGTCCCCATAGTGACAGGGTGAAATAGGGGTTAATCTGTCCCATTGAGACAGGGTGAAATAGGGGTTAATCTGTCCCCATTGAGACAGGGTGAAATAGTGGTTAATCCGTCCCATTGAGACAGAGTGAAATAGGGGTTAATCTGTCCTATTGAGACAGGGTGAAATAGGGGTTAATCTGTCCCATTGAGACAGAGTGAAATAGGGGTTAATCTGTCCCCATTGAGACAGGGTGAAATAGGGGTTAATCTGTCCCATTGAGACAGAGTGAAATAGGGGTTAATCTGTCCCATTGAGACAGAGTGAAATAGGGGTTAACCTGTCCCCATTGAGACAGGGTGAAATAGGGGTTAATCTGTCCCATTGAGACAGAGTGAAATAGGGGTTAATCTGTCCCATTGAGACAGGGTGAAATAGGGGTTAATCCGTCCCCACTGAGACAGGGTGAAATAGGGATTAATCTGTCCTATTGAGACAGGGTGAAATAGGGGTTAATCTGTCCCATTGAGACAGGGTGAAATAGGGGTTAATCTGTCCCCATCGAGACAAGGTTAAATAGGGGTTAATCTGTCCCCATTGAGACAGGGTGAAATAGGGGTTAATCTGTCCCCATCGAGACAAGGTTAAATAGGGGTTAATCTGTCCCCATCGAGACAGGGTGAAATTGGAGTTAATCTGTCCCCATCGAGACAAGGTTAAATAGGGGTTAATCTGTCCCCATTGAGACAGGGTGAAATAGGGGTTAATCTGTCCCATTGAGACAGGGTGAAATAGGGGTTAATCTGTCCCATTGAGACAGAATGAAATAGGGGTTAATCTGTCCCCATTGAGACAGGGTGAAATAGGAGTTAATCTGTCCCCATCGAGACAGGGTGAAATAGGGGTTAATCTGTCCCATTGAGACAGGGTGAAATAGGGGTTAATCTGTCCCCAGTGAGACAGTGTGAAATAGGGGTTAATCTGTCCCCATCGAGACAGGGTGAAATAGGGGTTAATCTGTCCCCATTGAGACAGGGTGAAATAAGGGTTAATCTGTCCCATTGAGACAGGGTGAAATAGGGGTTAATCTGTCCCATTGAGACAGAATGAAATAGGGGTTAATCTGTCCCCATTGAGACAGGGTGAACTAGGGGTTAATCTGTCCCCATTGAGACAGGGTGAAATAGGGGTTAATCTGTCCCACTGAGACAGGGTGAAATAGGGGTTAATCTGTCCCCATTTAGACAGGGTGAAAAAGGGGTTAATCTGTCCCATTGAGACAGAGTGAAATAGGGGTTAATCTGTCCCCACTGAGACAGGGTGAAATAGGAGTTAATCTGTCCCCATCGAGACAGGGTGAAATAGGGGTTAATCCGTCCCCATTTAGACAGGGTGAAAAAGGGGTTAATCTGTCCCATTGAGACAGAGTGAAATAGGGGTTAATCTGTCCCATTGAGACTGGGTGAAATAGGGGTTAATCTGTCCCCAGTGAGACAGGGTGAAATAGGGGTTAATCTGTCTCCATTGAGACATGGTGAAATAGGGGTTAATCTGTCCCCATTGAGACATGGTGAAATAGGGGTTAATCTGTCCCATTGAGACAGGGTGAAATAGGGGTTAATCTGTCCCATTGAGACAGGGTGAAATAGGGATTAATCTGTCCCATTGAGACAGGGTGAAATAGGGGTTAATCTGTCCCCATTGAGACAGGGTGAAATAGGAGTTAATCTGTCCCCATTGAGACAGAGTGAAATAGGGGTTAATCTGCCTCCATTGAGACAGGGAGAAATAGGGGTTAATCTGTCCCCATTGAGACAGGGTGAAATAGGGGTTAATCTGTCCCCATTGAGACAGGGTGAAATAGGGTTAATTTGTCCCCATTGAGACAGGGTGAAATAGGAGTTAATCTGTCTCAATTGAGACAGGGTGAAATAGGGGTTAATCTGTCCCATTGAGACAGGGTGAAATAGGGGTTAATCTGTCCCCATTGAGACAGGGTGAAATAGGGGTTAATCTGTCCCATTGAGACAGGGTGAAATAGGGGTTAATCTGTCCGATTGAGACAGGGTGAAATAGGGGTTAATCTGTCCCATTGAGACAGGGTGAAATAGGGGTTAATCTGTCCGATTGAGACAGGGTGAAATAGGGGTTAATCTGTCCCCATCGAGACAGGCTGAATAGGGGTTAATCCGTCCCGCTTGAGACAGGGTGAAATAAGGGTTAATCTGTCCCATTGAGACAAGGTGAAATAGGAGTTAATCTGTCTCCAATGAGACAGGGTGAAATATGGGTTAATCAGTCCCGTTGAGACAGGGTGAAATAGGGGTTAATCTGTCCCATTGAGACAGGGTGAAATAGGGGTTAATCTGTCCCATTGAGACAGGGTGAAATAGGGGTTAATCTGTCCCCATTGAGACAGGGTGAAATAGGGGTTAATCTGCCTCCAGTGAGACAGGGTGAAATAGGTGTTAATCTGTCCCCATTGAGACAGGGTGAAATAGGGGTTAATCTGCCTCCAGTGAGACAGGGTGAAATAGGTGTTAATCTGTCCCCATTGAGACAAGGTTAAATAGGGGTTAATCTGTCCCCATTGAGACAGGGTGAAATAGGGGTTAATCTGTCCCATTGAGACAGGGTGAAATAGGGGTTAATCTGTCCCCATTGAGACAGGGTGAAATAGGGGTTAATTTGTCTCCACTGAGACAGGGTGAAATAGGGGTTAATCTGTCCCCATTGAGACAGAGTGAAATAGGGGTTAATCAGTCCCCATCGAGACACGGTGAAATAAGTGTTAATCTGTCTCCATCGAGACAAGATGAAATAGGGGTTAATCTGTCCACATTGAGACAGGGTGAAATATGGGTTAATCTGTCCCATTGAGACAGGGTGAAATAGGGGTTAATCTGTCCCATTGAGACAGGGTGAAATAGGGGTTAATCTGTCCACATTGAGACAGGGTGAAATATGGGTTAATCTGTCCCATTGAGACAGGGTGAAATAGGGGTTAATCTGTCCCATTGAGAAAGGGTGAAATAGGGGTTAATATGTCCCATCGAGACAGGGTGAAATAGGGGTTAATTTGTCCCCAGTGAGACAGGGTGAAATAGGGGTTAATCTGTCCCCATTGAGACAGGATGAAATAGGGTTAATTTGTCCCCAGTGAGACAGGGTGAAATAGGGGTTAATCTGCCTCCATTGAGACAGGGTGAAATAGGGGTTAATCTGTCCCCATTGAGACAGGGTGAAATAGGGGTTAATCTGTCCCATTGAGACAGGGTGAAATAGGGGTTAATCTGTCCCATTGAGACAGGGTGAAATAGGGGTTAATCTGTCCCCATTGAGATGGGTGAAATAGGGGTTAATCAGCCTCCATTGAGAGAGGGTGAAATATGTGTTAATCTGTCCCCATCGAGACAGGGTGAAATAGGGATTAATCAGTCCCATTGTGACCGTCTGTAATTGTGGTTAATCTGTCCCATCGAGAGGGTGAAATAGGATTAATCAGTCCCATTGTGACCGGTTGAAATAGGGGTTAATTGGTCCCCATTGAGTTGTTTGGATTCACTTGGTTTCAGAGAGTAGCTCTATCATCACGTGAGTGAAGAGGTGGGTTCCACAAACAACTATATTGACAATGATGTGGAGATGCCGGCGTTGGACTGGGGTGAGCACAGTAAGAAGTCTTACAACACCAGGTTAAAGTCCAACAGGTTTGTTTCAAACACGAGCTTTCGGAGCACGGCTCCTTCTTCAGGTTCATTCACCTGAAGAAGGAGCCGTGCTCCGAAAGCTCGTGTTTGAAACAAACCTGTTGGACTTTAACCTGGTGTTGTAAGACTTCTTACTATATTGACAATGTGATTGATGCAATATGATACTTGCAAAGCGAGTCTTTGCAGATAATTAAGTCTTTTCATGTACAGAAGTGTGACTGGAGAGAGGGAAAATCACAGGTTAAAGAGGTGTTAATTGTCTGAATCCAGGACGTTGGTAGGATTTTGCAAGTCCATGTCAGATGCTGGGGGGTTAAATGTAATGAGACATGAATCCAAGGCCCCAGTTGAGGCCCTGCTCATGCATGCGGAACTTGTCTATCAGTTTCTGCTTGGAGATTCTACGTTGTTGCGCATCCTGAAGGCCACCTTGAAAAACTCTGACCTGAAGATCAAAGCCTGCATGCCCTTGACTCCTGAAGTGTTCCCCGACTGGAATAGAACAAACTTGCCTGGCGATTTTCGATTGATCAGTGAGTGCTGCACTATTGAAGGGTCAGTACTTAGTGAAAGCTGCACTGTCAGAGGGTCAGTACTGAGGGAGCGCTGCATTGTCAGAGGCTCAGTACTGAGGGAGTGCTGCACTGTCAGAGGGTCAGTACTGAGGGAGTGCTGCACTGTCAGAGGGTCAGTACAGAGGGAGTGCCGCACTGTCAGAGGGTCAGTACTGAGGGAGTGCTGCACTGTCAGTGGGTCAGTAATGAGGGAGTGCGGCACTGTCAGAGGGTCAGTACTGAGGGAGTGCTGCACTGTCAGAGGGTCAGTACTGAGGGAGCGCTGCATTGTCAGAGGCTCAGTACTGAGGGAGTGCTGCACTGTCAGAGGGTCAGTACTGAGGGAGTGCTGCATTGTCAGATGGTCAGTACTGAGGGGGTGCTGCACTGTCAGGGCGTCAGTACTGAGGGAGTTCTGCACTGTCAGAGGGTCAGTACTGAGGGAGTGCTGCACTGTCAGAGCGTCAGTACTGAGGGAGGGCTGCACTGTCAGAGGGTCAGTACTGAGGGAGTGCCGCACTGTCAGAGGGTCAGTACTAAGGGAGTGCTGCACTGTCAGAGGGTCAGTACTGAGGGAGTGCTGCACTGTCAGAGCGTCAGTACTGAGGGAGTGCTGCACTGTCAGAGGGACAGTACTGAGGGAGTTCTGCACTGTCAGAGGGTCAGTATTGAGGGAGTGCTGCACTGTCAGAGCGTCAGTACTGAGGGAGTGCTTCACTGTCAGATGGTCAGTGCTGAGGGAGTGCCGGACTGTCAGAGAGTCATTACTAAGGGAGTGCTGCACTGTCAGAGGGTCAGTATTGAGGGAATGCTGCACTGCCAGAGGGTCAGTACTGAGGGAGTGCTGCACTGTCAGAGGGTCAGTACTTAGGGAGTGCTGCACTGTCAGAGGGTCAGTACTGAGGGAGTGCTGCACTGTCAGAGGGTCAGTACTGAGGGAGTGCTGCACTGTCAGAGGGTCAGTACTGAGGGAGTGCTGCACTGTCAGAGAGTCAGTACTGAGGGAGTGCTGCTCTGTTAGAAGGTCAGTATTGAGGGAGTGCTGCACTGTCAGAGGGTCAGTACTCAGGGAGTGCTGCTCTGTTCGAGGGTCAGTGCTGAGGGAGTGCCGCACTTTCAGAGAGTCAGTACTGAAGGAGTGCTGCACTGCTAGAGGGTCAGTACTGAGGGAGTGCTGCACTGTCAGAAGGTCAGTATTGAGGGAGTGTTGCGCTGTCGCAGGGTCAGTACTGAGGGAGTGCTACTCTGTTAGAGGGTCAGTGCTGAGGGAGTGCCGCACTGTCAGAGTGTCAGTGCTGAGGGAGTGCTGCACTGTTCGAAGGTCAGTACTGAGGGAGCGCTGCACTGTCAGAGGGTCAGTACTGAGGGAGTGCCGCACTGTCAGAGGGTCAGTACTGAGGGAGTGCTGCACTGTCAGAGGGTCAGTACTGAGGGAGTGCCGCACTGTCAGAGGGTCAGTACTGAGGGAGTGCTGCACTGTCAGAGTGTCAGTGCTGAGGGAGTGCTGCACTGTGAGAAGGTCAGTATTCAGGAAGTACTGCACTCTCAGAGGGTCAGTACTGAGGGAGTGCTGCACTGTTAGAGGTTCAGTGCTGAGGGAGTGCTGCTCTGTCAGAGGGTCAATACTGAGGGAGTGCTGCACTGTCTCAGTGTCAGTACTGAGGGAGTACTGCACTGTCAGAGGGTCAGTGCTGAGGGAGTGCTGCACTCTCAGAGGGTCAGTACTGAGGGAGGGCTGCACTGTCACAGGGTCAGTACTGAGGGAGTGCCGCACTGTTTGAGGGTCAGTACTGAGGGAGTGCCGCACTGTCCGAGGGTCAGTACTGGGGGAGTGCTGCACTTTCAGAGAGTCAGTACTGAAGGAGTGCTGCACTGCTAGAGGGTCAGTACTGAGGGAGTGCTGCACTGTCAGAAGGTCAGTATTGAGGGAGTGTTGCGCTGTCGCAGGGTCAGTACTGAGGGAGTGCTACTCTGTTAGAGGGTCAGTGCTGAGGGAGTGCCGCACTGTCAGAGTGTCAGTGCTGAGGGAGTGCTGCACTGTTCGAAGGTCAGTACTGAGGGAGCGCTGCACTGTCAGAGGGTCAGTACTGAGGGAGTGCCGCACTGTCAGAGAGTCAGTACTGAGGGAGTGCTGCTCTGTTAGAAGGTCAGTATTGAGGGAGTGCTGCACTGTCAGAGGGTCAGTACTCAGGGAGTGCTGCTCTGTTCGAGGGTCAGTGCTGAGGGAGTGCCGCACTTTCAGAGAGTCAGTACTGAAGGAGTGCTGCACTGCTAGAGGGTCAGTACTGAGGGAGTGCTGCACTGTCAGAAGGTCAGTATTGAGGGAGTGTTGCGCTGTCGCAGGGTCAGTACTGAGGGAGTGCTACTCTGTTAGAGGGTCAGTGCTGAGGGAGTGCCGCACTGTCAGAGTGTCAGTGCTGAGGGAGTGCTGCACTGTCCGAAGGTCAGTACTGAGGGAGCGCTGCACTGTCAGAGGGTCAGTACTGAGGGAGTGCCGCACTGTCAGAGGGTCAGTACTGAGGGAGTGCTGCACTGTCAGAGTGTCAGTGCTGAGGGAGTGCTGCACTCTGAGAGGGTCAGTATTCAGGGAGTACTGCACTCTCAGAGGGTCAGTACTGAGGGAGTGCTGCACTGTTAGAGGTTCAGTGCTGAGGGAGTGCTGCTCTGTCAGAGGGTCAATACTGAGGGAGTGCTGCACTGTCTTAGTGTCAGTACTGAGGGAGTACTGCACTGTCAGAGGGTCAGTGCTGAGGGAGTGCTGCACTCTCAGAGGGTCAGTACTGAGGGAGGGCTGCACTGTCACAGGGTCAGTACTGAGGGAGTGCCGCACTGTTTGAGGGTCAGTACTGAGGGAGTGCCGCACTGTCCGAGGGTCAGTACTGGGGGAGTGCTGCACTGTCAGAGGGTCTGTACTGGGGGAGTTCACCGCTGCCAGAGGGTCAGTGCTGAGGTAGCGCCGCACTGTCGGAGGGTCAGTACTGAGGGAGTGCCGCACTGTCGGAGGGTCAGTACTGAGGGAGTGCCGCACTGTCAGAGCGTCAGTACTGAGGGAGTGCCGCACTGTCAGAGGGTCAGTACAAAGGGAGTTCCACACTGTTTGAGGGTCAGTGCTGAGGGAGTGCTGCACTGTCAGAGGGTCAGTATTGAGGGAGCGCTGCACTGTCAGAGGGTCAGTACTGAGGGAGTGCCGCACTGTCAGAGGGTCAGTACTGAGGGAGTGCTGCACTGTCTTAGCATCAGTACTGAGGGAGTTCTGCACTGTCAGACGGTCAGTACTGAGGGAGTGCCGCACTGTTTGAGTGTCAGTACTGAGGGAGTGCTGCACTGTCAGAGAGTTAGTACTGAGGGAGTGCCTCACTGTCAGAGGGTCAGTACTGAGGGAGTGCTGCTCTGTTTGAGGGTCTGTACTGAGGGAGTTCTCCGCTGCCAGACGGTCAGTACTGAGGGAGCGCTGCATTGTCAGAGGCTCAATACTGAGGGAGTGCCGCACTGTCAGAGGGTCAGTACTAAGGAAGTGCTGCACTGTCAGAGGGTCAGTACTAAGGGAGTGCTGCACTGTCAAAGGGTCAGTATTGAGGGAGTGCTGCACTGTCAGAGGGTCAGTACTGAGGGAGCGCTGCATTGTCAGAGGCTCAGTACTGAGGGAGTGCTGCACTGTCAGAGCGTCAGTACTGAGGGAGTGCTGCACTGTCAGAGGGTCTGTACTGAGGGAGCGCTGCATTGTCAGAGGCTCAGTACTGAGGGAGTGCTGCTCTGTCAGAGGGTCAATACTGAGGGAGTGCTGCACTGTCTTAGTGTCAGTACTGAGGGAGTGCTGCACTGTCAGAGGGTCAGTACTGAGGGAGTGCTGCTCTGTCAGAGGGTCAATACTGAGGGAGTGCTGCACTGTCTTAGTGTCAGAACTGAGGGAATGCTGCACTGTCAGAGGGTCAGTGCTGAGTGAGTGCTGCACTCTCAGAGGGTCAGTACTGAGGGAGTGCTGCACTGTTAGAGGTTCAGTGCTGAGGGAGTGCTGCTCTGTCAGAGGGTCAATGCTGAGGGAGTGCCGCACTGTCCGAGGGTCAGTACTGAGGTAGTGCTGCACTGTCTGATGGTCAGTACTGAGGGAGTGCTGCTCTGTCAGAGGGTCAATACTGAGGGAGTGCTGCACTGTCAGATGTCTGTACTGAGGTAGTGCTGCACTGACTTAGGGTCAGTACTGAGGGAGTGCTGCACTGTCAGAGGGTCAGTACTGAGGTAGTTCTTCAGTGTCAGAGGGTCAGCACTGAGGGTGTGCTGCACTGTCAAACGGTCAGTTCTGAGGGAGTGCCGCACTGTTTGAGGCTCAGTACTGAGGGAGTGCCGCACTGTCCGAGGGTCAGTACTGGGGGAGTGCTGCACTGTCAGAGGGTCTGTACTGAGGTAGTGCTGCACTGTCTTAGGGTCAGTACTGAGGGAGTTCTGCACTGTCAGAGAGTTGGTACTGAGGGAGTGCCGCACTGTCAGAGGGTCAGTACTGAGGGAGTGCTGCCCTGTTTGACGGTCTGTACTGAGGGAGTACTCCGCTGCCAGAGGGTCAGTGCTGAGGGAGCGCCGCACTGTCGGAGGGTCAGTACTGAGGGAGTGCCGCACTGTCAGAGGGTCAGTACTGAGGGATTGCCGCACTGTCGGAGGGTCAGTACTGAGGGAGTGCTGCACTGTCAGAGGGTCAGTAATGAGGGAGACCTGCACTGTCAGTGCGTCAGTACTGAGGGATTGCCGCACTGTCAGAGGGTCAGTACTGAGGGAGTGCCGCACTGTCAGAGGTTCAGTACTGAGGGAGTGCTGCTCTGTTCGAGGGTCAGTGCTGAGCGAGTGCTGCACTGTCAGAGGCTCAGTACTGAGGGAGACCTGCACTGTCAGAGGGTCAGTACTGAGGGAGTGCTGCACTGTCAGCGGGTCAGTACTGAGGGCGTGCTGCACTGTCAGAGAGTTAGTACTGAGCGAGTGCCGCACTGCCTGAGGGTCAGTGTTGAGGGAGTGCTGCACTGTCCGAGGGTCAGTACTGAGGTAGTGCTGCACTGCCTTAGGGTCAGTACTGAGGGAGTGCTGCACTGTCAGACGGTCAGTACTGAGGGAGTGCCGCACAGTTTGAGGATCAGTACTGAGGGAGTGCTGCACTGTCAGAGTGTCAGTACTGAGGGAGTGCTGCTCTGTTTGAGGGTCCGTACTGTGGGAGTGCTGCACTGTCAGAGAGTTAGTATTGAGGGAATGCCGCACAGTCAGAGGGTCAGTGCTGAAGGAGTGCTGCACTGTCAGAGGGTCTGTACTGAGGGAGTTCTCCGCTGCCAGAGGGTCAGTGCTGAGGTAGCGCCGCACTGTCGGAGGGTCAGTACTGAGGGAGAGCCGCACTGTCAGAGGGTCAGTACTGAGGGAGTGCCGCACTGTCAGAGGGTCAGTACTGAGGGAGTGCCGCACTGCCAGAGGGTCTGTACTGAGGGAGTTCTCCGCTGCCAGACGGTCAGTACTGAGATAGTGCCGCACTGTCAGACGGTCAGTACGAGGGAGTGCCGCACTGTTTGAGGCTCAGTACTGAGGGAGTGCCGCACTGTCCGAGGATCAGTACTGGCGGAGTGCTGCACTGTCAGAGGGTCTGTACTGAGGTAGTGCACTGTCTTAGGGTCAGTACTGAGCGAGTGCCGCACTGTCAGAGGGTCAGTACTGAGGGAGTGCTGCACTGTCAGAGGGTCAGTACTGAGGGAGTGCCGCACTGTCAGAAGGTCAGTACTGAGGGAGTGCTGCACTGTCAGAGGTTCAGTATTGAGGGAGTGCTGCTCTGTTCGAGGGTCAGTGCTGAGCGAGTGCTGCACTGTCAGAGGCTCAGTACTGAGGGAGACCTGCACTGTCAGAGGGTCAGTACTGAGGGAGTGCTGCACTGTCAGAGGGTCAGTACTGAGGGAGTGCTGCACTGTCAGAGAGTTAGTACTGAGCGAGTGCCGCACTGCCTGAGGGTCAGTGTTGAGGGAGTGCTGCACTGTCCGAGGGTCAGTACTGAGGTAGTGCTCCGCTGCCAGAGGGTCAGTGCTGAGGGAGCGCCGCACTGTCAGACGGTCAATACTGAGGGAGTGCCGCACAGTTTGAGGATCAGTACTGAGGGAGTGCTGCACTGTCAGAGAGTTAGTACTGAGGGAGTGCCGCACTGTCAGAGGGTCAGTACTGAGGGAGTGCTGCTCTGTTTGAGGGTCAGTACTGTGGGAGTGCTGCACTGTCAGAGAGTTAGTATTCAGGGAATGCCGCACAGTCAGAGGGTCAGTACTGAGGGAGTGCCGCACTGTCAGAGGGTCAGTACTGAGGGAGTGCTGCACTGTCAGAGGGTCAGTGCTGAGGGAGTGCCGCACTGTCAGAGGGTCAGTACTGAGGTAGTGCTGCTCTGTTTGAGGGTCCGTACTGTGGGAGTGCTGCACTGTCAGAGAGTTAGTATTGAGGGAATGCCGCACAGTCAGAGGGTCAGTACTGAGGGAGTGCTGCACTGTCAGAGGGTCAGTGCTGAGGGAGTGCCGCACTGTCAGAGGGTTAGTGCTGAGGGAGTGCTGCACTGTCAGAGGGTCAGTATTGAGGGAGCGCTGCTCTGTTCGATGGTCAGTGCTGTCCGAGTGCTGAGTACTGAGTTCGATGGTCAGTGCTGTCCGAGTGCTGAGTACTGACCCTCTGACAGTGCAGCGCTCCCCCAGTACTGACCCTCTGACCGTGCAGCACACCCTTAGTACTGACTCTCTCTCAGTGCAGCGCTCCCTCAGTACTGACACTCTGACAGTGCAGCACTCCCACAGTATTGACCCTCTGACAGTGCGGCACTCCCACACTTTTGACCCTCTGACAGTGCAGCACTGCCTCCGTACTGACCCTCTGACAGTGCAGCACTTCCTCAGAACTGACGCCTCTGACAGTGCGGCACTCCCTCAGTACTGACCGTCTGACAGTGCAGCGCTCCCTCAGTACTGACCCTCTGACAGTGCAGCACTCACTCAGTACTGACCCTCTGACAGTGCAGCGCTCCCTCAGTACTGACCCTCTGACAGTGCAGCACTCACTCAGTACTGACCCTCTGACAGTGCAGCACTCCCTCAGTACTGACCCTCTGACAGTGCAGCACTCCCTCAGCACTGACCCTCTGACAGTGGAGCACTCCCAGAGTACTGACTCTCTGACAGTGCAGCACTCCCTCAGTACTGACCCTCTGACAGTGCAGCACACCCTTAGTACTGACTCTCTCACAGAGCAGTACTCCCACAGTATTGACCCTCTGTCAGTGCAGCACTCCCTCAGTACAGACACTCTGACAGTGCAGCACTCCCTCAGTACTGACCCTCGTGACAGTGCAGCACTCCCTTAGTACTAACTCTCTGACAGTGCAGCACTCCCTTAGTACAGGCCATTTGACAGTGCAGCACTTCCTCAGCACTGACCCTCTGACAGTGCAGCGCTCCCTCAATGCTGAACCTCTGACAGTACAGCACTCCCTTCGTACTGACTCTCTCACAGTGCAGCACTCCCTCAGTACTAACCCACGTACTGACCCTTAGTACTGACTCTCTCACAGTGCAGTACTCCCACAGTATTGACCCTCTAACAGTGCTGCACTCCCTCAGCACTGAACCTGTAACAGTGCAGCACTCCCTCAGTCCTGACCCTCTGACAGTGCAGCACTCCCTCAATACTGACCCTCTAACAGAGCAGCATTACCTCAGTACTGACCCTCTGACAGTGCAGCACTCCCTCAGTACTGACACTCTGACAGTGTAGCACTCCCTCAAAACTGACCCTCTGACAGTGCAGCACTCCCTCAGCACTGACACTCTGACAGTATAGTACTCCCTCAGTACTGACCCTCTAACAGTGCAGCACTCCCTCAGCACTGACCTTCGAACAGTGCAGCACTCCCTCAGCACTGACCCTCTCACAGAGTAACACTCCCTCAGTCAGACCCTAAGACATTGCAGCACTCCCTCATTACTGACCCTCTGACAGTGCGGCGCTCCCTCAGTACTGACCCTCTGACAGTGCAGCACTCCCTCAGCACTAACCCTCTGACAGTGCGGCACTCCCTCAGCACTGACCCTCTGACAGTGCAGCACTCCCTCAGCACTGACCCTCTGACAGTGCAGCACTCCCTCAGCACTAACCCTCTGACAGTGCGGCACTCCCTCAGCACTGACCCTCTGACAGTGCAGCACTCCCTCAGTACTGATCCTCAAACTGTGCGGCACTCCCTCAGTACTGACCGTCTGACAGTGCAGCACTCCCTCAGTACTGACCCTAAGGCAGTGCAGCACTACCTCAGTACTGAGGGAGCGCTGCATTGTCAGAGGCTCAGTACTGAGGGAGTGCTGCACTGTCAGAGCGTCAGTACTGAGTGAGCGCTGCACTGTCAGACGGTCAGTACTGAGGGAGTGCCGCACTGTCAGATGGTCAGTTCTGAGGGAGTGCTGCACTGTCAGAGGGTCAGTACTGAGGGAGTGCTGCACTGTCAGAGGGTCAGTACGGAGGGAGTGCCGCACTGTCAGAGGGTCAGTACTGAGGGAGAGCTGCACTGTCAGAGGGTCAGTACTGAGGGAGTGCCGCACTGTCAGAGGGTCAGTACTGAGGGAGTGCTGCACTGTCAGAGCGTCAGTACTGAGGGAGTGCTGCACTGTCAGAGGGTCAGTACTGAGGGAGTGCTGCACTGTCAGAGGGTCAGTACGGAGGGAGTGCTGCACTGTCAGACGGTCAGTACGGAGGGAGTGCTGCACTGTCAGAGGGCCATTGCTGAGGGTGTGCCGCACTGTCAGAGCGTCAGTACTGAGGGAGTGCTGCACTGTCAGAGGTTCAGTGCTGATCGAGGACTGCACTATCAGAGTGGACATACTTAAGGATGCCGCAGCACCAACTTTGCTGTATTTCAGATGAGATATTGAACCAATGGCTTGACCGTAAAAATTGAAATCTCTGGAGTCTGTGAAGAATTGTGGGGCAAGAGGGCCTCTGGACATTCTCTCATTGTGTCAAGGTTGATGACCACTGCAGATGGGGGAACTGCAGCAACTGTTCATTCCTGTCTGGCACAAAGCAAAATGGGTAAGACGGCCAACCCATGGCTCGCAAATGAAATTAGAAATAGTTTCTGATCCAAGGAAGAAGCGTACAGATTGGTCAAGAAAAATACTAGGTCTGAGGATTGGGAGCAGTTTAGAATTCAGCAAAGAAGGACAAAAGGATTGATTAAGAAGGGGAAAGTACAGTACAATAGGAAGCTTGCAGGGAACATAGAGACTGACACTAAGAGCTTTGATTGATATGTGAAGAGAGAGAGTTTGGTAAAGACAAACATAGGCCCCCTAAAGGCAGAAACAGGGGACTGTACAATAAGGAACAATGAAATGGCTGAGCAATTGAATACATACTTTGGTCTGTCTTCACAAATGAGGACACAAATCAGACACCAGAAATGTTGGAGAACGAAAGGTTTAATGAGAGGGAAAAAATGAGGGAGATCAATATTAGTAGAGAAATGGTGCTGGGGAAATTGATGGGATTGAAGGCGGATAAATCCCCAGGGCCTGAGAATCTGCATCCCAGAGTGCTGAAGGAGGTGGCTCTGGAAATAGTGGATGCATTGGTGGTCATGTTCCGGGATTCTATAGACTCTGGAACAATCCCTGCAGATTGGAGGGTAGCTCACGCCACTCCGATATTCAAAAAGGGAGTTAGAGACAAAGCAGAGAATTATAGACTGGTAAGCCTAACATCGATAGTAGGGAAAATTCTTGAATCAATTATCAAGGACTTTATCGCAAACCAGTGGCAGGATCAGTCAGTGTCAGCATGGAATTATGAAGGGGAAATCATGCTTGACAAATCTGTTAGAATTCTTCGAAGATGTAACCAGTACAGTCGACAAGGGGGAGCCAGCCGATGTGGTATATTTGGACTTTTGGAAGGCGTTTCACAAAGTCCCGCATAAGAGATTATTATGCAAAATTAAAGTGCATGGGATTGGGGGAAGTGTATTGAGGTGGATAAAAAACTGGTTGGCAGAGAGGAAACAAAGAGTAGGGGTTAATGGTTTATTTTCAAATTGGCAGGCAGTAACTCGTGGGGTACCACAGGGATCGGTGCTGGGACGCCAACTATTCACAATTTATATTTATGATTTGGATGATGGAACAAAATGTAACATCTCAAAGTTTTCAGATGATACCAAGTTGGGTGGGAGGATGAACTGTGATGAGAATGCAGAGATCTTACAGCATGATCTGGATGAGTGGGCAAATCAATGGCAGATGCAGTATAATTTGGATAAATGTGAGGTTATTCATGTTGGAAGCAAAAACAGGAAGGCAGATTACTCCCTGAATGTTTGTAAATTGGGAGAGGGGAGTGTGCAGCCGGACCTGGGTGTCCTTGTGCACCAGTCGCTGAAGGTAAGCATGCAGGTACAGCAGGCGGTAAAGAAGGCTAATGGTATGTTGGCCTTCATTGTGAGAGGTTTCGAATACAGAAGCAGGGATGTGTTGCTGCAATTGTACAGGACCTTGGTGAGGCCACACCTGGAGTATTGTGCGCAGTTTTGGTCCCTTTTTCTGAGGAATAGGTTCTTGCTCTCGAGGGAGTGCAGCGAAGGTTTACCAGACTGATTCCAGGGATGGCGGGACTGTCATATGAGGAGAAATTGATTAAATTAGGATTGTTCTCGCTGGAGTTCAGACGAATGAGGGGGATCTTATAGAGACTTATACAATTCTAGCAGGACTAGACAGGGTAGATGCAGGGAAGAGGTTAACAATGATGGGTGTGTCCAGAACCAGGGGGTCACAGCCTGAGGATTCAGGGTAAACCATTTCGGACAGAGATAAGGAGACACCTCTTCACACAAAGAGTAGTGAGCCTGTGGAATTCATTCCCACAGGAAGTAGTTGATGCTAAAACTAAATATATTCAAGAGGCGGCTGGATATAGCCCTTGGGGACAATGGGATCAAAGGCTTTGGGGAGAAAGCAGGATTAGGCTATTGAGGTGGATGATCAGCCATGATCGTGATAAATGGCAGAACAGGCTTGATGGTCCAAAAGGCCTCCCCCTGTTCCTAGCTCCTATGTATCTCTGTATTTCCCTCTCTGAAACGACCATGCCATTTCTATTGTGTCTCTTTTCCAGCGGTTTCGTTTTCATCAGTAAGCACGACTGTCTTTGGATATTTTGTGGACATGCAAACCGGGAATTTGGAACCCTGGGAAGAATTAGTTCCATCTACTCAAAACCTTATTTCAGAAGGTAACAGAAATCAAGATTTGCCTTATATACATGGAGGTATATCTGTGGATCAGTACCTCTCTGTGTGGATGTGTATCCACACGCGTGTCTCTGCATGTGATAATTGAGGACAGCAGAATATGTTTTTTCATGCAGTATCCATTCAAAGTAAATTGTAAATCTCAAATTATAACTAAAAATCTCACATGCAGACACAATGGGCCAAATAGCCTCCTTCTGCACTGTAATAATTCTGTGATTATGTCAATTGATCTTTTTTAAATTTTGGTATTTAGGCAATAAATTACTCAACCTCCCTTTTTTAAGTGTGTTATTGGTACATCAAACTTCATTTACCATTCTCTCGTCCTGATTCATCCTCCAGTATGGTCCCCAAGCTTTTGATCGTAACCCTGTTTTCTCCTTCTACATCTCTTTTCATCGTTAATCTGTGCAACCCCATTGGGTACAGACAGGGTGGATAGGGAGCAGTTGTTCCCCTTCAGGGATAGTGGACTGAACTTGGGCCTCAAGTCTGAGGAGATGTGGGAGGCCCTAAATTAATACTTTGCTTCAGTATTCACTAGAGAGAGGGACCTTGTTGCCCATGAGAACAGCGTGAATCCAATTAATAGACTCAAACAGGTTGATATTAAGAAGGAAATTTTGAAAAGCATCAGGATAGATAAGTCCCCTGGGCCAGATGGGATATTCCCAAGGTTTCTATGGGAAGCGAGGGAGGAGATTGCTGCGCCGTTGGCGATGATCTTTGTGTTCTCACTCTCCACTGGAGTAGTCCCGGATGATTGGAGGGAGGCAAATGTTGTTCCCCTGTTCAAGAAAGGGAATAGGGAAATTCCTGGGAATTACAGACCCATCAGTCTCGGTCTTACATCAGTGATGAGCAAAATATTGCAAAGGATTCTGAGATATGGGGGCGGGCTTCTCTCACCCGGGGGCTGGGCCGGAGAATCGCCGGGACAGGCGCGAATCGTGCTAGCCCCCTGTAGGGGTCAGAATTGCTGCTCCTGAGGGCTTGTTGACACCGTCGAGAAACGCGACAGCGGTTACAACGGTGTCAACACCTAGCCTCTGGATCTGAGAATCCCACCTCTGATTTATTAGAATGATTATTTAGAAAAACATAGTTTGATAAAGATATTCAGCATGGCTTTGTGAGGGGCAGGTCATGCCTCACAGCCCTCATTGAATTCTTGAGGATGTGATGAGACACATTGATGAAGGTCGCGCAGTGGATGTGGTGTATATGGATTTCAGTAAGGCATTTGATAAGGTCCCCCATGGTAGTCTCATTCAGAAAGTTAGGGAGCATAGGATACAGGGAAATTGGCTGTTTGGATACAGAATTGGCTGGCTGAAAGAAGACAGCGAGTGGTAGTGAATGGAAAGTATTCCACCTGGCGGTCGGTGACCAGTGGTGTTCCGCAAGGATCTGTGATGTCTGCTCTTTGTGGTTTGTATAAATGACTTGGAGGAGGAAGTGGAAGGGTGGTTTAGCAAGTTTGTTGATGACACGAAGGTTGGGGGTGTTGTAGATAGTGTTGAGGGCTGTTGCAGGTTACAACAGGACATTGACAGGACGCAGAGCTGGGCTGAGAAGTGGCAGATGGAGTTCAACCTAGATAAACTGTCACATTAGATACACTGCACTACAAGCTACAACATTAAATGCATTGCATTACAAACACCTATATTAGATACACTGCATTACAAGCTGCCGCATTAAATACACTGCATTACAAACTGCTACATTAAACAGACTGCATTGCGTACTGCTACATTAAATACACTGCATTGCAAGCTGCTACATTAGATACACTGCATTAGAAGCTGCTGCATTAAATACACTGCATTATTGCTGCTACATTAAATACACTGCACTGTTGCTGCTACATTAAATACACTGCATTAGAAGCTGCTGCATTAAATACACTGCATTATTGCTGCTACATTAAATACACTGCACTGTTGCTGCTACATTAAATACACTGCATTAGAAGCTGCTGCATTAAATACACTGCATTGTTGCTGCTACATTAAATACACTGCATTGTTGCTGCTACATTAAACAGATTGCATTGCATACTGCTACATTAAATACACTGCATTTCAAGCTGCTACATTAAATACACTGCATTAGAAGCTGCTGCATTAAATACACTGCACTGTTGCTGCTACATTAAATACACTGCATTAGAAGCTGCTACATTACATACACTGCATTGTTGCTGCTCCATTAAATACGCTGCATTGTTGCTGCTACATTAAATACACTGAATTCCAACTGCTACGTTGAATACACTGCATTTCAAGCTGCTACATTAAATACACTGCATTAGAAGCTGCTACATTAAATACACTGCACTGTAGCTGCTACATTAAATACACTGCATTTCAAGCTGCTACATTAAATACACTGAATTCCAACTGCTACATTGAATACACTGCATTTCAAGCTGCTACATTAAATACACTGCATTAGAAGCTGCTACATTAAATACACTGCACTGTAGCTGCTACATTAAATACACTGCATTTCAAGCTGCTACATTAAATACACTGAATTCCAACTGCTACATTGAATACACTGCATTTCAAGCTGCTACATTAAATACACTGCACTGTTGCTGCTGCATTAAATACACTGCATTGTTGCTGCTACATTGAATGCACTGCATGTCAAGCTGCTACATTAAATACACTGCACTGTTGCTGCTACATTAAATACACTGCACTGTTGCTGCTACATTAAATACACTGCACTGTTGCTGCTACATTAAATACACTGCACTGTTGCTGCAACATTAAATACACTGCATTGCTGCTGCAACATTAAATACACTGCATTGTTGCTGCTACATTAAATACACTGCATTGTTGCTGCTACATTAAATACACTGCAGTGTTGCTGCTACATTAAATACACTGAATTCCAACTGCTACATTAAATACACTGCATTGTTGCTGCTACATTGAATACACTGCATTTCAAGCTGCTACATTAAATACACTGCATTGTTGCTGCTGCATTAAATACACTGCATTGTTGCTGCTACATTAAATACACCGCATTGCTGCTGCAACATTAAATACACTGAATTCCAACTGCTACATTGAATACACTGCATTACAAACTTCTACATTAATCACACTGTATTGCATACTGCTACATTAAATACACTGCATTAGAAGCTGCTGCATTAAACACACTGCATTGTTGCTGCTACATTAAATACACTGTATTAGAAGCTGCTGCATTAAATATACGGCATTGTTGCTGCTACATTAAATACACTGAATTCCAACTGCTACATTGAATACACTGCATTTCAAGCTGCTATATTAAATACACTGCATTGTTGCTGCTACATTAAATACACCGCATTGCTGCAGCAACATTAAATACACTGAATTCCAACTGCTACATTGAATACACTGCATTTCAAGCTGCTACATTAAATACACTGCACTGTTGCTGCAACATTAAATACACTGCATTGTTGCTGCTACATTAAATACACGGCATTGTTGCTGCTCCATTAAATACACTGAATTCCAACTGCTACATTGAATACACTGCATTTCAAGCTGCTATATTAAATACACTGCATTGTTGCTGCTACATTAAATACACTGCATTGTTGCTGCTACATTAAATACACTGCATTGTTGCTGCTACATTGAATACACTGCATTTCAAGCTGCTATATTAAATACACTGCATTGTTGCTGCTACATTAAATACACTGCATTGTTGCTGCTACATTAAATACACTGCACTGTTGCTGCTACATTAAATACACTGCATTATTGCTGCTACATTAAATACACTGCACTGCTGCTGCAACATTAAATACACTGAATTCCAACTGCTACATTGAATGCACTGCACTGCTGCTGCAACATTAAATACACTGCATTGTTGCTGCTACATTAAATACACTGCATTGTTGCTGCTACATTAAATACACGGCATTGTTGCTGCTCCATTAAATACACTGAATTCCAACTGCTACATTGAATACACTGCATTTCAAGCTGCTACATTAAATACACCACTGTTGCTGTAACATTAAATACACTGCATTGTTGCTGCTACATTAAATACACTGCATTGCTGCTGCAACATTAAATACACTGCATTGTTGCTGCTACATTAAATACACTGCATTGCTGCTGCAACATTAAATACACTGCATTGTTGCTGCTACATTAAATACACTGAATTCCAACTGCTATGTTGAATGCACTACATTTCAAGCTGCTATATTAAATACACTGCACTGTTTCTGCAACATTAAATACACTGCATTGTTGCTGCTACATTAAATACACTGCACTGCTGCAGCAACATTAAATACACTGAATTCCAACTGCTACATTAAATACACTGCATTTTAAGCTGCCACATTAAATACACTGAATTCCAACTGCTACATTGAATACACTGCATTTCAAGCTGCTACGTTAAATACACTGCACTGTTGCTGCTACATTAAATACACTGCATTGTTGCTGCTGCATTAAATACACTGCATTCAAGCTGCTACATTAAATACACTGCATTGTTGCTGCTACATTAAATGCACTGCATTGTTGCTGCAACATTAAATACACTGCACTGTTGCTGCAACATTAAACACACTGCATTTCAAGCTGCTACATTAAATACACGGCATTGTTGCTGCTACATTGAATACACTGCATTTCGAGCTGCTACATTAAATACACTGCATTGTTGTTGCTGCATTAAATACACTGCATTATTGCTGCTACATTAAATACACTACATTGCTGCTGCAACATTAAATACACTGAATTCCAACTGCTACATTAAATACACTGCATTGTTGCTGCAACATTAAATACACTGAATTCCAACTGCTATATTAAATACACTACATTGCTGCTGCAACATTAAATACACTGAATTCCAACTGCTACATTAAATACACTGCATTACAAACTTCTACATTAATCACACTGTATTGCATACTGCTACATTAAATACACTGCATTGCAAGCTGCTACATTAAATACACTGCATTACAAACTTCTACATTAATCACACTGTATTGCATACTGCTACATTAAATACACTACATTGCTGCTGCAACATTAAATACACTGAATTCCAACTGTTACATTAAATACACTGCATTACAAACTTCTACATTAATCACACTGTATTGCATACTGCTACATTAAATACACTGCATTGCAAGCTGCTACATTAAATACACTGCATTACAAGCTGCCATGTTAAATACACTGCATTACAAGCTACCACATTAAATACACTGCATTACAAGCTACCACATTAAATACACTGCATTGCAAGCTGCTCCATTGACACACGGCACTGTTTCTGCCACAT
This sequence comes from Scyliorhinus canicula, assembly GCF_902713615.1. Classification (NCBI taxonomy): domain Eukaryota; kingdom Metazoa; phylum Chordata; class Chondrichthyes; order Carcharhiniformes; family Scyliorhinidae; genus Scyliorhinus; species Scyliorhinus canicula. Next base: position 4,025,741 of record NC_052151.1, on the reverse strand, counting down.
TAAATGCACTGCATTATAAACTGCTGTATTATAAGCTGCTGCATTAAATACACTGCATTGCTGCTGCAACATTAAATACACTGAATTCCAACTGGTACATTAAATACACTGCATTACAAGCTGCTACATTAACACACAGCATTGTTGCTGCTACATGGAATACACTGCACTGTTGCTGCTACATTAAATACACTGCATTACAAGCTGCTACATTAAATACTCTGCATTTCAAGCTGCAACATTAAATACATTGCATTACAAGCTGCTACATTAAAGGCACTGCACTACAAGCTGCCACATTAAATGCATTGCATTGCAAGCTGCCATGTTAAATACACTGCATTACAAGTTGCTACATTAAATGCACTGAATTACAAGCTGCCACATTAAGTGACTGCATTGCAAGCGACCACATTAAATGCACTGAATTACAAGCTGCCACATTAAATGCACTGCACTACAAGCTGCCACATTAAATGCACTGCATTACAAGCTACCATATTAAATACACTGCATTACAAGCTGCTCCATTAACACACAGCATTGTTGCTGCTACATTTAATACACTGCATTATACTGCATTACAAGCTACTACATTAATACACAGCACTGTTGCTGCCACATTAAATGCATTGCACTACAGGCTGCCACATTAAATGCATTGCACTACAAGCTGCCACATTAAATGCTTTGCACTACAACCTGCCACATTAAATGCACTGCATTACAAGCTACCATATTAAATACACTGCATTACAAGCTGCTCCATTAACACACAGCATTGTTGCTGCTACTTTTAATACATTGCATTACAAACTGTCACATTAAATACACTGCATTACAAACTGCCACATTTAAAACAAAATATTTCTTTATTCTTCTTTTTCACATTTTCTCCCCAATTTACACCCGCCAACAATAAACAATAATCAGTAACAAATATGTCAATCCCCATATCAATAACAACGATCCCATCCTTCCACGAAACCCAAAACAATCACCCACATGTTTACATAAACAACTGACAAAAGGAATCAGGAATCCCCCATAACCACCATTAACACCCATCGCCCCACCCCACCCAACTAATGTTCGATCTTATCCAGTTCTTGAAAGTGCATAATGAATAATGCCCATGAATTGTAGAACCCCTCTGTCCTTCCCCTCAGTTCAAACTTAACCTTCTCAAGAGTCAAGAATTCCAACAGGTCCCCCCGCCACGCCAGGGCACAGGATGGAGAGGTTGCTCTCCAACCCAACAGGATCCGCCTTCGGGCGATCAACAACATCTGCCTCCACACCCGTTTCCAACCCTGGCTGGTCCGACACCCAGAATATGGCCTCCCGGGGACCTGGGTCCAGTCTCACATGCACCACTTTAGAAATTACCCTAAAAACCTCCTTCCAGTAATCCTCTAGCTTGGGACAGGACCAAGACATATGAACTTGGTTAGCAGCCCCCCCCCCCCCCCCCCCCCCCCCGCGATGTTCACACATTCTACTCCTTCGAAGAATCGGCTCATCCTCGCCGACTATCAGCCCCAACTTCGCGCACAAGGTGGAGGCATTCACTCTCCGGAGCACCTCACACCAGAACCCCTCCTCCATCTCCTCTCCCAACTCGTCCTCCCACTTTGCTTTGATCCCTTCCAGTGGTGCCTTCTCCTCCTCCAATATAGCTCCATAGACCGCTGACACAACCCCGTTCTCCAGTCCTCCTGTCGTCAGCACCTCCTCCAGCAATGTGGAGGCAAGCTGCCACATTTAATACACTGCATTACAAGCTGCTACATTAAATACATTGCACTTTTGCTGCCACATTAAATACATTGCACTGTTGCTGCTACATTTAATACACTGCACTGTTTCTGCCACATTAAATACACTGCACTGTTGCTGCCACATTAAATACATTGCACTGTTGCTGCTACATTTAATACACTGCACTGTTTCTGCCACATTAAATACACTGCACTGTTGCTGCTACATTAAATACACTGCACTGTTGCTGCTACATTAAATACACTGCACTGTTGCTGCTACATTTAATACACTGCACTGTTGCTGCTACATTTAATACACTGCACTGTTGCTGCTACATTTAATACACTGCACTGTTGCTGCTATATGAAATACTCTGCATTGAAGTTGCTACATTAAATACACTGCACTGTTGCTGCTACATTTAATACACTGCACTGTTGCTGCTACATGAAATACTCTGCATTGAAGTTGCTACATTAAATACACTGCATTTCAAGCTGCTGCATTAACACATAGAACAGTACAGCACAGAATAGGCCCTTCGGCCCATGGCATTACATGCTGCTACATTGAATACACTGCACTGTTGCTGTTACATTAAATACACTGTATTATACTACGTTACAAGATGCTACATTATTGTCTGTATGGACTTCAGTTAGACCTTTGACAAGGTCCCTCATGGTAGATGTGGTAGTCACCACTATTGTATTTATATCACATATGAAGTGTAATACGGTAAGTGTACTACAGGTACGGGGGTAGATCCCTGCCTGGTGGCTCCACCCAGTAGGTGGAGTATAAATGTGTGGGCTCACCGAGCTGCAGCTATTTCGGCAGCAGCTGCGGGAGGCTCCACACCTCTATGTAATAAAGCCTCGATTACTCTCCACTCTCGTCTCGTCGTAATTGATAGTGCATCAATTTATTAAGCAAAGATTTTACAACGATGGGTCTCCGCATCAAGCCGGATCGCCTGCAGCTACACCCTCAAGCACACAACACTAAGTCGGCCTTCGCACATTGGCTTGCTTTGAAGCCTACATTGGATCTGCGACAGAACCACCCTCAGAGGCACAGAAGCTCCAGATCCTGTATACGCGGCTGAGCTCCAATATCTTTCCCCTCATCCGGGACGTGCTTACCTACGCTGAGGCCATGGCGCTACTGAAGGAGAACTACACTCAGCAGACCAACAAAATCTACGCCAGGCACCTCCTGTCCACGCGGCATCAACTCCCCGGTGAGTCTGTGGAAGATTTCTGGCGCACCCTGCACATGCTGGCGAGGGACTGCGATTGCCAAACCGTTTCGACTGTTGAACATTCTGAACTCCTAATTAGGAGTTCTTTTAACTTTCAAAATTAACTTTTGTTACGGGCATAGGGTCGGCGTACATCCGCCAGCTCCTCTTAGAAGAGACTACGTTCGACCTTGTGGCGACCAAGAAACTCGCGATCTCATGAACGGCTGCCTCCCCTAATGTACAAGCGTATGCCCCAGACCACACGGCGCCCCCCTCCTGGACATCATGGACACCACCAGCGACCGCCCCCAGCCAACCCCAAGCCTGCGCCGCACGGCAGCCAACCAACCCCGGGGGACCCAAGTGCTAATTCTGCGGACAGACAAAGGACCCCCGGCAGCACTACCCGGCAGAGAGCGCGCTCTGCAAGTCCTGCGGGAAGAAAGGAAATTTCGCTGCTGTGTGCCAGGCCCATTGTTCCTGCACCCCCACGTGCGACCCGTGGGTGCCGCCATTTTCGCCCCCGCAACCCACCTGTGGCCCGTGGGTGCCACCATCTACCTCGTCTCAGACCACGTGCGGCCCATGGGCGCCGCCATCTTCCTCGCCTCAGGACACGTGCGGCCCATGGACGCCGCCATCTTCCCCCATCAGGCCTCATTTGGCCCGTGGACGCCGCCATCTTTAACGTCGCCCGCCATGTGCGCCCCGTGGGCGCTGCCATCTTCCCCTCCTCAGGACCCCTGCTCGCCGGGCACCTCATCGGGCCGCGCATCGCCTGCAACCGCCATCGACCAGCCAGGGGCCGTCCAATACCATAGAACATGGTATAGAACATAGAACATGGGCAGCATGGTAGTACAAGTGGACAGCACTGTGGCTTCACAGCGCCAGGGTCCAAGGTTCGATTCCCCGCTGGGTCACTGTCTGTACGGAGTCTGCAAGTTCTCTCTGTGTCTGCGTGGGTTTCCTCCTGGTGCTCCGATTTCCTCCCACAGTCCAAAGACGTGTAGGTTAGGTGGATTGGCCATGCTAAATTGCCCTTAGTGTCCAAAAATGTTAGATGGGATTACTGGGTTACGGGGATAGGGTGGAAGTGAGGGCTTAAGTGGGTCGGTGCAGATTCGATGGGCCAAATGGCCTCTTTCTGCACTGTATGTTCTATGTATCTATGTATGTAACATAGAACACTACAGCACAGGACAGGCCCTTCGGCCCTCGATGTTGTGCCAAGCGTTGTCTGAAACCAAGATCAAGCTATGCCATTCCCTGTCATTCTGGTGTGCTCCATGTGCCTATCCAATAACCGCTTGAAAGTTCCTAATGTGTCCGACTCCACTATCACAGCAGGCGGTCCATTCCACACCCTAACCACTCTCTGAGGAAGGAACCTACCTCGGACATCCCTCCTATATCTCCCACCCTGAACCTTATAGTTATGTCCCCTTGTAACAGCTACATCCACCCGAAGAAATAGTCTCTGAATGTCCACTCTATCTATCCCCCTCATCATCTTATAAACCTCTATTAAGTCGCCTCTCATCCTCCTCCGCTCCAAAGAGAAAAGCCCTAGCTCCCTCAACCTTTCCTCATAAAACCTATCCTGCAAACCAGGCAGCATCCTGGTAAATCTCCTTTACACCCTTTCCAATGCTTCCACATCCTTCCTATAGTGGGGTGACCAGAACTGCACACAATACTCCAAATGTGGTCTCACCAGGGTCATGCACAGTTGCAGCATAACCCCGCGGCTCTTAAACTCGAGCCCCCTGTTAATAAACGCTAACACACTATAAGCCTTCTTCACGGCTCTATCCACTTGAGTGGCAACCTTCAGAGATCTGTGGACATGAACCCCAAGATTCTGTTCCTCCACATTCCTCAGAACCCTGCCGATGACCCTGTAATTCACATTCAAATTGATTCCACCAAAATGAATCACCTCGCACTTATCAGGGTTAAACTCCATCTGCCATTTTTCGGCCCATCTTTGCGTCCCATCAATGTCTCTTTGCAGCTTACAACAGCCCTCCACCTCATCCACTACTCCACCAATCCTGGTGTCATCAGCAAATGTACTGACCCACCCTTCAGCCCCCTCCTCCAAGTCATTGATAAAAATCACAAATAGCAGAGGACCCAGCACTGATCCCTGTGGTACACCACTGGTAACTGGTCTCCAGTCTGAAAATTTTCCATCCACCACCACCCTCTGTCTTCTGTGTGATAGCCAGTTACTTATCCAATTGGCCAAATTTCCCTCTATCCCACACCTCCTTACTTTCTTCATGAGCCGACCATGGGGAACCTTATCAAACGCCTTACTAAAATCCATGTATACGACATCAACTGCTCTACCTTCATCTACACACTAGTTACCTTCCCAAAGAATTCAATCAAATTTGTGAGGCAAGACTTAACCTTCACAAATCTGTGTTGACTATCCCGGATTAAGCTGCATCTTTCCAAATGGTCATAAATCCTATCCTTCAGGACCTTTTCCATTAACCTACCGACCACCGAAGTAAGACTAACCAGCCTATAATTACCAGGGTCATTCCTATACCCTTTCTTGAACAGAGGAACAACATTCACCACCCTCCAGTCCTCTGGCACTATCTCCGTGGACAGTGAGGACCCAAAGATCAAAGCCAAAGGCTCTGCAATCTCATCCCTTGCCTCCCAAAGAATCCTTGGATATATCCTATCTGGCCCAGGGGACTTGTCGACCCTAAGGTTTTTCAAAATTGCTAATACATCCTTCCTCAGAACATCTACCTCTTCCAGCCTACCCTCCTGTATCACACTCCCATCCTCAAAAACATGGCCCCTCGCCTTGGTGAACACTGAAGAAAAGTATTAATTCAACGCCTCTCCTATTCCTTCTGACTCCATGCACAAGTTCCCACTACTGTCCTTGACCAGCCCTAACCTCACCCTGGTCATTCTTTTATTTCTCACATAAGCGTAAAAAGCCTTGGGGTTTTCCTTGATCCGACCCGCCAAGGACTTCTCATGCCCCCTCCTAGCTCTCCGAAGCCCTTTTTTTTAGCTCCTTCCTTGCTACCTTGTAACCCTCAAGCGACCCAACTGAACCTTGTTTTCTCATCCTTACATACGCTTCCTTTTTCCTCTTGACAAGACATTCAACATCTTGTGTGAACCATGGTTCCCTCACACGGCCATTTCCTCCCTGCCTGACAGGGACATACCTATCAAGGATATGCAGTATTTGTTCCTTGAACAAGCTCCACTTTGAAATGAAAAAATAAATAAATCACTTATTGTCATGAGTCGGCTTCAAATAAAGTTACTGTGAAAAGCCCCTAGTCGCCATATTCCGGCACCTGTTCGGGAGGCTGGTACGGGAGTTGAACCGTGCTGCTGGCCTGCCTTGGTTTGCTTTCAAAGCCAGCGATTTAGCTGTGTGCCTTTCCCTGACAGTTTCTGTTCCCATCTTATGCTCCCTAATTCTTGCCTAATCACATCATAATTATCCCTCCCCCAATTATAAACTTTGCCCTGCCGTATGGGCCTATCCCTCTCCATTGCAATAGTGAAAGGCACCGAATTGTGGTCACTATCTCCAAAGTGCTCTCCCACAAACAAATCTAACACTTGGCCCGGTTCATTACCCAGTACCAAATCCAATGTGGCCCCCCCTCTTGTCGGCCTATCCACATATTGTGTCAGGAAACCTCCTGCACACACTGTACAAAAACTGCCCCATCCGAACTGCTCGACCAAGAGAGGTTCCAATCAATATTTGGAAAGTTAAAGTCACCCATGAAAACTACCTTGAGACCTCCACACCTATCCATAATCTGTTTTGCAATTTATTCCTCCACATCTCTATTACTATTTGGGGGCTGATGGAACCATCAATTCACCAGACACGTGTTTCCGATGTGAATCTAGGCTTTAATCGACTTACTTCAGAGCCAGCCTGTTACCTGTCGATGAACTCGTAGTGACCCAGGCTGACTCTGGACACGGGTACTTATACAGCTGTACTAGGGGGAGGAGTCGTGGGCGGAACCAAGGGTGGAGCCCAGTACAAGTCCCTAAGTGCTCCCAGCGCTACTCCCCCTAGTGGTAGGACAGCGCTACTGCGCTTACAACAACAGTGTGAATTAACATATATATTTACATATATTACATACACCACATTCACCCCCTTCAAAAAAATCAAGTCCGGTGGTCTAGTCTATAAAGTCAGTCTGTCTGGCAGTCAAATTGTCCGTTGACATCTGCGGAGCACCGGGGTTGCAGCCTCTTGCAGTGGCTGGATGGGTGTGGTGTGCTGGGGTACGATGGGGGACTCCAGGGAGAGTTGTATCCGAGCTTCATACTCTCCTGGTTCGACTGGGGACTGGGGGCACTGGGAGCTGGCTGGTGCGGGGGCACGGAACTGGTGGAGCGAGCTCGTGGGCTCGGGAGCGCAAGGGGGCGGCAGCATGGGGTGTAGGGTGAGAGATCCTTCTGTGGGGGTAGGGGGGGCACTGGATCCGGCGGGTGCCAGATCCCGGAGGGATACAGTGTCCTGACGGCCGTCAGGGAACTCGCGGAATGCGTACTGGGGGTTGGAGTGGGGCAGGCGCACCTTCTCAACAAGGGGGTCGGTTTTGTGTGCCCTGACGTGTTTCCTCAGGAGTATGGGGCCCGCCGACCTCAGCCATGCCGGAAGTGAGACCCCCGTGGTAGTGCCCCTGGAAAAAATGAAGAGCCTCTCATGGGGGGTCTGGTTGGTCGCCGTACACAAAAGGGACCTAATAGCGTGGAGCGCGTCTGGGAGGACTTCCTGCCACTGGGAGACTTGGAGCTTTCTAGACCGGAGGGTCATTAGGATGGTCTTCCAGACTGTCGCGTTCTCCCTTTCCACCTGCCCTTTCCCCCTGGGGTTGTAGCTGGTAGTCCTGCTCGAGGCAATGCCCTTTTCGAGCAGGTACTAACGCAGCTCGTCGCTCATGAAGGACGAACCCCGGTCGCTGTGTACATAGCTGGGGAAACCAAACAGGGTGAAGATGCTATGCAGGGCCCTAATGACTGTGGGAGGTCATGTTGGGAAATGGGAAACGGGAGAACTCGTCTACGACGTTTAAGAAGTAAACGTTCTTGTTAGTTGAGGGGAGTGGCCCTTTGAAATCAATCGCGAGTCGTTCAAAGGGCCTAGAAGCCTTGACCAGGTGGGCCCTGTCTGGTCTATAGAAGTGCGGTTTGCACTCCGCACAGATCGGGCAGTCCCTGGTGACCGCTTTTACCTCCTCGTTGGAGAAAGGCAGGTTTCGGGCCCTGATGTAGTGGGCGAGCTGGGTGACCCTCGGTTGGCAGAGGTCATTGTGGATGCTTTTTAATCGGTCGATCTGCGCGCTGGCGCATGTACCGCGGGATAGGGCATCCGGAGGCTCGTTGAGCTTCCCGGGTCGATATTTGATATCGTAATTGTAGGTGGAGAGTCCGATCCTCCACCTCAGAATTTTATCGTTTTTTATTTTGCCCCTTTGCGAGTTGTCGAACATGAAGGCAACCGATCTTTGGTCGGTGATGAGGGTGAACCTCCTACCTGCGAGGTAGTGCCTCCAGTGACGGATAGCCTCCACAATGGCTTGTGCTTCTTTCTCGACTGAAGAGTGTCGGAGTTCTGAAGCGGAGAGGGTACGAGAGAAAAATGCAACGGGTCTCCCTGCCTGATTTAACGTGGCTGCAAGAACTACCTCTGAGGCGTCGCTCTCTACTTGAAATGGGGTGGATTCATCCACCGGCCGCATGGCCGCTTTGGCGATGTCCTCCTTGATGCCGTCGAAGGCCTGGCGTGCCTCAGCTGACAGGGGAAATCGTGTGGCCCTAAAGAGTGGGCGGGCTTTGTCCGCATATTGAGGGACCCACTGGGCGTAGTAGGAAAAAAATCCCAAGCACCGTTTGAGGGACTTGGGACAATGAGGGGGAGGGAGTATACGGTCCGGATCTGGGCCCAGGACTCCGTTTTTCACGACATAGCCGAGGATGGCTAGTCTGGATGTGCGGAAAACGCATTTCTCCTTGTTGTACGTGAGATTCAGTTTCTGTGCCATCTGGGGAAAACGGTGGAGGTTGGCGTCGTGGTCCTGCTGGTCATAGCCGCAGATGGTGACATTGTCCAAGTACGGAAACGTGGCCCGCAGCCCGTACTCGTCCACCATTCGGTCCATTGCTCGTTGGAACACCGAGACCCCATTGGTGACGCCAAAAGGGTCCCGGAGGAAATGGAAGAGGCGGCCATCGGCCTCGAATGCCGTGTAGTGGCGGTCCTCTGGGCGGATTGGGAGCTGGTGGTATGCAGACTTCAGATCCACCGTGGAAAAGAGCCGGTACTTGGCGATCTGGTTTACCATGTCTGCAGTCCTGGGGAGGGGATACACGTCGAGGAGCGTAAATCTATTGCAGTCGACTGCAGTCGACCACCGGACGGAATTTTTCCCCGGTCTTAACGACCACCACCTGTGCTCTCCAGGGACATTCGCGGGGTCCACGGGGAACGAGTTAAGGCTGCGGAAGGAGACCTCCACCGTGGTCGCAGCTTCCACAGTCGTTTCTAAGTCCTGGGCCCCCTTTTCCAGCAGTCGTTGGCGCACATAATTAGATCTGAGGCCCGCTACAAAAACATCACGTACCGCCAATTCCCTGTGTTCAGCCGCGGTAACCGCTCGGTAATTACAGTCATTGGACAAATTGTTAAGTTCTCTTAGGAATTCGGCGAGTGATTCCGTAGGCCGCTGATGGCGAGTTGTAAACACATGGTGAGCATAAACTTCATTAATGGGCCTTACATACATTTTTTCAGGAACTGCTAGCGCCGCAGTATATGAACCGGCCGAGTTTAGTTGCGTAGAGATTCTATGGCTCACCCTCGCGTGCAGTAGACTCAACTTCTGATCCGCTGTAGTTTCGGCTGTGCTCGCTTCGGCCAGGTAGGCCTTGAAGCACCGGATCCAATGGGAGAAGATTTCTTTAGCCTCTGCATCCTGCGGGTTGAGTTCCAGGCGTCCAGGCTTGAGGGCCGATTCCATAATCGATCTTTACTGTTCTTAAGTCGATTAAATTGATGGAACCATCAATTCACCAGACACGTGTTTCCGAAGTGAATCTAGGCTTTAATCGACTTACTTCAGAGCCAGCCTGTTACCTGTCGATGAACTCGTAGTGACCCAGGCTGACTCTGGACACGGGTACTTATACAGCTGCACTAGGGGGAGGAGTCATGGGCGGAACCAAGGGGGGAGCCCAGTACAAGTTCCTAAGTGCTCCCAGCGCTACTCCCCCTAGTTGTAGGACAGCACTACTGCGCTTACAACAACAGTGTGAATTAACATATATATTAACATATATTACATTCACCACAGGGGCCTATAGAAAACTCCTAACAACGTGACCACTCCTTTCCTATTTCTAACTTCGTCCCATATTACCTCAGTCGGCAGATCTCCTTCGAACTGCCTTTCTGCAGCCATTAAACTATCCTTGATTAACAATGCTACTCCTCCACCTCTTTTACCACCTTCCCTACTCTTACTGAAACATCCATACCCCGGAACTTCCAACAACCATTCCCGTGCCTGTTCTAACCATGGCCACAACATCGTAGTCCCAAGTACCAATCCACGCTCCAAGTTCACCAACCTTATTCCGGGTGCTCCTTGCATTGAAGTAGTCACACTTCAACCCACCTTTCTGTCTGCCGGTACACTCCTGCGACCTTGATACCCTCCTCAGTACCTCACTACTCTCAACACCGGCTTCTGGACTACAGCTCGTTATCCCATTCCCCTGACAAATTAGTTTAAACCCCCCCGAAGAGCCGTAGCAAATTTCCTCCCAGGATATTGATGCCCCTCTGGTTCAGGTGCAAACCATCCTGTCTGTACAGGTCCCACCTTCCCCAGAATGTGCTCCAGTTATCCACGTAACTGAAACCCTCCCTCCTACACCATCCCTGCAGCCACGTGTTTATCTGCAGTGTCTCTCTGTTCCTCACCTCGCTAGCACGTAGCACTGGCAACAAACCAGAGATGACAACATGGTTTGCCCTGGCTCTCAGCTTCCACCCTAGCTCCCTAAATTCCTGTTTTAAATCCCCCATCCCTTCTCTTACCTATGTCGTTGGTACCGATGTGTTTTTGTAAATTCACCACTCTGTCTTAGAATTCCCCCTATACCAAAAAAGGGCCAATATTCTAAATGGTGAACAGGGATTCTCACTCCCTGACTCCGATACAGGCTTCTGTGGGTGCTATTCAGGTCAAACTCTCTTTTCAAGTTATCCCCGGTATAACCCATACCTTCACCGAAGAATTTTACCTACTTACCCCTTAATAGCATCGATGTCCTGGGTCCTGCGTTATTAAGGAAGTGAAATAAGCTAATAACCACTTTTTCAGGTTAAATTATTTTATTATTATCATACTTTTTTTTTATAAGTTGTAAACACTTTCTTTACAGAAAGGTAAACAGATTAGTGATTTTGGAAGCTGTCTGGTTGGTTGGGGACCTTCAGACCCACCTTAACATTTTACCTTTAAATCCTAGCCTTCTTTAAATCTATTACTGTTTACATTCAGCTGCTTGCTTTGCCTTTCCCATGACCGAGTTCTCTCTCTCTCTCTCTCTCCTCCTCTTCTCTCCTGATGCTGGTTCTCTGTTTTCTGTCCTCCTTCCTCTGAGCTCCGTTCTGACCTCTCCAGCTGCTGCTCCCTCGCGTTCTGCTCTTCTCCTGATGGCTGCTGCCTCGCACGTGGGGGGAGGAGCGAGTGAAGCCCGCGCTTAGTGATTTTTGGCGGGAGAGATTGGGACCTCCGATAAGGAAAGGACTACGGGGCTTAAAGGGGCAGTCCATTACAATATTTCAACAGCACAAAGAAATCTATGCAAACTCTCTTTTTTTCTTTTTCCCTTTCTCCTGCTGCAGGTTGTAATAACAATTCTGACAGACTGAAATTGACTGCATTTTTGACAGAAGAGCTGGCCACAGTTTCTGCTCTTTTCAGCTGCCACCAACCTCTTGTGGGATCTTTCCCTGCACTCTCCCAGACCAGATAGTGGCAGACCTCTATGTTTCAAATGACACATTCTGTATTTTCCAGAACAGATGTGTACCACGACTTGTGACTGTTCCCCCTCCCCTTTAAGGATTCTGAAAACACGGTCCGAGACGTCACGGACCCTGGCACCCGGGAGTCAATATACCATCCGTGAGTCTCTTTCGTGGCCACAGAACCGTCTATCTGTCTCGCTAACTATCGAGTCCCCAATAACTATTGCTCTCCCTCCTTCCCTTCTGAGCGACAGGGATGGACGCAGTGCTGGAGATCCATTCACCGTGGCTTACCCCTGGTAGGTCGTCCCCCTCAACTGTATCCAAAACTGTATACTTGTTACTGAGGGGAACGACCACAAAGGATCCCTGCGCTGACTGCTTCCTCCCAGCCCCTCTCACCGTCACCCATCTATCTTGATTCTTCGGAGTAACTACATCCCTGAAGCTTCTATCTATGACCACCTCTGCCTCCGAAGTTCATCCAACTCCAGCTCCAGTTCCCTAATGCGGTTTCTGAGGAGCTGGAGATGGGTGCACTTCCCACAGGTGAAATCAGCAGGGACACTGACGGCGTCCCTCACCTCAAACATTCTGCAGGAGGAACATTGCACTGCCTTCCCTGCCATCCCCTCTGGATAAAACAAGAAAAAGAAAGAAAGAGCTTACCTGTTATTCACTCTACCCCTTAAGTTAGAGGAGGTGAAAGGGTGGGGGACACTATAAGTGCAGTGTCTAGGGTTTAGGAACCGCCCAACTTAAATACAGGTAAAAATAAAACACTTAACCAGCAACCACTGCGCCCCGCACGAGAACTGTCACTTGACAACAGCTCCTCCACAAATCACCTTCTAGATACAGTGACCGCAATGCACTGATGCAAATTTTCCCCGTAACAGCCAATCAGCAGCTCCGCTCTGCTGCCCTCTGCTGGAGCCACACCTTGCCTCCATCACAATCGACCAGTCGCGACCGCAGAACCGTGCGACCACATCGATGACAGTAAAGGTCGATGGGCACAAGACATCATGCCTTCTTGACTCTGGGAGCACCAAGACCTTCATCCACCCCGTTACAGTAAGGCGCTGCTCCTTTGTGGTACACCCCATTAACCAGAAGAGCTCCCTGCCCTCCGGATCCTACTCTGTGTCGCTCCAGGGTACTGCACCGCCACCCTCACCATCCAGGGCGTAGAGTTCAGTGATTTCCAATTCTATGTCCTCCCCAACCTCTGCGCTGCCTTGCTACTCGGCCTGGACTTCCAGTGCAACCTCCAAAGTCTAACCCTGAAATTCAGCGGGCCCCTACCACCCCTTACTGTCTACGGTCTCACGACCCTTAAGGTCGACCCGCCTTCTCTATTTGCAAACCTCACCCCGGATTGCAAACCCGTCACCACCAGGAGCAGACGATACAGTGCCCAGGACAGGACCTTCATCAAGTCTGAGGTCCAGCAGCTACTGCGGGAAGGCATCATCAAGGCCAGCAACAGCCCCTGGAGAGCCCAAGTGGTGAAAACTGGGGAGAAAAACAGGATGGTCATTGACTACAGTCAGACCATCAAGTGATACAAGCAGCTCGACACGTACCCCCTCCCCCGCATTTCTGATATGGTCAATCAGATTGCACAGTACCGGGTCTTCTTGACAGTGGACCTGAAATCTGCCTACCACCAGCTGGACATTCACAAGGCGGACCGCCCGTACACCGCATTTGAAGCGGACGGCCGCCTTTACCACTTCCTTTGGGTTCCCTTCGGCGTCACTAACGGGGTCTTGGTCTTCCAATGTGAGATGGACCGAATGGTTAGCCGGTACGGACTGCGGGCCACCTTCCCGTACATAGACAACATCACCATCTGTGGCCACGACCAGCAGGACGATGCTAATCTTTCCAAATTCCTCCACACCGCCAAACTCCTCAACCTAACGTACAACAAGGAGAAGTGCACGTTCAGCACCAACCGTTTAGCCATCTTTGGCTATGTGGTACAAAATGGAGTTCTGGGGCCCGACCCCGATCACATGCGCCCCCTCATGGAACTCCCTCTCCCCCACTGCCTCAAGGCCCTCAAACGATGCCTGGGGTTCTTCTCACACTACACTCAGTGGGTCCCTAACTATGCGGACAATGCCCGCCCACTCATTCACTCCACCGTTTTCCCACTGATAGCCGAGAGTCACCAGGCCTTCAACCTTATCAAGGCCGACATCGCCAAGGCTGCAGTCAGTCGACGAGACGCTCCCCTTCCAAGTCGGGAGCGATGCATCAGACGTCGCTCTAGCCGCCACCCTCAACCAGGCAGGCAGACCCATAACATTCTTTTCCCGCACCCTCCATGCCTCCGAAATTCGGCACTCCTCCATCGAGAAGGAGGCCCAAGCCATCGTTGAAGCTGTGTGACATTGGAGGCATTACCTAGCCGGCAGGAGACTCACTCTCCTCACTAACCAACGGTCGGTTGCCTTCATGTTCAATAACACACAGCGGGGAAAGATCAAAAACGATAAAATCATGAGATGGAGGATCGACTCCATTTACAAGATTTTGTATCGTCCCCGGTAAGCTCAACAAGCCCCCGATGCCCTATCCCGAGGTACATGTGCCAGCGCACAAGTGGACCGACTCTGCACCCTGCACGACGAACTGTGTCACCCGGGGTCACCCGGTTCTTTCAGTTCATAAAGGCCCGCTATCAGGGGCAGCATGGTGGCACAGTGGGTTAGCATTGCTGCCTCACGGCGCTGAGGGCCCAGGTTCAATCCCGGCCCTGGGTCACTGTCCGTGTGGAGTTTGCACATTCTCCCCGTGTCTGCGTGGGTTTCACCCCCGCAACCCAAATATGTGTAGGGTAGGTGGATTGGCCATGCTAAATTGCCACTTAATTGGAAAAACAATAATTGGGTACTCTAAATTTATTTTAAAAAATAAAATAAAATAAAGGCCCGCAATCTGCCCTAGTCTATTGAGGAGGTCAGGGGTATCACCAGAGACTGCCAGGTCTGCGCTGAGTGTAAACCGCACTTCTACCGGCCAGACCGTGCGTGCGTGGTGAAGGCCTCCCATCCCTTTGAACGCCTCAGCGTGGACTTCAAAGGGCCCCTCCCCTCCACCAATCGAAACACGTACTTTCTCAGTGTGGTCGACGAATATTCCCGATTCCCCTTTGCCAACCCATGCCCTGACATGATGTCTGCCACTGTCATCAAAGCCCTCTACACCATCTTCGCTCTGTTCGGTTTCCCCGCCTACGTCCACAGCGACCGGGGATCCTCATTTATGAGCGATGAGCTGCGCCAGTACCTGCTCAGCAGGGGTATTGCCTCGAGCAGGACGACCAGCTACAACCGCAGGGGAAACAGGCAGGTGGATCGGGAGAATGGGACGGTCTAGAGGGCCGTCCAGCTGACCCTACAGTCCAGAAATCTCCCGGCCTCCCGCTGGCAAGAGGTCCTCCCCGAAGCATTTCACTCTATTCAGTTGCTCCTGTGCACCGCGACTAACGAAACCCCCATGAATGTCTCTTTGCCTTCCCCAGGAAGTCCACCTCCGGGGTTTCGCTCCCAATGTGGCTGGCAGCTCCAGGACACGTTCTTCTCCGTAGACACGCGAGACTCCACAAGGCGGACTCGTTGGTTGAGAGGGTACAGCTACTCCACGCCAACCCGCAGTACGCTTATGTAGCATAGCCCGACGGCCGCCATGACACAGTCTCCCTCAGGGACCTGGCACCAGCTGGTTCCCCACACACCCCTCCTCTGCCCCAGCGCCACCCTCCCTTCCCCCGACGCACCACACCCCAGCCCCCGCTCCAGGAAAATCCGTCCTCTCCTTGGTCCCAGCCGGGGATGAAGAGGATTTCGACACGCTCCCGGAGTCACCGATGACCAAGCCAACGCCTGAGTTGCGACCAGCACTGCGGCGCTCTCGACGACAGATCAAGGCACCGGACCACCTGAATTTGTAATATTATCTGTGATTTTTAAAAGCAATCTGTATGTATATAGTTTTCCAACACCCCAGCTGGATTCATTTTTAACAGGGGGTGAATGTGGTGGTCACCACTGTTGTATTATATTGTATATATGGGTTTTACGGTAAGGCCCCTGTACTACAGGTACGGGGGTAGATCCCTGCCTGCTGGCTCCGCCCAGTAGGCAGAGTATAAATATGTGTGCTCTCCCTGCAGCACCCATTTCGTCAGTTGCTGTAGGAGGCCACACATCTGTGTGTAATAAAGCCTCGATTACATTCTACTCTCGTCTCGTAATTGATAGTGCCTCACACTGCACTGTTGCTGCTACATTAAATACACTGCATTACAAGCTACTACCTGAAATACACTGCATCACAAGCTGTTGCATGAAATACTCTGCATTGTAGTTGCTACATTAAAGACACTGTATTGCAAGCTGCTGCATTAACACATGGCATTATAAGCTGCTACATTGAATACACTGCACTGTTGCTGCTATATTAAATGCACTGCATTACAAGCTGCTACATTAAATACACTGTGTGGTTGCTGCTACATTAAATACACTGCATTACAAGCTGCTACATTAAATACACTGTGTGGTTGCTGCTACATTAAATACACTGTGTGGTTGCTGCTACATTAAATACACTGTGTGGTTGCTGCTACATTAAATACACTGTGTGGTTGCTGCTACATTAAATACACTGCATTACAAGCTGCTATTGCTGCTAAGGGAAGAAAATTAACAAAAATTGACCAGGTTAGTTAAGAGTTGAATGTTTCTCATGGACTGACTCTTGTTTTCTTGTTGCTGTTTGCAGGAGTGCAGTTAGCGAGCTTCGCTGAAGCAGTTATGTCAGGAGCTCCCAAATCAAGACGACCCTATAAGGAAAATCTTGTGTGTACAGTAGACACCTTGCGGTATTCCTTTATTACCAGCCTGCTGCTCCTGAACAAATGCCCTGTGCTGCTTACAGGTAACAACGTATTGGTAAAATTAATGAATGAATGTACCATATTGTAATTATTATTAAATAGGAGGTTGGTCCAGATGAACGCATGACTGAAGAGATCGTGCAGGAGGGAGGGCTTTAGATTTCCGGGTCATTGGGACCATTTCTGGGGACAGTGGGACCTATAGAAGGCAGATGGGTGGTCCCTGAACTGAAATGGGACCGGTGTCGTTGCAGGGAAGTTTGCTTGTGCTGTTGGGGAGGGTTTAAACTAACTTGGCAGTGGGGTGGGATCCTGAGAGAACGTTCAGCAGGAGGAGTTGCACAGGCAAAATTAGAAGAGACAGCAAATGAGTCAAGAAGACATAGAAATTATGGACTAGTTAAGTCACAAGCGAGGGACAGTCATGGACTTAATGTTAGGTAACGAAGCTGGGCAAGTGGTTGAGGTATCAGTGGGGGACCATTTGCAGACAGCGATCCTAACTCCATTAGATTCAAGATTGCATTGGAACAGGAAAAAGGATGGGCCTAAAAATAAAGTTCTAAACTAGGGAAGGCCGATTTGAAGAAGAGCAAGTATGGTTTGGCCAGAGTGTACTGGGAGCAGACAGTTTGAGGTAAATCTGTGACTGAACAGTGGGAGCCATTCAAGAAGGAAACAGGAGAATACATGGCTTAACATGGTCCAGTCAAGAAAAAGGTGGAATCAATGAATCCAGTGAACCCTGGATATCGAGGGCTATACAGCATTGGATAAGGATAAGAAAGGAGGCTTTTTAAAATTCATTTATGTGGGTGTCGCTGGTTAGGCCAGCATTGATTGCCCATCCCTAGTTGCCCTTCAGAAGGTGGAGGTGAGCTGCATTCTTGAACCACTGCAGTCCCTGATACGGAAGATCAAAACAGCAGAAGCCCTGGAGAATGTGCAAGAGGAACTTAAAAAGGAAATTAGGACAGCAAAAAGGGGAGATAAAGGTTACTGGCAGGTACAATAAAGGGAAATCCTAAGTTGTTTTACAACTACATTAAGGATTAAAAGGATAACTAGGGGAAGAATAGAATCCTAGAATCCCAACCGTACAAAAGCAGGCCATTTGGTCCATTGAGTCTGCGCCAATCCTGCATTACAAACTGCTACATTAGATACACCTAACCAATCCACCTGACCTGCACATCTTTGGACTGTGGGAGGAAACCGGAGCACCCGGAAGAAACCCACACGGACACGGGGAGAATGTGCAAACTCCACACAGATGGTCACCCAAGGTCAGAATCAAACCTGGATCCCTGCCGCTGTGCAGTGCTAACCACTGTGCCACCGTGGCGCCCCCAAAGGACCACAATGGTCATTTGTGTGTGGAACCGGAAGACATAAGTAGGGTTCTAAATGAATAGTATGGGTGGAATTCTCTGGTCGTGTCCGCCCGGCAACTGGCGAATCCCACCCGAGGTCAATGGACTTCTTCTTTGACCCCATCTTGCCCGTGGCGTTCTTGCGGCGGGCGGGGTGGAAGAATCCAGCCCTTTGTGTCGGTTTCACTCATGAGAGGGATAATGTGGGTATAGAAATCAGGAAGATGGACTGTGATAAAATTAAAGAGATTACCATAGACAGAGAGGAGGTTGTGCCTGGTCTGGCAGGCGTAAGAATAGACAAGTGGACAAGTCTCCAGGGCAGGATGGAATGTATCCCAGGCTGTTGAGCGAGGCAAGGGATGAAATAGGGGCGCTGGCAATAATTTTCAATTCCTCTTTGGCCACAGGAAAGGTGCCAGAGGACTGGAGGATAGCCAATGTGGTACCATTATTCAAGAAGGAAGGAAAGAATAAACCAGGAAACTACAGGCCAGTCAGTCTGACCTCAGTGTTGGGGAAACTATTGGAAGCTATTCTGAGAGACAGAATTTCAGGGATTAATCAGGAACAGTCAGCATGGTTTAGTTAAGGGGAGGTCAAGTCTGACAAACTTGATTGAACTTTCCGAACAGGTGACCAGGTGTGTAGATGAGGAAAAGTAAATTTGACATAGTCTACTTGGACTTCAGCAAGGCTTTTGATGAGCATTGGAGACTGACAGCGAAGATAAGAGCCCATGGGATCCAAGGAAATTTGGAAAATTGGCTGAGTGGCAGGAAGCAGAGGATGAAAATGAAATGAAAATCGCTTATTGTCACGAGTAGGCTTCAATGAAGTTACTGTGAAACGCCCCTAGTCGCCACATTCCGGCGCCTGTCCGGGGAGGCTGTTACGGGAATTGAACCGTGCTGCTGGCCTGCTTGGTCTGCTTTAAAAGCCAGCGATTTAGCTCAGTGAGCTAAACCAGGTGGTTTACCAGGTGGAGGGCTGTTTTTCTGACTGGAAACCCGTGCCCAGTGCGGTCCCGCAGGGATCAAGTTGGGGCCCGTTTTGTTTGTGGTTTATATAAATGATTCAGACAGGAATGGAGGAGGGTTGATCAGTAAGGTCACGGAGAATTGGTGGGGTGGAAAGTAATCAGGAGGATAGCCTTCGATTACAGGAGGATATAGACAGGCTGGTCAGATGGGCTGACCAATGGCAAATGGAATTCAATCCAGATAAGTGTGAGGTGATCCAGAACACCTCAAGGCAAGGACCCTGGGAAGCACCGAAGATCAGAGGGACTTTTGTGTGCATGTACACCCATCACTTAGGGTAGCAGGGCAGGTGGATACAGTGGTTAAACAAAGAAAAGTACAGCACAGGAACATGCCCTTCGGCCCTCCAAGCCTGCGCCGACCATGCTGCCCATCTAAACTAAAATCTTCTACACTTCCTGGGTCCGTATCCCTCTCTTCCCATCCTATTCATGTATTTGTCAAGATGTCCCTTAAATGTCACTATCGTCCCTGCTTCCACCACCTCCTCCGGCAGCGAGTTCCAGGCACCCACTACCCTCTGTGTAAAAAACTTTCCTCTGAGAAGGCATGTGGTATACTTACCTTTCTTAGCCGAGGGATTGAGTTTAAGAGCAGGGAGGTTATGCTGGAACTGTATAAAACATTGGTTAGGCCACAGTTAGAGTATTGTGTGCAGTTCTGCAATCCTCATGATAGGAGGGATGTGATCGCACTGGAAAGGTTGCAGATGATGCCTGGGCTGGAGAGTTTTAGTTATGAAGAGAGATTGGATAGACTGGGATTGTTTTCCTTGGAGCAGAGGAGACTGAGGGGGGACAGGATTGAGATGTATAAAATTATGAGGGGCATAGATAGAGTAGACAGGAAGAAACCTTTCCCATTGCTGGAGGGATCAATGACTAGGGGATATAGATTTAAGGTAAGGGGCAGGAGGTTTAGAGGGGATGTGAGGAAAACCCTTTTCACCCAGAGGGTGGTGTGAGTCTGGAACTTGCTGCCTGATGTACTTAGATGTGAACTTGTGATCCCAGGGCAGACAAGGCTACGGGCAAGTGCTGGAAAATGGGACTGGAATAGTTAGGTGGTTGTTTATGACTTGTACGGACACAATGGGCCCTATGACTCCTCGCCTTTAAGTAGAACAATCGCAAGATATCCAATCTCTTCTTGTAACTCCTACTGCTTCCATCTGGCAGTGGGATGTTCAATTTGTCTATCAATTCAATGGCCTCCTGAGATGTGGAGTGGTGAAATGGGCAACAAATCACAATGGGCAGGTTGATGTGATGTGTTCCATGGCCCTCACAGCCACAATCATCGTCCACTAATGGAGCAAGTGGCCACATGGTCCATGACCTGTATGGAATTGTCCAATGTCTTTGAGGGATTCCAGCGTCAGGGACCTCTGCTTTTTGAGGCAGTTATCATGTTTTGGATATTTTTTTTCGCTGTATGTGTCTTGATTAATTCCATCTATAGCCACACAACTGACACCCCTTTTCCTGGGAATGAGATATCCTTGATATTGCTGCCCCTGTGCTGGTTCTTCTTGGGGTGGGTGGCTGGTGGTGAGGGGTTTGCTGGAGATGGAGGTAAGAGTCAGGGTCGAGGTGCCATTGCTTTTCTGTCAATTTCTGATCCAATGAACCATTGTAGTATTTCCTGGCAGTCACTTGTCACGATTTCCCTTGGCAGGCTGCTATTTCATATTCTTCCATTCTTGGCCTTCCATGCTGTGGCTAATAACCCAGCTGAAATTCAGTGCTGTTCTCTGTTCTTTCTTCACTGGCTAACAAAAGAAGTTTTATTTCAGAGGCAAGATTATCCCAGCCTCTTTACAGCAACAACAAAGGCCAGAATAAAAGGTAGTTATTTAACCCAACAATAGGCACTCAACACTTTACTTTTCCTCTCTCTTCCTTCTGGAGGGTGTCTGATATTCTGCTTGACATTTACCCATAGAGTAAATGATCTGCTTGTGGGGGGGATCCAAAACATGGGCCATAAATCTCAAAATATATTGACCAACCCAATGTGGATCCTACAGGAGGGTGGTCAGAATGTGAAACATGGTGAAGTGAATAACATAGTTGTATTTAAAGAGAATGTGGATACATACATGAGGGGGAAAGGAACAGAAGAATCTGCAGATAGGGTTTGATGAGATAGTGTGATTGGAGGCTCGTGTGGGGCTCATAATCTGGTTGAGCCCCACATAGTCTGCACCTTTAAAGTGACTGTGTATCCCAGAGAGAAGTTCTTGGCTTCTCTTGGGGGGGGGGGGGAGGGGGGGGGGGAGGGAGGGGGGGGGGGGGGGGAGGGGGGGGAGGGAGGGGGGGGGAGGGGTTGTTGGGTTACGGGTATAGGGTGGATACGTGGGTTTGAGTAGGGTGATCATTGCTCGGCACAACATCGAGGGCCGAAGGGCCTGTTCTGTGCTGTACTGTTCTATGTTCTAGACCGGGTAAGGACGGCGGAGTTCCCTCCCTAAAGGACATTAGTGAACCAGATGGGGTTATTTTTAACGACAAGCAACAATGCTTTCATGGTCATCGGTTGACTTTTAATTCTGCATTTTTATTGAATTAAAATTTCACCATCAGCCTTGGTGGGATTTGAACCAAGCAACATTACTCTGGGTCCCTAGATTACTAGTCCAGTGACAATACCACTATGCCACTCCCTGACCAAGCAAAGCCATAACTGATAAAACCCATCATATCTGGGGGCTCAGATTATGAATTAACCTTGTGACACTGTCTTTTACTCATTCAGAAACCCTTGTTCCATCTGATCCTAAAGCTGTATAACCGTTCTGTAATCTGCCACACCCTGTAGAGAGTCTCTGTTTCACTGATCTTGTAATCATGGGTGAAAACAATATGTTCATTTTACAAGAAATGTCGAAAACATTTGCAAATACTATAATTACAATCTAGAATTAATAAGAATAATCTTTATTGTCACAAGTGGGCTTACATTAACACTGCAATGAAATTATTGTGAAAATTCCCTGGTCACCACATTCCGGCGCCTGTTCGGGTCACAGAGGGAGAATTCAGGATGTCCAATTCACCTAACAAGCACGTCTTTCGGGACTTGTGGGAGGAAACCGGAGCACCCGGAGGAAACCCACGCAGACACGGGGAGAACGTGCAGACTCCGCACAGACAGTGACCCTAGCCGGGAATGGAACCTGGGACCCTGACTTTGTGAAGCAACAGTGCTAACCACTGTGTTACCGTGCTGCCCTGAGAAATCTGGTCAGCAAAACGCATGTACAGTTAATTACTCTTTAACATTTCAGAATGCATTTCTTTAAACAGCAACTGTTATTTTCTCTCTACTGTCCAGATTGTGTGGTTAAAAAAAAACTGACAACTGATCACCGACTCAAACATATTTCAAGGTTTCTGTTTTTAAACAAAATTTTCATGATAATTTTTCTATTCCCTGCTTTTTTAACTAGTGAGTTCATTTGAAGCTGTATGATGTGATACTGTGATGTGACTACACCTCACAATATAATTAGCTTCATTCAGCAATTACTGAATAAATACTTATGTGAGCAGGGCTCGATAAGATTCAATCAACGGATCATACACACTCATCTGCACCACTAACCCAGCAGCCTTTCCTCCCCCATCACTCAGGCAAACATTCATGGAAATTATTTATTCTGAACTTTATAACTAAATAATCTGTTGCTTCCACACCATAACTTACTGCCTGTATTTGTAATTGTGGAAATCACAAAGTATTTGCGATTGGAATTCATCGATGAGGTAACCCAGATAAATGGCGCAACGCTGTGGGTTTGATTTGTTTGAAATTTCAGAAAATGTTTGGGAAATTTCGCATAACGTTTTTCAAGAAGACGGAAGCTCAGAGACAGTTACACCGCCAATAACAATTTACATTTACACAGCCAATTTAATGTAAGGAAATTTCCCAAAGTGCTTCCCAGAAGCATGATCAAGATGTCGGGATATTCGGTCAAATGACCAAACCCTCATGGAAACAGAAAGGTTCTAAGCATGTCTCCAAGGAGAAGAGAACAGGAGAGGTTGAGGGAGAGTTATTCACCAGTGAATAGGAAACTTCAATCAATCAAGGCAGGAAACCAAAAGAGCGGCGTGTCCAGATCAGAGAATGTCAGCAAGATGATGGCAGTTCACATTTGCATGGCTTTGTCTTTTCACATGGCTGTCTGAGACATGTTGTAACGACCATTGTCTCTTTCTTGGTATAACCACATTGTCTCTCTTAGTATTGTCTCTCTTAGTATAACCACATTGTCTCTCTCTTAGTATAGCCACATTGTCACTCTTAGTATAACCACATTGTCTTTCTTGGTGTAACCACATTGTCTCTCTCTTAGTGTAACCACATTGTCTCTTAGTGTAACCACATTGTCTCTCTCTTAGTATAACCACATTGTCTCTCTTAGTATAACCACATTGTCTTTCTTGGTGTAACCACATTGTCTCTCTCTTAGTGTAACCACATTGTCTCTCTATTAGTATAACCACATTGGCTCTCTCTTAGTATAACCACATTGTCTCTTAGTATAACCACATTGTCTCTCCCTTAGTATAACCACATTGTCTCTCTCTTAGTATAACCACGTTGTCTCTCTTAGTATAACCACATTGTCTCTCTCTTAGTATAACCACATTGTCTCTTTTAGTATAACCACATTGTCTCTCTTAGTATAACCACATTGTCTCTCTTAGTATAACCACGTTGTCTCTCTTAGTATAACCACATTGTCTCTCTTAGTGTAACCACATTGTCTCTCTTAGTGTAACCACATTGTCTCTCTCTTAGTATAACCACATTGTCTCTCTTGGTGTAACCACATTGTCTCTCTTAGTATAACCACATTGTCTCTCTCAGTATAACCACATTGTCTCTCTCTTAGTGTAACCGCATTGTCTCTCTTAGTATAACCACATTGTCTCTCTTAGTATAACCACATTGTCTCTCTTAGTATAACCACATTGTCTCTCTTAGTATAACCACATTGTCTCTCTTGGTGTAACCACATTGTCTCTCTTAGTATAACCACATTGTCTCTCTTAGTATAACCACATTGTCTCTCTCTTAGTATAACCACATTGTCTCTCTTAGTATAACCACATTTTCTCTCTTAGTATAACCACATTGTCTCTCTTAGTATAACCACATTGTTTCTCTTAGTATAACCACATTGTCTCTCTTAGTATAACCACATTGTCTCTCTTAGTATAACCACATTGTCTCTCTTAGTGTAACCACATTGTCTCTCTTAGTATAACCACATTGTCTCTCTTAGTATAACCACATTGTCTCTCTCTTAGTATAACCACATTGTCTCTCTTAGTATAACCGCATTTTCTCTCTTAGTATAACCACATTATCTCTCTTAGTATAACCACATTGTCTCTCTTAGTATAACCACATTGTCTCTCTTAGTATAACCACATTGTCCCTCTCTCAGTCTGGGATGGTGGAGGGTTTAGGAGACAACTGTGACGGAAAGTCCGTGTCTTCATCTGACCCAAGCTCCGTGGTGTCCTCACATCCTCAGATTCGGGCAGAGGGCTGGTGTTCAGGCTGCTCTCCCCATCAGTGCTCGGACGTGTAGGGGGCACCAGCTCTGGTACTGGCTGGTGGGGGCGACAGGCAATGAGGAGACGGGGGGGATGCCGACACTCTGATGGATCGTCCCCATCTCCGGTAGGTCCTGTAAGACATGTATGATTATACAGTGGATGGGGGGGTTAGCGTGGTTGAGTCATTAGCGGGGAGAGGGGGGGGGGGGGGGGGGGGGGGTCCACACATGTTTCATGGGGATCGGCGACTAAGCAGTGACTCACTTGCTCGCCAGCCGCCGACCTCCACCTCGGTGACCTCCCTTTCCTTCGGGCAGCCGAGCATGTCCAATGCCCTCTGGTTGGGCATGATGAGGAGCTGCAGTTCTGATGTTCCCCCTCCGGTCTTCTCCTGCTCCCGGCGGTTGTGCGCGGCCTTCTCCTGGGAGGGTGAGGGGAGGGGGAACACAATCAGCACAACCGTTAGACGTTCTGACACTTGCAGCCCAGGGTTTGGGTAGATGGCAGCCTTAGGGGCCAGGACACCCGGCCATGTTGGCATGTGGGGCAGGGTGGGGGGGTCGGCCTTCCTCCGGGGTGCTAAATTGTACTGTCCTGTCTGACCCCGAACACCCTGCTGCCGGGATTTCCTCACTATCCCCCTGCCTCTTTTCTTTCAGGGACTGGGTGTGACATCTATGGAAAAGAACCTGGAGTGATGCCGTTTACGGGGGAGATGGTCACACGCCGGGGAGGCCTCTATCTCTGGAGGCCCCTCCAGGCTGACACCTTGTCCCTCAATGCTTCTCTCCAGAAGTTGCTGCTGGGACAGAGCACCCTCTGGCCCGAGGTCACACACCTAACTACCGCCACCCACAGTGGCCTACGCAGAAGGGTCGCCGGGCCCAGCATCCAATGGTGAAATGTCACCGGGCTGAGGGTGTTGCAGGGTGTGCTTTTCCACTACCCTCCTTTCCCCTCTCTCCCCACCATCCCCCTTCCTTTCCCTTCTGTTGGTACAGAGGCGAAGGTATCTGGTCTCTCCAGCACAAAGTTTTGTGCTTGTACCATTTTTTTTGTACAACTGTGTTGTGAACTGTTTTAATAATCAGAGGATCCACCCTTCCTCCCCGTACGTTGGTACTGAGGGGAGGGTACCCTCTTTCTCCAACACAAAATTAGTGTTTGTTCCGTTTGGCTTTGTATATTTTTTTACTGTTTTAATAAAATGAATTGGCCAATCCACCTACCTACACATCTTTGGGTTGTGGGGGCGAAACCAACACAAACATGGGGAGAATGTGCAAACTCCGCACGGACAGTGACCCAGAGCCGGGATCGAACCTAAGACAACGCCGTGAGACAGCAATGCTACTGTGCTGCCCACACTGATCCATTGTTAACCTGTCTGATCCATTGTTAACCTCACTGATCCATTGCTAACCTCACTGATCCATTGTTAACCTCACTGATCCATTGTTAACCTCACTGATCCATTGTTAACCTCACTGATCCATTGTTAACCTCACTGATCCACTGTTAACCTCACTGATCCATTGTTAACCTCACTGATCCATTGTTAACCTCACTGATCCATTGTTAACCTCACTGATCCATTGTTAACCTCACTGATCCACTGTTAACCTCACTGATCCACTGTTAACCTCACTGATCCATTGTTAACCTCACTGATCCATTGCTAACCTCACTGATCCATTGTTAACCTCACTGATCCACTGCTAACCTCACTGATCCATTGTTAACCTCACTGATCCATTGTTAACCTCACTGATCCATTGTTAACCTCACTGATCCATTGTTAACCTGTCTGATCCATTGCTAACCTCACTGATCCATTGTTAACCTCACTGATCCATTGTTAACTTCGCTGATCCACTGTTAACCTCGCTGATCCATTGTTAACCTCACTGATCCATTGTTAACTTCGCTGATCCACTGTTAACCTCACTGATCCATTGTTAACTTCGCTGATCCACTGTTAACCTCACTGATCCATTGTTAACCTCACTGATCCATTGTTAACCTCACTGATCCATTGTTAACTTCGCTGATCCACTGTTAACCTCGCTGATCCATTGTTAACCTCACTGATCCATTGTTAACTTCGCTGATCCACTGCTAACCTCACTGATCCATTGTTAACCTCACTGATCCATTGTTAACTTCGCTGATCCATTGTTAACCTCACTGATCCATTGTTAACCTCACTGATCCATTGTTAACTTCGCTGATCCATTGTTAACCTCACTAATCCATTGTTAACCTCACTGATCCATTGTTAACCTCACTGATCCATTGTTAACTTCGCTGATCCATTGTTAACCTCACTGATCCATTGTTACCCTCACTGATCCACTGTTAACCTCACTGATCCACTGCTAACCTCACTGATCCATTGTTAACCTCACTGATCCATTGTTAACCTCACTGATCCATTGTTAACCTCACTGATCCATTGTTAACTTCGCTGATCCATTGTTAACCTCACTGATCCATTGTTAACCTCACTGATCCATTGTTAACCTCACTGATCCATTGTTAACTTCGCTGATCCATTGTTAACCTCACTGATCCATTGTTAACCTCACTGATCCATTGTTAACTTCGCTGATCCATTGTTAACCTCACTGATCCATTGTTAACCTCACTGATCCATTGTTAACCCCACTGATCCATTGTTAACTTCGCTGATCCATTGTTAACTTCGCTGATCCATTGCTAACCTCACTGATCCATTGTTAACTTCGCTGATCCATTGTTAACCTCACTGATCCATTGTTAACTTCGCTGATCCATTGTTAACCTCACTGATCCATTGTTAACCTCACTGATCCATTGTTAACCTCGCTGATCCATTGTTAACTTCGCTGATCCATTGTTAACCTGGCTGATCCACTGTTTTTATTAAAATAATTTTTATTGAAATTTTTACAAAATATAAACATCTCAACTCTATTAACAAAACAACCGCGGTAACACCCCAAGAACAATACCCACCCAACTTCAAAAGCAACTACAAACAAAAGAAAAAGCAAAAGAACACCCAAACAACAAAAGGGAAAGAGATAACACCCGCCACATCCCATAAACCCATGTACACAATTCTCCCTCCCAGCGATCCAAACACCCCCCCGCCCCCCGGGTTGCTGCTGCTGCCGGCCTATTTCCCTACCGTTCTGCCAGGAAGTCCAGGAAAGGCTGCCACCGCCTAAAGAACCCTTGTACAGAACACCGGCCTCTTTCGCCTCCTGCACTCCCGGCTCCACTGCAACCCCAAAAATTGCGAGTCCCCAGCCTGGCTTGACCCTGGATCCCACCACCCTCGACACCGTCCTTGCTACCCCCTTCCAAAACTAGCCCAGCGCTGGGCACGCCCAAAACATATGGCCGTGGTTCGCTGGGCTCCCCGAGCACCTAGCACACCTGTCCTCGCCCCCAAAAAACCTACTCATCCTCGTCCCAATCATGTGGGCCCTATGCAGCACCTTGAACTGTATGAGGCTAAGCCTCGCACAGGAATAGGAGGAATTCACTCTCTCTAGGGCATCCGCCCATGTCCCCTCCTCAATCTCCTCACCCAGCTCCTCTTCCCATTTACCCTTCAGTTCCTCCACCGAGGCCTCGTCTACCTCCTGCATTACCCGGTATATGTCAGAAATCCACCCTCCTCCAACCCACACCCCCGAGAGCAACTGATCCCGCACCCCTCGTGGGGGCAGCAAGGGGAACCCCTCCTCCTGCTGCCTGGCAAACGCCCTCACCTGCATGTACCTAAACATGTTCCCCAGGGGGAGCCCAAACTTCCCCTCTAACTCCCCCAAGCTCGCGAACCTCCCCTCCACAAACAGGTCCCTCAACCTCCTAACCCCTGCCCTGTGCCAGCCCAGAAATCCGCCATCAATGCTCTCTGGGACAATCCGATGGTTCCCCCGTATCGGGGCCTTCATCGAGCCCCCCACTTCTCCCCTATGTTGTCTCCATTGCCCCCAAATTTTGAGGGTTGCCGCCGCCACCGGGCTCGTGGTATACCTCGTTGGAGGGAGCGGCAACGGCGCCGTTACCAGCGCCTCCAGGCTCGTGCCCACACAGGACGCCACCTCCATCCTCTTCCATGCTGCCCCTTCCCCGTCCATTACCCACTTACGCACCATCGCTGCGTTGGCAGCCCAATAGTACCCACAGAGGTTGGGCAACGCCAGCCCCCCCTATCCCTGCACCGTTCCAGGAACACCCTTTTCACCCTCGGAGTCCCATGCGCCCACAAAAATCCCGTAATACCCTCCTAAAAAAGGCCTTCGGGATAAAGATGGGGAGGCACTGGAACAGGAACAAAAACCTCGGGAGCACCGTCATCTTAACGGACTGCACCCTCCCCGCCAGTGACAGCGGCAACATATCCCACCTCTTAAACTCCTCCTCCATCTGCTCCACCAACCTTGTGAGGTTGAGCTTGTGCAGGGCCCCCCAACTCCCAGCCACCTGGACCCCTAGGTACCTGAAGCTCTTCCCTGCCTGCTTCAGTGGGAGCCTACCAATCCCCTCCTCTTGATCCCCCGGATGCACCACAAATAACTCACTCTTGCCCAGGTTCAACTTATACCCAGAGAAACCCCCGAATTCACTAAGAATCCTCGTCACCTCCGGCATCCCCCCCAACGGGTCCGCCACATACAGCAACAGGTCGTCCGCATACAGCGACACTCGATGCTCCTTCCCACCCCAACGCGAAGAGCAAGGGGACAGGGGGCACCTCTGTCTCGTCCCCCGGTACAGCCGAAAGTACTCCGACCTCCTCCTATTTGTGGCTACACTCGCCATCGGGGCCTCGTAGAGCAGCCTCACCCACCGGATAAACCCCTCCCCAAACCCAAACCCACCAGCACCTCCCACAAATACTCCCACTCAACCCTATCAAAGGCCTTCTCCGCATCCAATGCCACCACTATCTCCGCCTCCCCTTCCACGGCCGGCATCATAATGACATTGAGGAGCCTTCGCACGTTCGCATTCAACTGCCTTCCCTTCACAAACCCCTTCTGGTCCTCATGAATGACCTCGGGCACGCAATCCTCTATTCTAGTGGCCAGGATCTTTGCCAGCAGCTTAGCGTCGGCGTTTAGCAGCAAAATCGGCCTATATGACCCGCACTGCAGAGGGTCCTTGACCCGCTTCAGGATCAAGGAAATCAGCGCCCGTGACATAGTTGGGGGCAAAGCCCCTCCCTCCCTTCCCTCGTTAAAGGTCCGGACCAACAGGGGACCCAACAGGTCCAAATACCTTTTATAAAATTCGGCCGGAAACCCATCCGGCCCCGGCGCCTTCCCCGACTGCATGCTCCCTATCCCTTTGACCACCTCCTCCAGCTCGATCGGCGCCCGCAGTCCCTCCACCTGCTCCTCCTCCACCCTCGGGAATCGCAGCTTGTCCAAGAAGCGCCCCATTCCACCCCCCTCCACCGGGGGTGCCGACCGGTACAGTTCCCCATAGAAGTCTCTGAAGACCCCATTAACATCTACTCCCCTCCGCACCACCTTCCCAGCCCTATCCGTCACTCCCCCAATCTCCCTGGCCGTGTCCCGCTTTCAGAGCTGGTGTGCCAGCATCCTTCTCGCCTTCTCCCCATACTCATACACCGCCCCCTGTGCTTTCCTCCACTGAGCTTCCGCCTTTCTGGTAGTCAATAGGTCGAATCTGGCCTGAAGGCTACGCCTCTCCCCCAGCAATCCCTCCTCTGGAGCCTCCGCATATCTCCTATCCACCTGCACCATCTCCCCTATCAGTCTCTCCCTCTCCCTCTGCTCCCCCCCTCCCTATGGGTTCGGATGGAGATCAATTCCCCCCTCATCACCGCCTTCAATGCCTCCCAGATCGTCCCCACTCGGACCTCCCCGTTGTCATTGGCCTCAAGGTACCTCTCGATACACCTCCGAACCCTCTCGGCCACCTCCTCATCTGCCAGCAGCCCCACCTCCAAGCGCCAGAGCGGACGTTGGTCCCTCTCCTCCCCCAGCCCGAGGTCCACCCAGTGCGGGGCATGATCTGAAACGGCAATGGCGGAGTATTCCACATCCTCCACCCTCGAAACCAACCCCCTACTCAGGACAAAAAAAATCAATCCTCGAGTAGGCCTTATGTACGTGGGAGAAAAACGAGTACTCCCTGGCCCTTGGCCTCGCAAACCTCCAGGGATCCACCCCCCCCCATCTGGTCCATAAATCCACTCAACACCTTAGCCGCCGCCGGCCTCCTACCCATCCGGGACTTGGATCGATCCAATGGGGGATCCAGCACCGTGTTGAAGTCCCCCCCCCCCCATGATCAGGCCCCCCACCTCCAGGTCCGGAATGCGGCCCAACATACGCCGCATAAACCCCGCATCGTCCCAATTTGGGGCGTAAACATTCACCAACACCACCCGCTCCCCCTGCAGCTTACCACTCACCATCACATATCTCCCGCCACTGTCAGCCACCACATTTAAAGCCTCAAACGACACCTTCTTCCCCACCAGGATCGCCACCCCCTTACTCTTCTCATCCAGCCCTGAGTGAAATACTTGGCCCACCCATCCCTTCCTCAGCCGAACCTGGTCCACCACTCTCAGGTGTGTCTCCTGGAACATGGTCACATCCGCCTTCAGTCCCTTCAGCTGCGCAAATACCCGGGCCCGTTTGACCGGCCCATTCAGCCCCCTCACATTCCAGGTTATCAGCCGGATCAGAGGGCTCCCTGCCCCCTTCCCCTGCCGATTAGCCATACCCCATCCCTTGCCCACCCCCGGCCAGTGTCCTACGCTCTGCCAGTTTCCCACGGCGGCAACTCCCCCCCTCCAGCACCCCCTGAGTCCTCCAGCTCCTTCCTGACCGTTTCAGCAGCAACCCGGTACCCCCCCCCCCCTCCTCCACTCTCCCCCCAGGCTAGGACCCCTCCTAGCCGCGCCCCTCCCTCCATAGCACTCCCGTGAGCCAGCTAACTTCTGCTGACCCCGGCGACTCCCGCCCTACCTCCGACTCCTCCCCACGTGGGACTACCCCTCCTCCATCGTGCCCGTCAATGGGTCCTCCTCTCCCCCCGCCCCCCCGCTCTTGCGTGGGGAAAGAAAACAGCCAGCAACGACCCGCGCTTCTCAGCCCCGACCCCGCCCCCACCATCTCCCAGCGCGGGAAACCCGCAGAAAGCCGTGCTTTTGCCCTGCCCAGCCCCGCCTCCTCCAGGGCAACTCCCATTGTCAGTCCCCCCCACCAGCTCCCCGAACTCCCCGTTTACCCCCCTGCCCGAACCTGTCCACCAGACCCCTACAGAAAAACCCATATAGAAAAGACAAATCGACATCACCCTACCCACCCTAAGGCCAACCCACATCTTACATTAAATCAAGCAAATGCAAATACAGTATTATACAGCATCCCCCATCTTAGACTCTCAGTTTGAGTCCAATTTCTCAGCCTGCACAAAGGCCCACGCCTCCTCCGGGGACTCAAAATACTGGTGCCGATCCTTATAGGTGACCCACAGACGCGCCGGCTGCAACATGCCGAACTTCACACTCCGTCTATGGAGCACCGCCTTCGTCCGGTTAAACCCGGCCCTCCGCCTCGCCACCTCCTCACTCCAGTCCTGGAAGATCCGCACCTCCGTGTTCTCCCACTTGCTGCTCCGCTCCTTCTTGGCCCACCGGAGCACACACTCACGATCCACGAACCGATGAAATCGCACCAACACCGCCCGTGGCGGCTCGTTCGGCTTGGCCTCCGAGCCAGAATTCTGTGGGCCCCCTCTAACTGAAAATTGAAATGAAAAGCGCTTATTGTCACGAGTAGGCTTCAATGAAGTTACTGTGAAAAGCCCCTAGTCGCCACATTCCGGCGCCTGTCCGGGGAGGCTGGTACGGGAATCGAACCGTGCTGCTGGCCTTCTTGGTCTGCTTTAAAAGCCAGCGATTTAGCCGAGTGAGCTAAACCAGCCCCTCCAGGGGCCCCTGGAAGGACCCAGCCCCCATCAGCGAGTTTAACATATCCGCCACATAGGCCGCCAGGTCCGACCCCTCCAGCCCCTCCGTGAGGCCCAGTATCCGCAAATTCTTCCTCCTCGACCGGTTGTCCAGCTCCTCGAACCGCTCCTGCCATCTTTTATGGAGCGCCTCGTGCATCTCCACCTTCCCCGCCACGGCCGCGGCCTCATCCTCCCTTTCGGAGGCCTGCTTCTGCAGCTCCAGGATCGCAGCCCCCTGGGCTGTCTGGGTCTCCATCAGCTCCCTGTTGGTTACCGTCAGCGACTCCAGCAGCTCCAACTTAAGCTCCTGGAAGCAGCGCAGCAGAGTCGCCTGCTGTTCCTGAGCCCACTGTCTCAGCTCCTCAAGGCCTCCGCCGGCCGCCATTTTGTCTTCCTTCCCCCGTTTTTTCAGGGGTGCTTTCTCCGTTTTTCTCCTTACCCCACTCCTGGTCCGGACCATAGGACCGTAGGAGTTGACTCCAGTCCTCTTCCCACTTTGGGATTTTCCGACAAAGCTCTGTTGGGGGCCTTGAAAAGAACCCCGAAGTCCGTTTTCAGTGGGAGCTGCCGAATGTGCGGCTGAGCTCCGCATTGCCGCCACCGGAAGTGTCGCTGATCGACTGGTAACCTCACTGATCCATTGTTAACCTCACTGATCCATTGTTAACCTCACTGATCCATTGTTAACCTCACTGATCCATTGCTAACCTCACTGATCCATTGTTAACCTCACTGATCCATTGTTAACCTCACTGATCCATTGTTAACCTCACTGATCCATTGTTAACCTCACTGATCCACTGTTAACCTGTCTGATCCATTGTTAACCTCACTGATCCATTGTTAACCTCACTGATCCATTGTTAACCTCACTGATTCATTGTTAACCTCGCTGATCCATTGTTAACCTCACTGATCCATTGTTAACCTCACTGATCCATTGTTAACTTCGCTGATCCACTGTTAACCTCGCTGATCCATTGTTAACTTCGCTGATCCATTGTTAACCTGGCTGATCCATTGTTAACTTCGCTGATCCATTGTTAACCTCACTGATCCATTGTTAACCTCGCTGATCCATTGTTAACCTCACTGATCCATTGTTAACCTCGCTGATCCATTGTTAACCTCACTGATCCATTGTTAACCTCACTGATCCATTGTTAACCTCACTGATCCACTGCTAACCTCACTGATCCATTGTTAACCTCGCTGATCCATTGTTAACCTAGCTGATCCATTGTTAACCTGTCTGATCCATTGTTAACCTCACTGATCCATTGTTAACCTAGCTGATCCATTGTTAACCTCACTGATCCATTGTTAACTTCGCTGATCCATTGCTAACCTCACTGATCCATTGCTAACCTCACTGATCCATTGTTAACCTCACTGGTCCATTGTTAACCTCACTGATCCATTGTTAACTTCGCTGATCCATTGTTAACTTCGCTGATCTATTGTTAACCTGGCTGATCCATTGTTAACCTCACTGATCCATTGTTAACCTCACTGATCCATTGTTAACTTCGCTGATCCATTGCTAACCTCACTGATCCATTGTTAACCTCTCTGATCCACTGCTAACCTCACTGATCCATTGTTAACCTCACTGATCCACTGTTACCCTCACTGATCCATTGTTAACCTGTCTGATCCATTGTTAACCTCACTGATCCACTGTTAACCTCACTGATCCATTGTTAACCTCACTGATCCATTGTTAACCTCACTGATCCACTGTTAACCTCACTGATCCATTGTTAACCTGTCTGATCCATTGCTAACCTGTCTGATCCATTGTTAACCTCACTGATCCATTGTTAACCTCACTGATCTACTGTTAACCTCACTGATCCATTGTTAACCTCACTGATCCATTGTTAACCTCACTGATCCATTGTTAACCTCACTGATCCATTGTTAACCTGTCTGATCCATTGTTAACCTCACTGATCCATTGTTAACCTCACTGATCCATTGTTAACCTCACTGATCCATTGTTAACCTCACTGACCCATTGTTAACCTCACTGATCCATTGTTAACCTCACTGATCCATTGTTAATTTCGCTGATCCATTGTTAACCTCACTGATCCATTGTTAACCTCACTAATCCATTGTTAACCTCACTGATCCATTGTTAACCTCACTGATCCATTGTTAACCTCACTGATCCATTGTTAACTTCGCTGATCCATTGTTAACTTCGCTGATCCATTGTTAACCTCACTGATCCATTGTTAACCTCACTGATCCATTGTTAACCTAGCTGATCCATTGTTAATCTCACTGATCCATTGTTAATCTCACTGATCCATTGTTAACCTGTCTGATCCATTGTTAACCTCGCTGATCCATTGTTAATCTCACTGATCCATTGTTAACCTGTCTGATCCATTGTTAACCTCGCTGATCCATTGTTAACCTCACTGATCCATTGTTAACCTCACTGATCCATTGTTAACCTCACTGATCCATTGTTAACCTCACTGATTCATTGTTAACCTCACTGATCCATTGTTAACCTCGATGATCCATTGTTAACCTCACTGATCCACTGTTACCCTCACTGATCCATTGTTAACCTCACTGATCCATTGCTAACCTCACTGATCCATTGTTAACCTCGCTGATCCATTGCTAACCTCACTGATCCATTGCTAACCTCACTGATCCATTGCTAACCTCGCTGATCCATTGCTAACCTCACTGATCCATTGCTAACCTCACTGATCCACTGTTAACCTCACTGATCCATTGCTAACCTCACTGATCCACTGTTAACCTCACTGATCCATTGCTAACCTCACTGATCCACTGTTAACCTCACTGATCCATTGCTAACCTCACTGATCCATTGCTAACCTCACTGATCCATTGTTAACCTCGCTGATCCATTGCTAACCTCACTGATCCATTGCTAACCTCACTGATCCATTGTTAACCTCACTGATCCATTGTTAACCTCGCTGATCCATTGTTAACCTCACTGATCCACTGTTAACCTCACTGATCCATTGCTAACCTCACTGATCCATTGTTAACCTCACTGATCCACTGTTAACCTCACTGATCCATTGCTAACCTCACTGATCCACTGTTAACCTCACTGATCCATTGTTAACCTCACTGATCCATTGCTAACCTCACTGATCCATTGTTAACTTCACTGATCCACTGTTAACCTCACTGATCCATTGTTAACCTCACTGATCCACTGTTAACCTCACTGATCCATTGTTAACCTGTCTGATCCATTGTTAACCTCACTGATCCACTGTTAACCTCACTGATCCATTGTTAACCTGTCTGATCCATTGCTAACCTCACTGATCCATTGTTAACCTCACTGATCCATTGTTAACCTCACTGATCCATTGTTAACCTCACTGATCCATTGTTAACCTGTCTGATCCATTGTTAACCTCGCTGATCCATTGTTAACCTCGCTGATCCATTGTTAACCTCACTGATCCATTGTTAACCTCACTGATCCATTGTTAACCTGTCTGATCCATTGTTAACCTCACTGATCCATTGTTAACCTCACTGATCCATTGTTAACCTCACTGATCCATTGTTAACCTGTCTGATCCATTGTTAACCTCGCTGATCCATTGTTAACCTCGCTGATCCATTGTTAACCTCACTGATCCATTGTTAACCTCACTGATCCATTGCTAACCTCGCTGATCCATTGTTAACCTCCCTGATCCATTGTTAACCTCGCTGATCCATTGTTAACCTCACTGATCCATTGTTAACCTCGCTGATCCATTGTTAACCTCACTGATCCACTGTTAACCTCACTGATCCATTGTTAACTTCGCTGATCCATTGTTAACCTCACTGATCCACTGTTAACCTCACTGATCCATTGCTAACCTCACTGATCCACTGTTAACCTCACTGATCCATTGTTAACCTCACTGATCCATTGCTAACCTCACTGATCCATTGTTAACTTCACTGATCCACTGTTAACCTCACTGATCCATTGCTAACCTCACTGATCCACTGTTAACCTCACTGATCCATTGCTAACCTCACTGATCCACTGTTAACCTCACTGATCCATTGCTAACCTCACTGATCCATTGCTAACCTCACTGATCCATTGTTAACCTCGCTGATCCATTGCTAACCTCACTGATCCATTGCTAACCTCACTGATCCATTGTTAACCTCGCTGATCCATTGTTAACCTCGCTGATCCATTGTTAACCTCACTGATCCACTGTTAACCTCACTGATCCATTGCTAACCTCACTGATCCATTGTTAACCTCACTGATCCACTGTTAACCTCACTGATCCATTGCTAACCTCACTGATCCACTGTTAACCTCACTGATCCATTGTTAACCTCACTGATCCATTGCTAACCTCACTGATCCATTGTTAACTTCACTGATCCACTGTTAACCTCACTGATCCATTGTTAACCTCACTGATCCACTGTTAACCTCACTGATCCATTGTTAACCTGTCTGATCCATTGTTAACCTCACTGATCCACTGTTAACCTCACTGATCCATTGTTAACCTCACTGATCCATTGCTAACCTCACTGATCCATTGTTAACCTCACTGATCCATTGTTAACCTCACTGATCCATTGTTAACCTGTCTGATCCATTGTTAACCTCGCTGATCCATTGTTAACCTCGCTGATCCATTGTTAACCTCACTGATCCATTGTTAACCTCACTGATCCATTGTTAACCTCACTGATCCATTGTTAACCTGTCTGATCCATTGTTAACCTCACTGATCCATTGTTAACCTCACTGATCCATTGTTAACCTCACTGATCCATTGTTAACCTGTCTGATCCATTGTTAACCTCGCTGATCCATTGTTAACCTCGCTGATCCATTGTTAACCTCACTGATCCATTGTTAACCTCACTGATCCATTGCTAACCTCGCTGATCCATTGTTAACCTCACTGATCCATTGTTAACCTCGCTGATCCATTGTTAACCTCACTGATCCATTGTTAACCTCGCTGATCCATTGTTAACCTCACTGATCCACTGTTAACCTCACTGATCCATTGTTAACTTCGCTGATCCATTGTTAACCTCACTGATCCACTGTTAACCTCACTGATCCATTGCTAACCTCACTGATCCACTGTTAACCTCACTGATCCATTGTTAACCTCACTGATCCATTGCTAACCTCACTGATCCATTGTTAACTTCACTGATCCACTGTTAACCTCACTGATCCATTGTTAACCTCACTGATCCACTGTTAACCTCACTGATCCATTGTTAACCTGTCTGATCCATTGTTAACCTCACTGATCCACTGTTAACCTCACTGATCCATTGTTAACCTGTCTGATCCATTGCTAACCTCACTGATCCATTGTTAACCTCACTGATCCATTGTTAACCTCACTGATCCATTGTTAACCTCACTGATCCATTGTTAACCTCACTGATCCATTGTTAACCTGTCTGATCCATTGTTAACCTCGCTGATCCATTGTTAACCTCGCTGATCCATTGTTAACCTCACTGATCCATTGTTAACCTCACTGATCCATTGTTAACCTCACTGATCCATTGTTAACCTGTCTGATCCATTGTTAACCTCACTGATCCATTGTTAACCTCACTGATCCATTGTTAACCTCACTGATCCATTGTTAACCTGTCTGATCCATTGTTAACCTCGCTGATCCATTGTTAACCTCGCTGATCCATTGTTAACCTCACTGATCCATTGTTAACCTCACTGATCCATTGCTAACCTCGCTGATCCATTGTTAACCTCACTGATCCATTGTTAACCTCGCTGATCCATTGTTAACCTCACTGATCCATTGTTAACCTCGCTGATCCATTGTTAACCTCACTGATCCACTGTTAACCTCACTGATCCATTGTTAACTTCGCTGATCCATTGTTAACCTCACTGATCCATTGTTAACCTCACTGATCCACTGTTAACCTCACTGATCCATTGTTAACTTCGCTGATCCATTGTTAACCTCACTGATCCATTGTTAACCTCACTGATCCATTGTTAACCTCACTGATCCATTGTTAACCTCGCTGATCCATTGTTAACCTCACTGATCCATTGTTAACCTCACTAATCCATGTTAACCTCACTGATCCACTGTTAACCTCACTGATCCATTGTTAACCTCACTGATCCATTGTTAACCTCACTGATCCATTGTTAACCTCACTGATCCATTGTTAACTTCGCTGATCCATTGTTAACCTCGCTGATCCATTGTTAACCTCTCTGATCCATTGTTAACCTCACTGATCCATTGTTAACCTCACTGATCCATTGTTAACCTCACTGATCCATTGTTAACCTCACTAATCCATGTTAACCTCGCTGATCCATTGTTAACCTCACTAATCCATGTTAACCTCACTGATCCACTGTTAACCTCACTGATCCATTGTTAACCTCACTAATCCATTGTTAACCTCACTGATCCATTGTTAACCTCACTAATCCATTGTTACCCTCACTGATCCATTGTTAACCTCACTGATCCATTGTTAACCTCACTGATCCATTGTTAACCTCACTAATCCATGTTAACTTCACTGATCCATTGTTAACCACATTGATCCATTGTTAACCTCACTAATCCATGTTAACCTCACTGATCCATTGTTAACCTCACTGATCCATTGTTACCCTCACTGATCCATTGTTAACCTCACTGATCCATTGTTAACCTCACTAATCCATGTTAACCTCACTGATCCACTGTTAACCTCACTGATCCATTGTTACCCTCACTGATCCATTGTTAACCTCACTAATCCATTGTTAACCTCACTAATCCATGTTAACCTCACTGATCCACTGTTAACCTCACTGATCCATTGTTAACCTCACTGATCCATTGTTAACCTCACTAATCCATTGTTACCCTCACTGATCCATTGTTAACCTCACTGATCCATTGTTAACCTCACTGATCCACTGGTAACCTCACTGATCCATTGTTAACCTCACTGATCCACTGGTAACCTCGCTGATCCATTGTTAACCACATTGATCCATTGTTAACCTCACTGATCCACTGGTAACCTCGCTGATCCATTGTTAACCACATTGATCCATTGTTAACTTCGCTGATCCATTGTTAACCTCACTGATCCATTGTTAACCTCACTGATCCATTGTTAACCTCACTAATCCATTGTTAACCTCACTGATCCATTGTTAACCTCACTGATCCATTGTTAACCTCACTAATCCATTGTTATCCTCACTGATCCATTGTTAACCACATTGATCCATTGTTAACCTCACTAATCCATGTTAACCTCGCTGATCCATTGTTAACCTCACTAATCCATTGTTAACCTCACTGATCCATTGTTAACCACATTGATCCATTGTTAACCTCACTGATCCACTGTTAACCTCACTAATCCATTGTTAACCACATTGATCCATTGTTAACCTCACTGATCCATTGTTAACCTCACTGATCCATTGTTAACTTCACTGATCCACTGTTAACCTCACTGATCCATTGTTAACCACATTGATCCATTGTTAACCTCACTAATCCATGTTAACCTCGCTGATCCATTGTTAACCTCACTAATCCATGTTAACCTGGCTGATCCACTAATACCCTTACTGATCCATTGTTAACCTCACTGATCCATTGTTAACCTCACTGATCCACTGTTAACCTGTCTGATCCATTGTTAACCTCACTGATCCATTGTTAACCTCACTAATCCATTGTTAACCTCACTGATCCATTGTTAACCTCACTGATCCATTGTTAACCTCACTAATCCATTGTTATCCTCACTGATCCATTGTTAACCACATTGATCCATTGTTAACCTCACTAATCCATGTTAACCTCGCTGATCCATTGTTAACCTCACTAATCCATTGTTAACCTCACTGATCCATTGTTAACCACATTGATCCATTGTTAACCTCACTGATCCACTGTTAACCTCACTAATCCATTGTTAACCACATTGATCCATTGTTAACCTCACTGATCCATTGTTAACCTCACTGATCCATTGTTAACTTCACTGATCCACTGTTAACCTCACTGATCCATTGTTAACCACATTGATCCATTGTTAACCTCACTAATCCATGTTAACCTCGCTGATCCATTGTTAACCTCACTAATCCATGTTAACCTGGCTGATCCACTAATACCCTTACTGATCCATTGTTAACCTCACTGATCCATTGTTAACCTCACTGATCCACTGTTAACCTGTCTGATCCATTGCTAACCTCACTGATCCATTGTTAACCACACTGATCCATTGTTAACCTCACTGATCCACTGTTAACCTAGTTGATCCATTGCTAACCTCACTAATCCATTGTTACCCTCACTGATCCATTGTTACCCTTGTTACTGTCTTGCGCTTTACATGTTACTTTCTCACTTTGATGATTAAATTATATTTTAATATCTCAAATTGGCTGCCCTGATTTAATGCCTGTTTATGGCAGGGAATTGAAGAATAGCTTTTCCTTGGGCTCAGCTGTTTGCAATGCTATTTGCTCAGTAT
Source organism: Scyliorhinus canicula (assembly GCF_902713615.1). Lineage (NCBI taxonomy): Eukaryota > Metazoa > Chordata > Chondrichthyes > Carcharhiniformes > Scyliorhinidae > Scyliorhinus > Scyliorhinus canicula. The sequence goes on along the minus strand of NC_052151.1, from coordinate 3,984,203 downwards.
TTTCTCTTAAAATAAGTCCTCCAATTACCCACCCAATGGAGATGGGGATGAATTAAAGACCAAGGCAGGTGTCACTTTTAGACAGGCACTAAAAGCCACTTACGTGTCACAATTCCTGCTCAACATTTTGCATCTTGCCATTAGCATAATCATCAGTGACCTGTCCTGTTTTAAAAATAGACACACTGCAACGGGTGGTAGAAGACTTGTACAGCTGCAGTCAACTCACCATCTCTGATCAACAGATCCATATTGCAAAATGTAACACTGCTTAAAGTGTGATATCACCAATCTCTTTGTGTGTGCACGTGTCTGAGTGGTCGTGTGTGTTTGTGTACTTGTGTGTGTCTGCTGTGTGTTTGTGTACATGTTTGTATGTGTGTGTATGTGGTGTGTACCACCGTGTGTGTTTGTTGTGTGCAATTTTATAAATGTCTGTGAGTGTGTACATGTGTGTATTTGTGTACATGTGCATGTTTATGTATGTGTGTGTTTGTACAAGTGTCTGTATGTGTGTGTGTGCATATGTTGTGAGATTGTGTACATGTCTCTGTGTATGTGTGTGTGTGCGTATGTCCCTCTGTGTTTGTATACGTGTGTGTTTGTATTTGTTTACATGTGTGAGTTTGTGCATGTGTGTGTATTTGTTTATGTACATGTGTGTGTTTGAGTGTCTGTGTATAAGCGTGTCTGTGTTTGTGTACGTGCGCGGCTGTGTGTTTATATAAATGTTTATATTTGTGTACATGTGTGTGTTTGTGTGAAATATAAAAACAGAGTAAGAGTTTTTATCAATATTTAAAAAGAAAGAGTGAACAAAGTGAGTGTTGGTCCTATAGACATTGAGGCTGGAGAATTGATAATATAAAACAAGGATGTGGCAGATAAATTGGATTGGGTTGGTTTATTGTCACATGTACCGAGATATAGTGAACAGTATTGTTCTGCATGCAGCTCAAACAGATCATTCTGCACCTGAAAAGAAAATCGATAATAGGGCAAACATAAAATACACAATGTAAATATATAGACACAGGCATCGGGTGAAGATGTGTGAAGAGATCAGATCAGTCCATCAGTCTGTAAGATTGTCATTTTGGAGTCTGGGTGACAGCGGGGAAGAAGCTGGCCAGAATTCTCCAAGACTGCGCCGAAGCGGCGCTCGGCGTGGGAGCGGAGAATGGGGCCTCAGACCTGCGACCGGTTCCAACGCCGGGACTGGAGAATCGTCGCCAGTCGTGCATGGGTCGATGCAGCGCTGGCCGTTAAAAGAGGCCCCTGCGGAGATTCTCCGCGGTCGACCGGCCGAGTTCCCGCCAGCGTGGTTCACGTATGGTTCCACCCAGCGGCAGCTCGGCATTGCGGCTGTGGTGGCCGTCCTGGTGGGGGGCGGGGGACCAGCCTCCACAGGGGGGCCTCCACGATGGCCAGGCCCTCGATCAGGGGCCACCGATCGGTGGGCACGTGCGATCTGGGGCGGCCTACCTTCTTCCATGCTGGCCAGCAGTACAGGGCTGCATTTGGCAACTGGAGGAGTGTGGAGCACTCCTACACCATGCTGGCCCCCTGTGGGCTACGGAATTGCTGGGCCAAGAGGCCCGTTGACGCCGTCGTGAAACACTCTGGTGTTTACACCGTCGTCAACACTTAGCCGCGTATTTGGAGAATCCCGGCCTCTGTTTTTGGTATTTTGCATCAACCTTCACTATAGAGGATACAAGTAACTTCACAGTATAAGCTAAAAACCAGGGAATGGAAGGGAGGACGGAAAAATGGTACGAGTAAATTGTTGGACCTGTGTGTTCACAAAGGCATGGTCTTAATGGACGTCATCATAGGGTCTTAAAAGAAGTGTCAAGTGAGAGTTTATACATTAGTTCTAATTTTCCAGATTCCCTAGATTCGGGAAAGGCCTCATTAGATTAGAAGATAGGAAAGGTAACTCTGGGCGAGATCTAACTCTGGCCATATTGTACCCGAAAAGCAGCACAGTGTGGCCGGTAGATGCCGGGAGATCCCCCTTCCCGGACCGACACCGCTCGCCAGGCATCATGAAATCTTGTTAGACGTTGCGATGTGAATCCTGCCAATTATGGGCGAGATAACTTTCTGGCAAGTCTGTATATTAGAGAGAGATACCTAGTCTCACTCTAATGCGCATTACCAAGATCTAACCCCCTTGGACATAACCCCCTTGCCTTGGAGATCTCGGGCAAGTGCCGTTCAGTGCTGGTCTCCACAAACATGGACCTGATGGAATAGCACTCTTGGGGATCTCCCAGGGGATCGGAGGCCTCCACGTTCTCCAGGCATCGCCACCTTGTACCACCCTGGTACTTCCAACTGTGTGCCAGCCTCGTACTTCCAATTGTGTGCCAGCATGGTACTGCCCCCTGTGTACCAGCCTGGTACTGCCCCCTGTGTGCCAGCCTGGTACTGCCCCCTGTGTACCAGCCTGGTACTGCCCCCTGTGTGCCAGCCTGGTACTGCCCCCTGTGTGCCAGCCTGGTACTTCCCCCTGTGTGTCAGCCTGGTACTGCCCCCTGTGTACCACCCTGGTACTGCCCCCGTGTGCCAGCCTGGTACTGCCCCCTGTGTGCCAGTCTGGTACTGCCCCCTGTGTGCCAGCCTGGTACTTCCCCCTGTGTGCCAGCCTGGTACTGCCACCTGTGTGCCAGCCTGGTACTGCCCCCTGTGTGCCAGCCTGGTACTGCCTCCTGTGTGCCAGTCTGGTACTGCCCCCTGTGTGCCAGCCTGGTACTGCCCCCTGTGTGCCAGCCTGGTACTTCCCCCTGTGTGCCAGCCTGGTACTGCCTCCTGTGTGCCAGTCTGGTACTGCCCCCTGTGTGCCACCCTGGTACTGCCTCCTGTGTGCCACCCTGGTACTGCCACCTGTGTGCCAGCCTGGTACTGCCCCCTGTGTGCCAGCCTGGTACTGCCCCCTGTGTGCCAGCTTGGTACTGCCTCCTGTGTGCCAGCCTGGTACTGTCCCCTGTGTGCCAGCCTGGTACTGCCCCCTGTGTGCCAGCCTGGTACTGCCACGTGTGTGCCAGCCTGGTACTGCCCCCTGTGTGCCAGCCTGGTACTGCCCCCTGTGTGCCAGCCTGGTACTGCCCTCTGTGTGTCACCCTGGTACTGCCCCCTGTGTGCCAGCCTGGTACTGCCCCCTGTGTGCCAGCCTGGTACTGCCCCATGTGCCAGCCTGGTACTGCCTCCTGTGTGCCAGCCTGGTACTGCCCCCTGTGTGCCAACCTGGTACTGCCCCCTGTGTGCCAGCCTGGTACTGCCCCCTGTGTGCCAGCCTGGTACTGCCCCCTGTGTGCCAGCCTGGTACTTCCACAAATGTGCCAGCCTGGTACTGCCCCCTGTGTGCCAGCCTGGTACTGCCCCCTGTGTGCCAGCCTGGTACTGCCAAAATGCCCAGTAGGCAGGGGCACTGCCAGGGTATCAGGCTGCCACTTGCAAGTGCCAAGCTGGCATTATTAACTCAGTGGAGATGAGGCCCGCGTTGCCCTGCGTGCGTTCAGGGTGGTGCAGGGAGGCTGAGGACACCCTTTTAAGTGCATTGGGGCTTGGGGGTGATTTGGGGGGTCATGTCAGGTTGTCAAGACAGTAAGAGCATAAGATATAGGAGCAGAATTAGGCCATTCAACCTATCCAATCTGCTCTGTCATTCGATCATGACTCATGGGCGAAATTCTCCGCCCCCCACGACGGGTGGGAGAATAGCGGGAGGGCCTTCCCGACATTTTTGCCGCCCTCCCGCTATTCTCCCACCCCCCCCCGCCGAAGTCCCGACCCGAATCGCTGCCGCCGTTTTTTTACGGCCGGCAGCGATTCTCAGCTGTTAGATGGGAAAGTCCCAGCCCTTTCCGTCGTTTTTACGAACGGCAAACATACCTGGTCTTGCCGTTCGTAAAAACGGCGTCACAAACTCGCTATTAATAACCATGGCACCGATTGGCACGGCAGTACCACGGCCGTGCCAAGGGTGCCATGGGCCCGCGATCGGTGCCCACCGATCGCGGGCAGCGGGCCCGATGCCCGCGCACTACTTGTCCTTCCGCCGCCCCGCAGTATCCATTCGCGGGGCGGCTGAGGGGCAACCCGGCCCGCGCATGCGCGGGTTTCGCGCAAAAACGCGATGACGTCACCCGCGCATGCGCGGGTTGGAGTCTTCCAAACTGCGCATGCGCGGCTGACGTCATATGACGCGTCAGCCGGCGCTAACTCCGGCAAGCGGGCGTAACGATTTTCATTAAGCCCGTCTTGCCGGAGCCTACGGCGTCGGGCTGCTAGCCCTGACCGGGGACCAGAATCGGTCCCCGGTCGGGAAGGGGCGCGCTGCCGTAAAACCCGCCCGGGTTTTACGGCAGCTTTACGATTTCTCCCGTTTTGGGAGAATCGCGCCCCATATGTTTCCCATCCCCATTCTCCTGTCTTACCCCGTAACCTCTGATCTCCTTGTTAATCAAGAACCTATCTATCTCTGTCTTAAAGACGCTCAGTGATTTGGCCTCCACAGCCTTCTGCGGCAAAGATTTCCACAGATTCACCACCCTCTGGTTGAAGAAATTCCTCCTCATCTCTGTTTAGAAGGATCGTCCCTTCAGTCTCAGGCTGTGCCTTCAGGTTCTAGTTTTTCCGACAAGTGGAAACATCCTCTCCATGTCCACCCTATCCAGGCCTCGCAGTATTCTGTAAGTTTCATCCTTCTAAACTCCATTGGGAACAGACCCAGAGTCCTCAACCGTTCCTCATTTGATGAGCTCTTCATTCCAGGGATCATTCTTGTGAACTGCCTCTGGACCCTTTCCAAGGCCAGCACATCCTTCCTTAGATATGGGGCCCAAAACTGCTCACAATACTCCAAATGGGGTCTGACCAGAGCCTTATACAGCCTTAGAAGTACATCCCTGGTCTTGTATTCTAGACCTCTTGATATGAATGCCAACATCGTATTTGCCTTTCTAACTGAACCTGCAAGTTAACCTTAAGAGAATCATGAACAAGGACTCCTAAGTCTCTTTGTGCTTCTGATTTCTGAAACTCTTTCCCATTTAGAAAATAGTCCATGCCTCCATTTCTCCTTCCAAAGTGCATAACCTCACAATTTTCCACATTATATTCCATCTGCCACTTCATTGCCCACTCTCCTAGCTTGTCCAAATCCTTCTGCAGCCCCCTTGCTTCCTCAATACTACCTGTCCCTCTACAGATCTTTGTATCATCTACAAACTTAGGAACAGTTCTTCCTTCTTCCAGAACATTAATCTATATGGCGAATTGTTGTGACCCCAACACAGACCCCTGAGGCACACCACTAGTCACTGGCTGCCATCCTGAAAAAGACCCCTTAATCCCCACTCTCTGCCTTCTGCCAGTCAGCCAATCCTCTATCCATGCCAGGATCTTACCCTTAACACCATGGGCTCTTAACTTATTTAACAATCTCCGATGCTGCACTTTTTAAAGGCCTGTTGGAAATCTAAATAAATCACGTCCACTGGTTCTCCTTTGTCTAACTTCCTTGTTACTTCTTAAAGAACTCTAACAGATTTGGCAGACATGATCTCCCCTTGATAAATCCGTGCTGACTTCGTCCTATTTTGCCATGTACTTCCAAGTGCTCCGCAATCTCATCATTAATGTTAGACTATAAAACCTTACCAACAACAACATATATAATTTCCTGTCTTAGAAACATCGAAAATAGAAGCAGGAGGAGGCCATTTGGTCCTTTGGGCCTGCTACACCATTCACTATGATCATGGCTGATTATCAAGTTCAATACCGGGATCCCGTCTTCTCCCCAAATCATTTAATCCCTTTAGCCCCAAGAGCTAGCTCTAATTCCTTCTTGAAATTACCGTGGTAATTAATTCCACAGGTTCGCCACTGTCCGGGTGAAGAAATTTCTCCTCACCTCAGTCCTAAAAGGTTTACCCCTTATCCTCAAACTATGACCCCGAGTTCTGGACTCCCCCACCATCGAGAACATTCTTTCTGAATCTACCCTGTCTAATCCTGTTAGAATTTTGCAAGTTTCTATGAGATCCCCTCTCACTCTTCGAAACTCCAATGAATATAATCCTCACCGATTTAGTCTCTCCTCACATGACAGTCCCACCATTCCAGGAATCAGGCTCCCTTCCTTCTTAAACAGCGGTGTTACATTAGCCACCTTCCAGTCCTCTGGGACTCTCCCTGCCTCCAGTGATTCCTGAGAGATCATCACCAATGCCTCCACCATCTTCTCCACAATCTCCTTCAGAGCTCTGGGGTGTAGTCCATCTGGTCCGGGTGATTTTAAAATGCGAGCGGAGCACCTCGGTGCAAAAACGGGACTAAGAGCAACCTTGGCCGCGCGTTCCACTGAAGCCCCCGATTTACCCGAATGGCCGTTCGATAGTGTGATATTTCTCAGCGCTCCGGTTTCCCCCAGGCCCTCCGGTTTTCTCCCACAGTCCCAAGGGATTACAAGGATAGGATGGGATAGTGGACCGAGGTAGGGTTTTCTCTCAGAGGGTTGGTGCAGACAAGATGGACCGAATGGCCTCCTTCTTCACTGTACTGATTCTATGAACCCACCTTTTCCAGTTATTAGTCTGGTAAACTAGGGCAGCATGGTAGTACCACGGTTAGCACAGTTGCTTCACACCGCCAGGGTCCCAGTTTCGATTCCCGGCTTGGGTCACTGTCTGTGCGGAGTCTGCACCTTCTCCCCGTGTCTGTGTGGGTTTCCTCTGGGTGAACAAGCACAGAAACAGGCCCTTCGGCCCTCCAAGCTTGCGCCAATCACATGTCCTATCTATATCAACCTCCTGTTACTTTATTTACTTTATTACCACCATTTCCACCTGTGCTGCCACCTATAAGGATCTGTGGACCAGCACGCCCAGATCTCTCTGTGTCTCTATGCTCCTGTATCCTTCTATTCCCTATCTGTTCAAGTGCCTATCCAGATAAGTCTTTAAGGTCGCTAACATATCTGCCTCAACCACCTCACTTGGCAGTACATTCCAGGCCACCACCACCCTCTGTGTAAAAAACTTCCTTCCGCACATCACCACTGAACCTTTCCCCCTCACCTTGAACTTGTGCCCCCTTGTAATTGTCATTTCCACCCTGGGAAAAAACCTCCAACTGTTCACCCTATCTATACCCCAACTGTTCACCTTATCTATACCCCTCATAATTTTAACGTTCTATCAGGTCGCTCCTCACCCTCCGTCTCCCGAGAAAGAACAATCCCAGTTTATTCAATCTCTCCTCATAGTTAATACCCTCCATACCAGGCAATATCCTGGTAAACCTTTTCTGTACTCTCTCCAAAGCCTCCACGTCCTTCTGGTAGTGCGGTGACCAGAATTGGACACAGTATTCCAAATGTGGCTGAACCAATGTTCAATATAATTGTAACATAATGTTCGAACTTTTATACTCAATACCCTGTCCTATGAAGGCAAGCATTCCATATGCTTTCTTTACCACCATTTCCACTTGCTGTGCTGCCACTTTTAAGGATCTGTGGAACTGCACGCCCAGTTCTCTCTGTGTCTCTGTGCTCCCGATGGTTCTGCCATTTATTTTATAGCTCCCACCTGAATTTAATCTCCCAAAATGCATCACCTCGCATTTGTCCAGGTCAAATTCCATCTGCCATGTCTCTGCCCAATTTTGCAGCCTATCCTATTGTATTCTCTGACAATCTTCATCACTATCCGCAACTCCTGCGGATGCTCCAGATTCCTCCCACAAGTCCTGAAAGACGTGCTGTTAGGTGAATTGGACATTCTGAATTCTCCCTCTGTGACCCGAACAGGCGCCGGAATGTGGCGACTAGGAGACTTTCACAGTAACTTCATTGCAGTGTTAATGTAAGCCTACTTGTGACACTAATAAAGATTATTATTAGTATCATTCTCTGAATTGAATGCAACACATTTAAACCCTTCCTTACATAAGGAAACCATTACTGTACACAGCACTACAGATGTGGTCTCACCAATTCTATGTACAACTGAAGCATAGGGCAGCACGGTAGCATAGTGATTAGCACAATTGCTTCACAGCTCCAGGGTCCCAGGTTCGATTCCCGTTTGGGTCACTGTCTGTGTGGAGTCTGCACGTTCTCCCCATGTGTGCGTGGGTTTCCTCCGGGTGCTCCGGTTTCATCCCACAGTCCAAAGATGTGCAGGTTAGGTGGATTGGCCATCTACACCTCCCGCTGCCGGGGGAAAGCGGGCAGCATAATCAAGGATCCCTCCCACCCGGCTTACTCACTTTTCCAACTTCTTCCATCGGGCAGGAGATACAGAAGTCTGAGAACACGCACGAACAGACTCAGAAACAGCTTCTTCCCCACTGTTACCAGACTCCTAAATGACCCTCTTATTGACTGACCTCATTAACACTACACTACAATGCTTATGTAGTTACATTGTATATCTTGTGTTGCCCTATTATGTATTCTGTTGTATTTTCTTGAATTTTGTTTAATTCCCTTTTCTTCCATGTACTGAATGATCTGTTGAGCTGCTTGCAGAAAAATACTTTTCACTGTACCTCGGTACACGTGACAATAAACAAATCCAATCCAATCCAATCGCATCATAATTGCCTTTCCCCCCAGATATGACTCTTGCCCTGCGGTATATACCTATCCCTTTCCATCACTAAAGTAAACGTAATCGAATTGTGGTCACTATCACCAAAGTGCTCACCTACCTCGAAAGGAAGTCAGGGAGGAGATAGCAGATGCTCGGAGGATGATTTTCCAATCCTCACTAGGGGGGAGGTACCGGAGCACTGGAGAAATGCAAATATGGTCCCATTGTTTAAAAAGGGATTGAAGGAAATGCCGAACAATTATAGGCCAGTTAGTCTTATGTCAGTGGTGGGAAAATTGCTCGAATCAATCCTGAGAGATGGGATTAACTGTCAAATAGAAATGATGTGGAGATGCCGGCGTTGGACTGGGGTGAGCACATGTGGAGCACATGAGCACCTGAAGAAGGAGCCGTGCTCCGAAAGCTCGTGTTTGAAACAAACCTGTTGGACTTTAACCTGGTGTTGTAAGACTTCTTACTGTCAAATAGAAAGGCATGGACCAGTCAGGGATAGTCAGCATGGATTTGTTAAAGGAAGGTCTTGCCTCATAAATTTGATTGAATTCTTTGAGGAAGTGACAAGAAGAGTTGATGAAGGCAGTGGAGCTTTGACAAAGAGTCATCGGACTCGAAACGTTTGAGCTCTTTTCTCTCCCGACAGATGCTGCCTGACTTGCTGAGATTTTCCAGCATTTTCTCTTTCGTTTCAGTGCAATGGATGTGGTGTACGTGGATTTTAGCATGTCCCACATGGCAGATTGGTCAAGAAAGTGAAAGCCCATGGGATACAGGGCAATGTGGCAAACTGGATAAACAGTAGTCTTAATAACAGGAAGCATAAGATAATAGTCGATGGCTGCCCTTGCAATTGGAAAGTTGTTTCAAGTGGTGTTCCACAGGGCTCGGTGTTCGGACCCTTACTGTCTGTGTTATATATTAATGATCTGGACTTGAACGTGGGGAGCACGATTGGGAAATTTGCAGACGGCACAAAGATTGGTCGAGTGGTGGACAGTGTAGAGGATAGCTACAATCTCCAGAATGATAGAGATGGATTGGTGGAGTGGGCAGATGGAATTTAACACCAAGTATGAGATTATGCATTTGGGGAAGACGAACAATTATAGGGAGTACATAATAAATTAGAATATACGAAGAGATTAAGTGAGAAATCTTGGCGTACAAAAACACAGGTCCCTAAAGACAGCAGTTCAAGTAGACAGGTTATTAAGAAAGCATATGGAATGCTCTCCTTCATTGATAGAGGTATAGAATATAAAATAAGGATATAATGTTAGAATTGTGTATGACAGTGGTGAGGCCACAATTGGAATATTGCGTGCAGTTCTGGTCACCACATTACAGGAAGGATGTTATTGCTCTGGGGAGAGTTCAGAGGAGGTTTCGAAGAATGTTCCAGGGCTAGAAAAGTGTAGCTATGAGGAGAGATTGGATCGTTTGGGGTTATTTTCCTTGGAACAAAGAAGGCTTAATTGAGGTGTACAAAATTATGAGGGGGAGAGATAGAGGAGATGGATAAAATTGTTTCCCTTGGTGGAGAATTCAATCTTTATCTTTATTAGTGTCAGAAGTAGGCTGACATTAACACTGCATTGAAGTTACTGTGAAAAGCCCCTAGTCACCACATTCCGGCGCCTGTTCGGGACACGGAGGGAGAATTCAGAATGTCCAAATTACTTAACAGCACGTCTTTTGGGGCTTGTGGGAGGAAACCGGAGCACCCGGAGGAAACACACGCAGACACAGACTCTGCACAGACAGTGACCCAAGCGGGAATTGAACCTGGAACCCTGACGCTGTGAAGCAACAGTGCTAACCACTGCGCGACCTTGCTGCCCTAGAACCAGGGGACATAGATTCAAGCGAAGAGGCATAAGATGTCGAGGGGACATGAGCAAGGAGCTTTTTATGCAGAGGGTAGTGGGTGTCTGGAATTCGCTGCCTCAGTTGGTGGTGGAAGCAGAGACCCTAAACTCTTTAAAAAACACCTGGACCTGACCTTAAGTGCTCTAACCTGCAGGGCTATTGGACAGGTGCAGGAAGGTGAGTAGGAAGGGCACCTGCGTGCTCGAGGGCTGGAATGGATAAGATGGGTTAATGGCCTCCTTCTATGCTGTAACTTTTCTATGATTCTATAATTCTATGAACTGCAGGGAAGATGCGCAGGAAGATCAGTCCAGTCCACAAGATCAGTTCAGACCCTAAGGTCTGAAGTTTGGTAACAGCAGGGAAGAAGCTGTTTTTGAATCTATGAGTGTGAGTTCTCAAACTTTTGTATCTTCTTCCCGGTGGAACAAGTTGGAAGAGAGAATAACCCAAGTGGGAGGGATCTTTGATTATGCTGCCCACTTTCCCCCGGCAGCGGGAGGTGTAGATAGAGTCAATGGATAGGAGGCAGGTTTGCATGGTGGACTGGGCTATGTCCATAACTCTTTAATTTCTTACATTCTTGGGCCGAGCAATTGCCACACCAGGCTGTGATGCAACTGGATAGGATGTTTTCTATGGTGCATCTATAGAAATTACTTATTGGTGCTGTTGTGCTTTCTTGGTTGTAGCCGGCACCATTGATACAGACAGGGGTGTATTCAACACTTTGCTTCCTGAAGTCAATGACCAGCTCCTTAGTTTTGCTGACATTGAGGGAGAGATTGTTGGCATTACACCACTCAACAAGGTTCTCTATCTGTCTCCTGTACTCTGACTCATCTTTGTTCGAGATCTGACCCACTACGGTCGTGACATCAGCAAATTTATAGATAGAGTTGGAGCCAAAGTTTGCCACGCAGCCGTGTATGTATAGGAAGTATTGTAGGGGGTTAAGCACGCAGCCTTGCGGGACCTCGGTATTGAAGACTCTTGTGGAGGAGGTGTTATTGTTTATTCTTACTGACTGTGGTCTGTGGGTCAGAAAGTCGAGGATCCAGTTGCAGAGTGAGGAGCCAAGTTCTAGGTTTAGGAGCTTTGACATTGTGGACTGGTTGTGGCGGCAAGAAAATTGCAGTGGATCAAGGCATTCTTGGAGTATGGAGGTGATGCACTTCATGACCAACCTTTCGAAGCACTTCAGGACCCAGTGTCCTCCTGTTTTACTGGAGTTCTGGGTTTTCTGGCACTCACATTGCTTTATGTAAAGTGCAAAGTCACCTTTGTCCCAGATGACCAGAGGCTGCTTTTAAGGGGGAGAACAAACTGGTGGTGGTTTAACCTGAGGATCACCACACCTCAGGAAAGGGGTAAGGTGGGGTCTTTATTAATAACCTGAACTGGTACAGGGATTGAAGCCACGCTGCTGGCCTCGCTCTGCAACATGAAACAGCTGTCCAAGCAACTGAGCGAAACTAACCCCCCCTTTTTTGCTTTAAACACTCCGAAAGAAAACCCCAATACCTTTCTAACCAGCAAGGCCTTGTGTGTCCTGCATAGGTGCAGCCTGCTCCCCCTGGAAAAAGGCTTGAATTTGACCATTAAGGTGGCCGCAGCAGCTTGAAGGACTATGTAACGTAATGATTTCCGCTCAGAGGGTTTCTCATGAATGACGGCGAAAGGCCATCAAAGCATGTTTCATCACCTAACTTTACCATCCAAATCTGTATCTTATATTTTTTCTCACATCTTCAGTTGTGGAAATAATCTTTCTTCACCCTTTTGCGGACACAGAACATCATCCCTCCATGACCCCAATAATCACCACATGACCGAATGATTTCAGCTCCAATCCAAAGGCCTGAATGTTAATTTAACACCTGGGCCTTACTCATCTACACCAATGTGACAGGTGCTGCACTCTGCCTCAAAATCAGCTTACACTTTCTGTCTGCCAGGTTGGAGGCTCCTGTGCCCATTTCACACCTGCAAATGGACGCTTGAATCCTATTGGAATTCTTGGCCTGAACTTTGATTTTGTTGACTTTCCATAGGTGAATCTGGTGTTGGGAAGTCTGCTCTGATCGAAGAAACGCTGTCAAAGCTTCAAAGGCCCAAAGGCACAACAATCCAACCAAACACCATCCTTGGGACCATCTTCTTTTACAACGAGACAAAACATGAAAGGTGAGCTGGCGTGGACCGACAATACTGAAAGTCTGTAACATACCGGTGTGGTGATCTGGTTGAACCACGGTTTCCCTTTCATCATGTGGCCCTTGAAAGCGTCAGCCATGTAGCTACGTCAGGTCAGTCTCTATGCTCCTGCTGCCTGGGCCCCAACTGGTCCAGCTTCAACTCTTGGCTCACTTGTTTGGCTCATAGTATTTAATCAACTTGACTTGCAGCTGAATTCCAAGAATCAGTCTTTCTTCCATATACCTTGGTACCATTACCCAATAAAAATCGATCAAGTGTTTGACATTGCGTGAAGAAAAGCTTCCCGAGTTCCCTTCTGAATAGCGTTTCATTTTAAGATCGTACCCGCTAGTTTTGGATTCCTCCATTACAGGAATTATGGGGAAGACATGTTTGGATCAGTCATAATGTAATTCAATGCTGGCTTAATTAATTGCCATGCGTTCCTATAAGCGAATACATTCAAATGTAAATGTCGCCAAAGTCCCATGGGCTGTTCTGCCATTTGAGAGAGAGAGCTGACTGGTGGTGATTTGACCTGAGGGTCAACATGCTTCAGACAATGGGCAAGATGAGAAGGCATAGCTTTCAGAACTAACCTCAGCTAGTGCGGGAATTGAAGGGACTCTGGTGACATCAGCCCAAATCACAAACCAGCCATTCACCCAACTGAGCTAAACTGCTGCACTGTCAGAGGGTCAGTACTGAGGGAGAGCAGCACTGTCAGAGGGTCAGTACTGAGGGAGTGCTGCACTGTCAGAGGGTCAGTACTGAGGGAGAGCCGCACTGTCAGAGGGTCAGTACTGAGGGAGTGCCGCACTGTCAGAGGGTCAGTACTGAGGGAGAGCCGCACTGTCAGAGGGTCAGTACTGAGGGAGAGCCGCACTGTCAGAGGGTCAGTACTGAGGGAGCGGAGCACTGTCAGTGGGTCAGTACTGAGGGAGTGCTGCACTGTCAGATGGTCAGTACTGAGGGAGTGCTGCACTGTCAGAGGGTCAGTACTGAGGGAGTGCTGCACTGTCAGAGGGTCAGTATTGAGGGAGTGCCGCACTGCCAGAGAGTCAGTACTGAGGGAGTGCTGCACTGTCAGAGGGTCATTACTGAGTGAGCATCGCACTGTTAGAGGGTCAGTACTGAGGGAATGCCGCACTGTCAGAGGGTCAGTACTGAGGGAGTGCTGCACTGTCAGAAGGTCAGTACTGAGGGAGTGCCGCATTGTCAAAGGATCAGGACTGAGGGAGTGCTGCACGGTTAGAGGGTCAGTACTGAGTGAGCGCAGCACTGTCAGAGGGTCAGTACTGAGGGAATGCCGCACTGTCAGAGGGTCAGTACTGAGGGAGTGCTGCACTGTCAGACGGTCAGTACTGAGGGAGTGCTGTACTGTCAGAGGGTCAGTACTGAGGCAGTGCCGCACTGTCAGAGAGTCAGTAGTGACGGAGTGCTGCACTGTCAGGGGGTCAATCCTGAGGGAGTGCCGCACTGTCAGAGGGTCAGTACTGAGGGAGAGCTGCACTGTCAGAGGGTCAGTACTGAGTGAGTGCCGCACTGTCAGAGGGTCAGTACTGAGGGAGTGCTGCACTGTCAGAAGGTCAGTACTGAGGGAGTGCTGCACGGTTAGAGGGTCAGTACTGAGGGAGCGCAGCACTGTCAGAGGGACAGTACTGAGGGAGTGCTGCACTGTCAGAGGGTCAGTACTAAGGGAGTGCTGCTCTGTCAGAGGGTCAGTACTGAGGGAGCGCCTAACTGTCAGAGGGTCAGTACTGAGGGAGTGCGGCACTGTCAGAGGGTCAGTACTGAGGGACTGCTGCACTGTCAGAGGGTCAGTACTGAGGGAGTGCTGCACGGTTAGAGGGTCAGTACTGAGGGAGCGCAGCACCGTCAGAAGGTCAGTACTGAGGGAGTGCTGCACTGTCAGAGGGTCAGTACTGAGGGAATGCCGCACTGTCAGAGGGTCAGTACTGAGGGAGTGCTGCACTGTCAGAAAGTCAGTACTGAGGGAGCGCAGCACTGTCAGAGGGACAGTACTGAGGGAGTGCTGCACTGTCAGAGGGTCAGTACTAAGGGAGTGCTGCTCTGTCAGAGGGTCAGTACTGAGGGAGCGCCTAACTGTCAGATGGTCAGTACTGAGGGAGTGCGGCACTGTCAGAGGCTTAGTACTGAGGGAGTGCTGCACGGTCAGACGGTCAGTACTGAGGGAGTGCTGCACGGTTAGAGGGTCAGTACTGAGGGAGTGCCGCACTGTCAGAGGGTCAGTACTGAGGGAGCGCAGCACCGTCAGAAGGTCAGTACTGAGGGACTGCTGCACTGTCAGAGGGTCAGTACTGAGGGAATGCCGCACTGTCAGAGGGTCAGTACTGAGGGAGTGCTGCACTGTTAGAGGGTCAGTACTAAGGGAGTGCTGCACTGTCAGAGGGTCATTACTGAGGGAGTCCCGCACTGTCAGAGGGTCAGTACTGAGGGAGTGCTGCACTGTTAGAGGGTCAGTACTGAGGGAGTGCCACACTGTCAGAGGGTCAGTACTGGGGGAGTTCCGCACTGTCAGAGGGTCAGTACTGAGGGAGTGCCGCACTGTCAGAGGGTCAGTACTGGGGGAGTGCCGCACTGTCAGAGTCAGTACTGAGGGAGTGCTGCATTTTCAGAGGGTCAGTCCTGATGGAGTGCAGCACCGTCAGAGGGTCAGTACTGAGGGAGTGCCGCACTGTCAGAGGGTCATTACTGAGGGAGTGCCGCACTGTCAGAGGGTCAGTACTGAGGGAGTGCTGCACTGTCAGAGGGCCAGTACTGAGGGAGTGCTGCACTGCCAGAGGGTCAGTACTGAGGAAGTGCTGCACTGTCAGAGGGTCAGTACTGAGGGAGTGCTACACTTTCAGAGGGTCAGTGGTGAGGGAGTGCTGCACTGTCAGAGGGTCAGTACTGAGGGAGTGCTACACTTTCAGAGGGTCAGTGGTGAGGGAGTGCTGCACTGTCAGAGGGTCAGTACTGAGGGAGTGCAGCACTGTCAGAGGGTCAGTACTGAGGTAGTGCCGCACTGTCAAGGGGTCAGTACTGAGGGAGTGCCGCACTGTCAAGGGGTCAGTACTGAGGGAGTGCTGCACTGTCAGAGGGTCAGTACTGAGGGAGTGCTGCACTGTCAGAGGGTCATTACTGTGGGAATGCTGCACTGTCAGAGGGTCAGTACTGAGGGAGTGCTGCACTGTCAGAGTGTCAGTACTGAGGGAGTGCTGCACTGTTAGAGGGTCAGTACTGAGGGAGTGCCACACTGTCAGAGGGTCAGTACTGAGGGAGCGTTGCACGGTTAGAGGGTCAGTACTGAAGGAGTGCTGCACTGTTAGTGGGTCAGTACTGAGGGAGTGCTGCACTGTCAGAGGGTCAGTACTGAGGGAGTGCCGCACTGTCAGAGGGTCATTACTGAGGGAGTGCCGCACTGTCAGAGGGTCAGTACTGAGGGAGTGCCACACTGTCAGAGGGTCAGTACTGGGGGAGTTCCGCACTGTCAGAGGGTCAGTACTGAGGGAGTGCCGCACTGTCAGAGGGTCAGTACTGGGGGAGTGCTGCACTGTCAGAGTCAGTACTGAGGGAGTGCTGCATTGTCAGAGGGTCAGTCCTGATGGAGTGCAGCACCGTCAGAGGGTCAGTACTGAGGGAGTGCCGCACTGTCAGAGGGTCATTACTGAGGGAGTGCCGCACTGTCAGAGGGTCAGTACTGAGGGAGTGCTGCACTGTCAGAGGGCCAGTACTGAGGGAGTGCTGCACTGCCAGAGGGTCAGTACTGAGGAAGTGCTGCACTGTCAGATGGTCATTACTGTGGGAATGCTGCACTGTCAGAGGGTTAGTACTGAGGGAGTGCTACACTTTCAGAGGGTCAGTGGTGAGGGAGTGCTGCACTGTCAGAGGGTCAGTACTGAGGGAGTGCAGCACTGTCAGAGGGTCAGTACTGAGGTAGTGCCGCACTGTCAAGGGGTCAGTACTGAGGGAGTGCCGCACTGTCAAGGGGTCAGTACTGAGGGAGTGCTGCACTGTCAGAGGGTCAGTACTGAGGGAGTGCTGCACTGTCAGAGGGTCATTACTATGAGAATGCTGCACTGTCAGAGGGTCAGTACTGAGGGAGTGCTGCACTGTCAGAGTGTCAGTACTGAGGGAGTGCTGCACTGTTAGGGGGTCAGTACTGAGGTAGTGCCACACTGTCAGAGGGTCAGTACTGAGGGAGCGTTGCACGGTTAGAGGGTCAGTACTGAAGGAGTGCTGCACTGTTAGTGGGTCAGTACTGAGGGAGTGCTGCACTGTCAGAGGGTCAATACTGAGGGAGTACTGCACTGTCAGGGGGTCAGTACTGAGGGACTGCCGCACTGTCAGAGGGTCAGTACTGAGGGAGTGCCGCACTGTCAGAGGGTCAGTACTGAGGGAGAGCTGCACTGTCAGAGGGTCAGTACTGAGGGAGTGCTGCACTGTCAGAGGGTCAGTACTGAAGGAGTGCTGCGCTGTCAGAGGGTCAGTACAGAGGGAGTGCCGCACTGTCAGAATGTCAGTACTGAGGGAGTTCTGCACTGTCAGAGGGTCAGTACTGAGGGAGAGCAGCACTGTCAGAGGGTCAGTAGTGACGGAGTGCTGCACTGTCAGGGGGTCAATCCTGAGGGAGTGCCGCACTGTCAGAGGGTCAGTACTGAGGGAGAGCTGCACTGTCAGAGGGTCAGTACTGAGCGAGTGCCGCACTGTCAGAGGGTCAGTACTGAGGGAGTGCTGCACTGTCAGAAGGTCAGTACTGAGGGAGTGCTGCACGGTTAGAGGGTCAGTACTGAGGGAGCGCAGCACTGTCAGAGGGACAGTACTGAGGGAGTGCTGCACTGTCAGAGGGTCAGTACTAAGGGAGTGCCGCACTGTCAGAGGGTCAGTACTGAGGGAGTGCGGCACTGTCAGAGGGTCAGTACTGAGGGACTGCTGCACTGTCAGAGGGTCAGTACTGAGGGAATGCCGCACTGTCAGAGGGTCAGTACTGAGGGAGTGCCGCACTGTCAAGGGGTCAGTACTGAGGGAGTGCTGCACTGTCAGAGGGTCAGTACTGAGGGAGTGCTGCACTGTCAGAGGGTCATTACTGTGGGAATGCTGCACTGTCAGAGGGTCAGTACTGAGGGAGTGCTGCACTGTCAGAGTGTCAGTACTGAGGGAGTGCTGCACTGTTAGAGGGTCAGTACTGAGGGAGTGCCACACTGTCAGAGGGTCAGTACTGAGGGAGCGTTGCACGGTTAGAGGGTCAGTACTGAAGGAGTGCTGCACTGTTAGTGGGTCAGTACTGAGGGAGTGCTGCACTGTCAGAGGGTCAGTACTGAGGGAGTGCCGCACTGTCAGAGGGTCATTACTGAGGGAGTGCCGCACTGTCAGAGGGTCAGTACTGAGGGAGTGCCACACTGTCAGAGGGTCAGTACTGGGGGAGTTCCGCACTGTCAGAGGGTCAGTACTGAGGGAGTGCCGCACTGTCAGAGGGTCAGTACTGGGGGAGTGCTGCACTGTCAGAGTCAGTACTGAGGGAGTGCTGCATTGTCAGAGGGTCAGTCCTGATGGAGTGCTGCACTGCCAGAGGGTCAGTACTGAGGAAGTGCTGCACTGTCAGATGGTCATTACTGAGGGAGTGCCGCACTGTCAGAGGGTCAGTACTGAGGGAGTGCTGCACTGTCAGAGGGCCAGTACTGAGGGAGTGCTGCACTGCCAGAGGGTCAGTACTGAGGAAGTGCTGCACTGTCAGATGGTCATTACTGTGGGAATGCTGCACTGTCAGAGGGTTAGTACTGAGGGAGTGCTACACTTTCAGAGGGTCAGTGGTGAGGGAGTGCTGCACTGTCAGAGGGTCAGTACTGAGGGAGTGCAGCACTGTCAGAGGGTCAGTACTGAGGTAGTGCCGCACTGTCAGAGGGTCAGTACTGAGGGAGTGCCGCACTGTCAAGGGGTCAGTACTGAGGGAGTGCTGCACTGTCAGAGGGTCAGTACTGAGGGAGTGCTGCACTGTCAGAGGGTCATTACTATGAGAATGCTGCACTGTCAGAGGGTCAGTACTGAGGGAGTGCTGCACTGTCAGAGTGTCAGTACTGAGGGAGTGCTGCACTGTTAGGGGGTCAGTACTGAGGGAGTGCCACACTGTCAGAGCGTCAGTACTGAGGGAGCGTTGCACGGTTAGAGGGTCAGTACTGAAGGAGTGCTGCACTGTTAGTGGGTCAGTACTGAGGGAGTGCTGCACTGTCAGAGGGTCAATACTGAGGGAGTACTGCACTGTCAGGGGGTCAGTACTGAGGGACTGCCGCACTGTCAGAGGGTCAGTACTGAGGGAGTGCCGCACTGTCAGAGGGTCAGTACTGAGGGAGAGCTGCACTGTCAGAGGGTCAGTACTGAGGGAGTGCTGCACTGTCAGAGGGTCAGTACAGAAGGAGTGCTGCGCTGTCAGAGGGTCAGTACAGAGGGAGTGCCGCACTGTCAGAATGTCAGTACTGAGGGAGTTCTGCACTGTCAGAGGGTCAGTACTGAGGGAGAGCAGCACTGTCAGAGGGTCAGTAGTGACGGAGTGCTGCACTGTCAGGGGTTCAATACTGAGGGAGTGCCGCACTGTCAGAGGGTCAGTACTGAGGGAGAGCTGCACTGTCAGAGGGTCAGTACTGAGCGAGTGCCGCACTGTCAGAGGGTCAGTACTGAGGGAGTGCTGCACTGTCAGAAGGTCAGTACTGAGGGAGTGCTGCACGGTTAGAGGGTCAGTACTGAGGGAGCGCAGCACTGTCAGAGGGACAGTACTGAGGGAGTGCTGCACTGTCAGAGGGTCAGTACTAAGGGAGTGCCGCACTGTCAGAGGGTCAGTACTGAGGGAGTGCGGCACTGTCAGAGGGTCAGTACTGAGGGACTGCTGCACTGTCAGAGGGTCAGTACTGAGGGAATGCCGCACTGTCAGAGGGTCAGTA
The DNA here is from genome assembly GCF_902713615.1 of Scyliorhinus canicula. NCBI lineage: Eukaryota > Metazoa > Chordata > Chondrichthyes > Carcharhiniformes > Scyliorhinidae > Scyliorhinus > Scyliorhinus canicula. The sequence continues at coordinate 3,964,570 of NC_052151.1, read as the reverse complement.
CTGAGGGAGTGCCGCACTGTCAGAGGGTCAGTACTGAGGGACTGCTGCACTGTCAGAGGGTCAGTACTGAGGGAATGCCGCACTGTCAGAGGGTCAGTACTGAGGGAGTGCTGCACTGTCAGAAGGTCAGTACTGAGGGAGTGCTGCACTGTCAGAGGGTCAGTACTGAGGGAGTGCTGCACTGTCAGAGGGTCAGTACTAAGGGAGTGCGGCACTGTCAGAGGGTCAGTACTGAGGGAGTGCCGCACTGTCAGAGGGTCAGTACTGAGGGAGTGCTGCACTGTCAGAGGGTCAGTACTGAGGGAGTGCTGCACTGTCAGAGGGTCAGTACTAAGGGAGTGCGGCACTGTCAGAGGCTCAGTACTGAGGGAGTGCTGCACTGTCAGAGGGTCAGTACTGAGGGAGCGCAGCACCGTCAGAAGGTCAGTACTGAGGGACTGCTGCACTGTCAGAGGGTCAGTACTGAGGGAATGCCGCACTGTCAGAGGGTCAGTACTGAGGGAGTGCTGCACTGTTAGAGGGTCAGTACTAAGGGAGTGCTGCACTGTCAGAGGGTCATTACTGAGGGAGTCCCGCACTGTCAGAGGGTCAGTACTGAGGGAGTGCTGCACTGTTAGAGGGTCAGTACTGAGGGAGTGCCACACTGTCAGAGGGTCAGTACTGGGGGAGTTCCGCACTGTCAGAGGGTCAGTACTGAGGGAGTGCTGCACTGTCAGAGGGTCAGTACTGAGGGAGTGCCGCACTGTCAGAGGGTCATTACTGAGGGAGTGCCGCACTGTCAGAGGGTCAGTACTGAGGGAGTGCCACACTGTCAGAGGGTCAGTACTGGGGAGTTCCGCACTGTCAGAGGGTCAGTACTGAGGGAGTGCCGCACTGTCAGAGGGTCAGTACTGGGGGAGTGCTGCACTGTCAGAGTCAGTACTGAGGGAGTGCTGCATTGTCAGAGGGTCAGTCCTGATGGAGTGCAGCACCGTCAGAGGGTCAGTACTGAGGGAGTGCCGCACTGTCAGAGGGTCAGTCCTGATGGAGTGCAGCACCGTCAGAGGGTCAGTACTGAGGGAGTGCCTGCACTGTCAGAGGGTCAGTACTGAGGGAGTGCTGCACTGTCAGAGGGTCAGTACTGAGGGAGTGCTGCACTGTCAGATGGTCATTACTGAGGGAATGCTGCACTGTCAGAGGGTCAGTACTGAGGGAGTGCTACACTTTCAGAGGGTCAGTAGCTGAGGGAGTGCTGCACTGTCAGAGGGTCAGTACTGAGGGAGTGCAGCACTGTCAGAGGGTCAGTACTGAGGTAGTGCCGCACTGTCAGAGGGTCAGTACTGAGGGAGTGCCGCACTGTCAGAGGGTCAGTACTGAGGGAGTGCTGCACTGTCAGAGGGTCAGTACTGAGGGAGTGCTGCACTGTCAGAGGGTCAGTACTGAGGGAGATGCTGCACTGTCAGAGGGTCAGTACTGAGGGAGTGCCTGCACTGTCAGAGGGTCAGTACTGAGGGAGTGCTGCACTGTCAGAGGGTCAGTACTGAGGGAGTGCCGCACTGTCAGAGGGTCAGTACTGAGGGAGCGCTGCACGGTTAGAGGGTCAGTACTGAAGGAGTGCTGCACTGTTAGAGGGTCAGTACTGAGGGAGTGCTGCACTGTCAGAGGGTCAATACTGAGGGAGTACTGCACTGTCAGGGGGTCAGTACTGAGGGACTGCCGCACTGTCAGAGGGTCAGTACTGAGGGAGTGCCGCACTGTCAGAGGGTCAGTACTGAGGGAGAGCTGCACTGTCAGAGGGTCAGTACTGAGGGAGTGCTGCACTGTCAGAGGGTCAGTACTGAAGGAGTGCTGCGCTGTCAGAGGGTCAGTACTGAGGGAGTGCCGCACTGTCAGAATGTCAGTACTGAGGGAGTTCTGCACTGTCAGAGGGTCAGTACTGAGGGAGAGCAGCACTGTCAGAGGGTCAGTAGTGACGGAGTGCTGCACTGTCAGGGGGTCAATCCTGAGGGAGTGCCGCACTGTCAGAGGGTCAGTACTGAGGGAGAGCTGCACTGTCAGAGGGTCAGTACTGAGCGAGTGCCGCACTGTCAGAGGGTCAGTACTGAGGGAGTGCTGCTCTGTCAGAAGGTCAGTACTGAGGGAGTGCTGCACGGTTAGAGGGTCAGTACTGAGGGAGCGCAGCACTGTCAGAGGGACAGTACTGAGGGAGTGCTGCACTGTCAGAGGGTCAGTACTAAGGGAGTGCCGCACTGTCAGAGGGTCAGTACTGAGGGAGTGCGGCACTGTCAGAGGGTCAGTACTGAGGGACTGCTGCACTGTCAGAGGGTCAGTACTGAGGGAATGCCGCACTGTCAGAGGGTCAGTACTGAGGGAGTGCCGCACTGTCAGAGGGTCAGTACTGAGGGAGTGCTGCACTGTCAGAGGGTCAGTACTGAGGGAGTGCTGCACTGTCAGAGGGTCATTACTGAGGGAATGCTGCACTGTCAGAGGGTCAGTACTGAGGGAGTGCTGCACTGTCAGAGGGTCAGTACTGAGGGAGTGCTGCACTGTCAGAGGGTCAGTACTGAGGGAGTGCCGCACTGTCAGAGGGTCAGTACTGAGGGAGCGTGCACGGTTAGAGGGTCAGTACTGAAGGAGTGCTGCACTGTTAGTGGGTCAGTACTGAGGGAGTGCTGCACTGTCAGAGGGTCAGTACTGAGGGAGTGCCGCACTGTCAGAGGGTCAGTACTGAGGGAGTGCCGCACTGTCAGAGGGTCAGTACTGAGGGAGTGCCACACTGTCAGAGGGTCAGTACTGGGGGAGTTCCGCACTGTCAGAGGGTCAGTACTGAGGGAGTGCCGCACTGTCAGAGGGTCAGTACTGGGGGAGTGCTGCACTGTCAGAGGTCAGTACTGAGGGAGTGCTGCACTTGTCAGAGGGTCAGTCCTGATGGAGTGCTGCACTGCCAGAGGGTCAGTACTGAGGAAGTGCTGCACTGTCAGATGGTCATTACTGAGGGAGTGCCGCACTGTCAGAGGGTCAGTACTGAGGGAGTGCTGCACTGTCAGAGGGTCAGTACTGAGGGAGTGCTGCACTGCCAGAGGGTCAGTACTGAGGAAGTGCTGCACTGTCAGATGGTCATTACTGTGGGAATGCTGCACTGTCAGAGGGTTAGTACTGAGGGAGTGCTACACTTTCAGAGGGTCAGTGGTGAGGGAGTGCTGCACTGTCAGAGGGTCAGTACTGAGGGAGTGCAGCACTGTCAGAGGGTCAGTACTGAGGTAGTGCCGCACTGTCAAGGGGTCAGTACTGAGGGAGTGCCGCACTGTCAAGGGGTCAGTACTGAGGGAGTGCTGCACTGTCAGAGGGTCAGTACTGAGGGAGTGCTGCACTGTCAGAGGGTCATTACTATGAGAATGCTGCACTGTCAGAGGGTCAGTACTGAGGGAGTGCTGCACTGTCAGAGTGTCAGTACTGAGGGAGTGCTGCACTGTTAGGGGGTCAGTACTGAGGGAGTGCCACACTGTCAGAGCGTCAGTACTGAGGGAGCGTTGCACGGTTAGAGGGTCAGTACTGAAGGAGTGCTGCACTGTTAGTGGGTCAGTACTGAGGGAGTGCTGCACTGTCAGAGGGTCAGTACTGAGGGAGTGCCGCACTGTCAGAGGGTCAGTACTGAGGGAGTGCCGCACTGTCAGAGGGTCAGTACTGAGGGAGTGCCGCACTGTCAGAGGGTCAGTACTGAGGGAGTGCTGCACTGTCAGAGGGTCAGTACTGAGGGAGTGCCGCACTGTCAGAGGGTCAGTACTGAGGGAGTGCCTGCACTGTCAGAGGGTCAGTACTGAGGGAGTGCTGCACTGTCAGAGGGTCAGTACTGAGGGAGTGCTGCACTGTCAGAGGGTCAGTACTGAGGGAGTGCTGCACTGTCAGAGGGTCAGTACTGAGGGAGTGCCGCACTGTCAGAGGGTCAGTACTGAGGGAGTGCTGCACTGTCAGAGGGTCAGTACTGAGGGAGTGCTGCACTGTCAGAGGGTCAGTACTGAGGGAGTGCCGCACTGTCAGAGGGTCAGTACTGAGGGAGTGCTGCACTGTCAGAGGGTCAGTACTGAGGGAGTGCTGCACTGTCAGAGGGTCAGTACTGAGGGAGCAGCAGGCACTGTCAGAGGGATCATACTGAGGGAGTGCCACCTTGCAGAGGGTCCGGTGACTGAGGGTGTCGCACACTGTCAGAAGGTCAGTACTGGGGAGTGCGCACTGCAGAGGGTCAGTACTAAATGAGTGCCACCTGTCAGAGGGTCAGTACTGAGGGAGTTCGGCACTTGTCCGAGCTTAGTACTGGGGAGTGCTTACTGTCAGAGGGTCAGTTATGAAGGATGGCTGCACGTTAGAGGTCAGTAATGAGGGAGTCCGCACTGCAGAGGGTCGTACGAAGGCGGGCGCAGCCCGTCAGAAGGTAAGTACTGAGGGACTGCTGCCTTGTCAGATGTATACTGAGGGATTCCCGCACTGTCAGGGTCAGTACTGAGTGAGTCGCACTGTTAGAGGGTCCAGTACTGATGGGTGCACACTGTCAGAGGGGTCAGTACTGAGGGAGTAGCTGCACGTTCAAGGAGGGTCAGTACTGACGGGAGTGCCGCACTGTCAGAGGGTCAGTACTGAGGGAGTGCTGCACTGTCAGAGGTCAGTACTGAGGGAGTGCTGCACTGTCAGAGGGTCAGTACTGAGGGAGTGCAGCACTGTCAGAGGGTCAGTACTGAGGGAGTGCTGCACTGTCAGAGGGTCAGTACTGAGGGAGTGCTGCACTGTCAGAGGGTCAGTACTGAGGGAGTGCTGCACTGTCAGAGGGTCAGTACTGAGGGAGTGCTGCACTGTCAGAGGGTCAGTACTGAGGGAGCGCAGCACCGTCAGAAGGTCAGTACTGAGGGAGTGCTGCACTGTCAGAGGGTCAGTACTGAGGGAGTGCTGCACTGTCAGAGGGTCAGTACTGAGGGAGTGCTGCACTGTCAGAGGGTCAGTACTGAGGGAGTGCAGCACTGTCAGAGGGTCAGTACTGAGGGAGTGCTGCACTGTCAGAGGGTCAGTACTGAGGGAGTGCCTGCACTGTCAGAGGGTCAGTACTGAGGGAGTGCTGCACTGTTAGAGGGTCAGTACTGAGGGAGTGCTGCACTGTCAGAGGGTCATTACTGAGGGAGTCCGCACTGTCAGAGGGTCAGTACTGAGGGAGTGCTGCACTGTTAGAGGGTCAGTACTGAGGGAGTGCCACACTGTCAGAGGGTCAGTACTGAGGGAGTTCCGCACTGTCAGAGGGTCAGTACTGAGGGAGTGCGCACTGTCAGAGGGTCAGTACTGAGGGGAGTGCCGCACTGTCAGAGGGTCAGTACTGAGGGAGTGCTGCACTGTCAGAGGGTCAGTACTGAGGGAGTGCAGCACCGTCAGAGGGTCAGTACTGAGGGAGTGCCGCACTGTCAGAGGGTCAGTACTGAGGGAGTGCCGCACTGTCAGAGGGTCATTACTGAGGGAGTGCCGCACTGTCAGAGGGTCAGTACTGAGGGAGTGCTGCACTGTCAGAGGGTCAGTACTGAGGGAGTGCCTGCACTGTCAGAGGGTCAGTACTGAGGAGTGCTGCACTGTCAGATGGTCATTACTGTGGGAATGCTGCACTGTCAGAGGGTCAGTACTGAGGGAGTGCTAGCACTGTCAGAGGGTCAGTCCTGAGGGAGTGCAGCACCGTCAGAGGGTCAGTACTGAGGGAGTGCCGCACTGTCAGAGGGACATTACTGAGGGAGTGCCGCACTGTCAGAGGGTCAGTACTGAGGGAGTGCTACACTGTCAGAGGGTCAGTGGTGAGGGAGTGCAGCACTGTCAGAGGGTCAGTACTGAGGTAGTGCCGCACTGTCAAGGGGTCAGTACTGAGGGAGTGCCGCACTGTCAAGGGGTCAGTACTGAGGGAGTGCTGCACTGTCAGAGGGTCAGTACTGAGGGAGTGCTGCACTGTTAGAGGGTCAGTACTGAGGGAGTGCCACACTGTCAGAGGGTCAGTACTGAGGGAGTGCTGCACTGTCAGAAGGTTAGTACTGAGGGAGTGCTGCACGGTTAGAGGGTCAATACTGAGGGAGTGCCGCACTGTCAGAGGGTCAGTACTGAGGGAGAGCTGCACTGTCAGAGGGTCAGTACTGAGGGAGAGCTGCACTGTCAGAGGGTCAGTACTGAGGGAGTGCCGCACTGTCAGAGGGTCAGTACTGAAGGAGTGCTGCGCTGTCAGAGGGTCAGTACTGAGGGAGTGCCGCACTGTCAGAATGTCAGTACTGAGGGAGTTCTGCACTGTCAGAGGGTCAGTACTGAGGGAGAGCAGCACTGTCAGAGGGTCAGTACTGAGGGAACGCCGCACTGTCAGAGTGTCAGTACTGAGGGAGTGCTGCACTGTCAGAGGTTCAGTACTGAGGGAGTTCCGCACTGTCAGAGGGGTCAGTACGGTGGGAGCGCTGCACTGTCAGAGGGTCAGTACTGAGAGAGTGCCGCACTGTCAGTGGGTCAGTACTGAGGGAGTGCTGCACTGTCAGAGGGTCAGTACTGAGGGAGTGCTGCACTGTCAGAGGGTCAGTACTGAGGGAGCGCCGCACTGTCAGAGGATCAGTACTGAGGGAGTGCTGCATTGTCAGAAGGTCAGTACTGAGGGAGTGCTGCACTGTCAGAGGGTCAGTACCGAGGGAGTGCCGCTCTGTCAGAGAGTCAGTACTGAGGGTGTGCCGCACTGTCAGAGGGTCAGTACTGAGGGAGTACTGCACTGTCAGAGGGTCAGTACAGAGGGAGTGCTGCACTGTCAGAGGGTCAGTACTGAGGGAGTGCCGCACTGTCAGAGGGTCAGTACTGAGGGAGCGCTGCACTGTAAGAGGGTCAGTACTGAGGGAGTGCTGCTCTGTCAGAGGGTCAGTACGGAGGGAGTGCCGCACTGTCAGAGGGTCATTACTGAGGGAGTGCCGCACTGTCAGAGAAGGACTAGGAAAATGCAGTACTCCTGACTGCCAACTTTCAGATCCCGATCCTCCCAGCTGCTTTCTGTGGTGTGTGTCACAGATCTTATGCCACTCTTTAAATAAGAAGAGAGGAGCTTTCTCTTGTGTCAGTATCATTAATTCCCAGCAGTCTGGTTTTACATTGTGCAAATGCTTAAATTAAATTCTCGCCCTCTTCATTTCGCATGCTGCTGTTTCTTGCTGCAGAAATTGGCTGTCCCATTGCCTACATTAATACAGTGGGTGGGATTTTCCGGTCCTCCGGCTGGCTTGATCTTCTGGTCTTGCCGAAGGTGACCCACCGCGCCGGGCTTCCTGGCGGCAGACCCGCCAAACGATTCAAAACGCCGTTAATATCAGCAGGACCGGGAGATTGTGCTGTCGGCCATTGCCAAATCATCTGTGCCACTTAGGGCCAGGAAAACCTACCCAGTGACTACACTTCAAAAGTACTTCATTATCATAAACTGCCTTCTGAAATCACCATTTAAATTGTCAGTTCTTCCTTCCATTGCTCTCATAGGGAACGAACAAATGTTGTTTTCTTTTTGTCCTTTATATAGTAGCATGATGGCAGGCATCAGTCGTCTGACAGAAGGTTTTAATAGGACAAAGGACACTGGGTCAATCTGCGTTGATGGAGGTATGGCATGTCACCATAGCGACCATGCGAGAATGATGATGGGTGTGAAAAGCAGAAAGCCTCTCCTACAGAAAGCTTCATCACCTGATTGCGGTGATTGTGGCTGCTGTCATTTTCACAATGTTCTCCATCAGCTTTACTGATTCATCCCGTCCGCCTCCGCTCTCAACAAGCCCTCTGATAGTGAGGTGACACGAATTGCTCACATCTCTTGACCTTGTCAAGTACTTTGTTTTCCATAATCGCACAAGGGCTTGTCAACAGCCTGTAAATGTCACTGAGAGGAATAATTTGGTTTCCTATTCCTGAAGCAGGGAGTGCTTCACTCCCTGTATACCTGATTCACCACTAACTGTATGCAGCCACTTAAATCTTAATCAGTGATTCTTATTTACATTGTAAAGTGGTGACAGTTCAAACATGGAGCTGCAAGAGATTTCACCCGATCATTTTGAATGGATTTATTTCATTATTTCCAAAGGAGTTTTTTTCTGAATGCAAATAAGGAGAAAAGAGAAATCAGGACATTTATTAGAATGCTTCAGTTAATCAGGGGTTTCAGTTGGACTGTGGGAGAGAAGGAAAAGCTGGTTTATCCTGCTTAGAGGAGAGAAGATTGTGGTGGTGCGAGGGTGTGGTGAAGTGGTGGCCGGTGCAGGTTGTAAAGAAAAATCTCTTGGTTTAGACATAGGACAGTACAGCACAGAACAGGCCCTTCGGCCCTCGATGTTGTGCCAAGCAATGATCACCCTACTCAAGCCAACGTATCCACCCTATACCAGTAACCCCCCCCCCCATTAACCTTATTTTTTAGGACACACCGGGCAATTTAGCATGGCCAATCCACCTAACCCGCACACCTTTGGACTGTGGGAGGAAACCAGAGCACCCGGAGGAAACCCACGCGCACATGGGGAGGACGTGCAGATTCCGCACAGACAGTGACCCAGCCGGGAATCGAACCTGGGACCCTGGAGCTGTGAAGCATTTATGCTAACCACCATGCTACCGTTTGTAGCCCTGTAGGTCACCACACCGTCAGTGTATATCCAATGAGGATTTCTCCCTCTCCCATGCTTTTGTGTCATGAGTTCTAGATTTTCACCATCACCTGGGTGAAATGATTTCTCCTCAACTCGCCTCAAATCATTCTGCCAATTACTTTACATCTATGGTCCCTCGTTATTGACCTCCCTACTAAGGGAAAAATCATCGAGTCATGGACTCACACAGCGCCCATCGCGTCTGCGCTAGTCAAAAACCGCCACCTAACTATTAACTATTTCCTATTAACTCCCTATTAACTCTTTCTCAAGCCCTTATAATTTTATACCTCTCAATTAAATCTCCCCCCAGCCTTCTCAGTTGAAGGGAAAACAATCCTTGCCTGTCCAACCTTTCTTCATGGATAGAACTGGAAGCTACATATATTAATACACAGCGAACTGTTATTTGCAGACAGAAAGATCTTGTACCCAGATTGCACCTATCGCACCTAAACAACATAAGTGATATCCGTTCACTGGTTCATTCCTCAGATCAATGTTTCAAGCTTCCTAGTTTTAATTTCAAACACTACTCAGAGGTTAACTGTCAGTCACCATCTACTGGTGCATTCTCCATGGCAACGTCTCTACCAGAATTCAGTTGCATACCAAACAGCACCCTTTTCTCATATATTATAACATTGGTGCTCCCCTTGACAATGGTATTCTTGCATTTGTGCTGATGGGTGTAAGACAAGAAGCTTTAACAAAATGCCTTTATTCATCAATTCTCATAGATTCTCCATTCCTGGAAACACCCTCATAAACCCCCTCGGGACCCTCTCTCATTTGATCACATCATTCCTTTAGTGCAGTGACCAGGGGCGGGGCCCGAATTCTCCGCCACCCAGGAATCGGCAGGGGCGGGAATCGCGCCGGTCAGTGGGCCCCCCGCGGCGATTCTCCGGCCCGCAATGGGCCAAATTCCCGTCGCTGACAGGCTGTTCCCGCCGGCGGGAATCAAAGGAACCGACGCTTGGACTTCACTTGTCTACCAGCTTCAGATGCAGTCTGGTTGCTGGCCACAGTTCCACTCTCCCCTCACTTCTGGACTTCATAGTAACCTCCAATGATACTGTCTTCTTTCTCCCCAACAATTCAGCACGCCCACTGAATCCTCACTACAAAAGAACTGTTTTCATCAGTTTATCCTCTGATACTCTACCCTTGAAATAGAATCATAGAATTTACAGTGCAGAAGGAGGCCATTTGGCCCATCGAGTCTGCACCAGCTCTTGGAAAGAGCACTCTACCCAACCCCACACCTCCACCCTATCCCCATAACCCAGTAACCCCAACCAACACTAAGGGCAATTTTGGACACTCGGGGCAATTTAGCATGGCCAATCCACTTAACCTACACATCTTTGGACTGTGGAAGAAAACCAGAGCATCTGCAGGAAACCCACGCACACACGGGGAGAACGTGCAGACTCCGCACAGGAATTGAAGCAATTGTGCTAACCGCAATGGTACCGTGCTGCCCCAAATAGACCCAAGCCGGGAATCGAACCTGGGACCTTGGAGCTGTGAGGCAATTGTGCTAACCACTATGCTATCGTGCTGCCCTATGAAAGCTAGGATTTTTCTCCTTAGAGCAGAGAACGTTCAGAGGGTGGATGGTATTAAAGACAAATACAGTGCTCACTGGAAATCTGAAATACTGGAAATATTCAGCAGGTCACGATCGAGAGAGAGTGAGAGACAGCATTATCATTTCAGCTCATTGACCTTTCATCATGAGAGGCAACAATTGTACCAGCCTGGCTCTTTGAAAGGCCTATCCAATAAATTCCTCTTTCCCCAAACCGCTAAAAATGATTCTCTTTAAATACATGTCCAATTTTCCTCTGATAGCTCTTTTAGAATTCACTTCCTCCATCCTTTCAGTTAGCATGGTCCAGATTAAAGCAAACCTGGACGATCAACATTCTCTTCATTTACTCTCGACCTCTTATTTTAAAATCAATGACCTCTAGTTACTGACCCATCTACCAGAGGAAATAGTTTTGTCCTACTCGCTGTATTCAAGCTCTTCATAAATTTGAACTATCGGTTGTATGAAATCCATTGGGAAAGAAGTCTACCCGATGGCCGATCCCGTTGTTTTGTGCACAGTGACAAGGGGTGCAGGAATGAAAGGGTTATAGTTTAGCCGAAGAAAGTAACAGGACCGAGCTTTCCCAGGCAGATCAGAAATCTTTGAAATGCTGCTTTAAATATTTTAGTAGTACATGAAAATATACACCTCACACTAGCAAGGGAAGCTCGTGAATTAAAAATCCATTCCCCTTGATCTTGAGTGAAGTGCGGAGGTGGGCAGATTGCAGCAAAAAGAAAATGAAAGGTTAGTCAGGAGTGAAGAATTCATTATAAAAATCCAAAGAAAAAACAACATAGTTTCTCAAATAAAATGAGGACCTGACCTTTAGGATTGTGCCTGGACTTTGGACACGTACTTATACTATTTAGCATTTACAACAATAAAGCACAGTAAGAAGTCTTACAACACCAGGTTAAAGTCCAACAGGTTTGTTTCAAACACAAGCTTTCGGAGCGCACTTGAGGAAGGAGCTGCGCTCCGAAAGCTCGTGTTTGAAACAAATCTGTTGGACTTTAACCTGGTGTTGTAAGACTTCTTACTGTGCTCACCCCAATCCAACGCCGCATGTCCACATCAACAATAAAGCAGACAGACAAACTCAACAGGTCCGTGCCAAAGTTTACGCTCCACTCAAACATCCTCCCACAGTCCAAAGATGTGCCGGTTAGGTGGATTGGCCATGATAAATTGCCCTTAGTGACCACAAAGGCTGGGAGGGGTTACTGGATTCTGGGGATGGGGTTGGGTTGGGGGGGGGGGGGGAGAGATGGGCTTGGGTTGGGTGCTCTTTCCAAGGACCGGTGCAGACACGATGGGCTGAATGGCCTCCTGCACTGTAAATTCTATTTAGGGCAGCATGGTAGCATTGTGGTTAGCACAATTGCTTCACAGCTCCAGGGTCCCAGGTTTGATTCCCGGCTTGGATCACTGTCTGTGCGGAGTTTGCACATCCTCCCCATGTGTGCGTGGGTTTCCTCCGGGGGCTCCGGTTTCCTCCCACAGTCCAAAGATGTGCAGGTTAGGTGGATTGGCCATGATAAATTGCCCTCAGTGTCCAAAATTGCCCTTAGTGTTGGGTGGGGTTACAAGGTTATGGCGGTAGAGTGGGGGTGTGAGCTTGGGTAGGGTGCTCTTTCCAAGAGCCGGTGCCGACTCGATGGGCCGAATGGCCTCCTTCTGCACTGTAAATTCTATGATTCTATGATCCACCAGCTGGTCCCTAACTGAACCATGGGCAGTTAAAAGAATCACCCTGAAGTCTGCAAAATTAACACTCACGCCTTTATTGCTCTGAATTTTCTGCTCTTTGTTCCATCAATCTCGAACAGGGTCTCTGACTTTGATTCAGAGTCCACCCATCTCCATTTTGGGCACCTCTACTATTCACCGGTAAATGGAATTAAAGTGGAATGAAATTGGGAGTTATTTAACCTGCAGAATGAGGTCCTCCAGGCTGAATTCAAGTTACCCTCCAAGCACCATCTCCTGTCCTACTCCCTGTTTCTCTACCTTGGAGCATCTGTTGTATGTTGCCTCCTGGGTGCACGGGTCAGGGATGTCTCAGGTCGGCTGCAGGACATACTGAAGGGGGAGGGTGAACAACCAGTTGTCGTGGTGCATATAGGCACCAACGATATAGGTAAAAAATGGGATGAGGTCCTACAATCAGAATTTAGGGAGTTAGGAGATAAGTTAAAAAGTAGGACCTCAAAGGTAGTAATCTTAGGATAGCTACCAGTGCCACAAAACAGTCAGAGTAGAAATTTAAGAATAGTCAGAATGAATACGTGGCTTGAGAGATGGTGCAGGAGGGAAAGGTTCAGATTTTTGGGACATTGGAACCGGTTCTGGGGGCGGTGGGACCATTACAAATCGGATGGTCTACACCTGGGCTGGACTGGAACCAATGTCCTCGGGGATGCTGTTGGGGAGGTTTTAAACTAATGTGGTGGGGGATGGAACCAGATCAGGAAGTTAAAGGTCAGTAAAGAAGCAGCAACTAAAGCCAGTAAGGTGCGAGATAATAAACTCAATGTGACTAAGGGGAAGAGTAGACAGGGAAGAGATGATTATCGCAAAGGGACAGGTGGTCTGAGGTGCATTTGTTTTAATGCGAGAAGTGTAGCAGGTAAGGCAGATGAACTTAGGGCTTGGATTAGTACCTGGGAATGTGATGTTATTGGTATTACTGAGACTTGGTTGAGGGATGGGCAAGACTGGCAACTAAATATCCCAGGATATAGATGCTTCAGGAAGGATAGAGAGGGAGGTAAAAGGGATGGAGGAGTTGCATTTCTGGTCAGAGATGATATCACAGCTGTGATTAAGGAGGGCACGATGGAGGATTCGAGCACTGAGGCAATATGGATAGAGCTAAGAAATAGGAAGGGTGCAGTAACATTGTTGGGACTTTACTATAGGCCTCCCAAAAGCGAGCGTGAAGTAGAGGTACAAATATGTAGACAGATTATAGAACAATGTAGGAGCAATAGGGTGGTTGTGATGGGAGATTTTAACTTCCCCAACATTGAATGGGACTCATGTAGCGTTGGAGCGTAGATGGAGCAGAGTTTGTAAGGAGCATCCAGGAGAGTTTTTTAGAGCAGTATGTAAATAGTCCAAGGGGCCATACTGGACCTGGTATTGGGGAATGATCCCGGCCAGGTGGTTGACGTTTCAGTCGGCGATTACTTTGGGAATAGCGATCACAATTCCGTCAGTTTTAGAATACTCATGGACAAGGACAAGAGGGGTCCGAAAGGAAGAATGCTAAATTGGGTAAAGGCAGAGTATAACAAAATTCGGCAGGAGCTAGGGAATGTGGATTGGGAGCAGCTGTTTAAAGGTAAATCCACATTTGAAATGTGGGAGACCTTTAAAGAAAGGTTGATTAGAGTGCAGGACAGACATGTTCCTGTGAAAATGAGAGATAGAAATGGCAAGATTAGGGAACCATGGATGACGGGTGGAATTGTGAGACAAGCTAAAATGAAAAAGGAAGCATATGTAAGATCGAGGCGACTCAAAACTGATGAAGCTTTGGAGGAATATCGGGAAAGTAGGACAAATCTCAAACGAGCAATAAAGTGGGCTAAAAGGGGTCATGAAATATCTTTGGCTAACAGGGTTAAGGAAAATCCCAAAGCCTTTTATTCGTATATAAAGAGCAAGAGGGTAACTAGAGACAGGATTGGCCCACTCAAAGACAAAAGAGGGAATTTATGCGTGGAGTCAGAGGAAATGAGTGAGCTTCTTAATGAGTACGTTGCATTGGTATTCACCAAGGAGAGGGACATGATGGATGTTGAGGCTAGGGATGGATACTCTAGGTCATGTCGGCATAAGGAAGGGGGAGGTTTTGGGTATTCTAAAAGGCATTAAGGTGGACAAGTCCCCAGGACAGGATGGGATCTATCCCAAGTTACTGAGGGAAGCGAGGGACAAAATAGTTGGGGCCTTAACAGATATCTTTGCAGCATCCTTGAGCACGGGTGAGGTCCCGGAGGACTGGAGAATTGCTAATGTTGTCCCTTTGTTTAAGAAGGGTAGCATGGATAATCCAGGGAATTATAGACCTGTGAGCTTGACGTCAGTGGTAGGCAAACTGTTGGAGAAGATACTGAGGGATAGGATCTATTCACATTTGGAAGAAAATAGACTTATCAGTGATAGGCAGCATGGTTTTGTGCAGGGAAGGTCAGGTCTTACAAACCTAATAGAATTCTTTGAGGAAGTGACAGAGTTAATTGATGAGGGAAGGGCTGTAGATGTCATATACATGGACTTCAGTAAAGCATTTGATAAAGTTTCCCATGGCAGGTTGATGGAAAAAGTGAAGTCGTATGGGGTTCAGGGTGTACTAGCTAGATGGATAAAGAACTGGCTGGGCAACAGGCGACAGAGAGTAGTGGTGGAAGGGAGTGTCTCAAAATGGAGAAATGGTGTTCCACAGGGATCCGTGCTCGGACCACTGTTGTTTGTGATATATATAAATGACCTGGATGAAGGTATAAGTGGTCTGATGAGCAAGTTTGCAGATGATACTAAGATTGGTGGAGTTGCAGATAGTGAGGCGGACTGTCAGAGAATACAGCAAAATATAGATAGATTGGAGAGTTGGGCAGAGAAATGGCAGATGGAGTTCAATCCAGGCAAATGCGAGGTGATGTATTTTGGAAGATCTAACACAAGAGCAGACTATATGGAAGAGATCTGGGAATTCAGGTCCATTGTACCCTGAGTGGTCAAGAAGGCATACACCATGCTTGCCTTCATCGGACGGGGTATTGAGTACAAGAGTCGGCAGGTCATGTTACAGTTGTATCGGACTTTGGTTAGGCCACATTTGGAATACTGCGTGCAGTTCTGGTCGCCACATTACCAGAAGGATGTGGATGCTTTAGAGAGGGTGCAGAGGAGGTTCACCAGGATGTTGTCTGGTATGGAGGGTGCTAGCTATGAAGAAAGGTTGAGTAGATTAGGATTGTTTTCGTTGGAAAGCCAGAGGTTGAGGGGAGACCTGATTGAGGTCTACAAAATTATGAGAGGTATGGACAGGGAACAAGCTTTTCCCAAGAGTGGGGGTGTCAATTACAAGGGGGTCACGATTTCAAGGTGAGAGGGGGAAAGTTTAAGGGGGATGTGCGTGGAAAGTTTTTTACGCAGAGGGTGGTGGGTGCCTGGAATGCTTTGCCAGCTGAGGTGGTAGAGGTGGGTACAATAGCATCATTTAAGATGCACCTGGATAGATATATGAACGGGTGGGGAACAGAGAGAAGTAGACCTTTATAAATAGGCAACAGGTTTAGATAAAGGATCTGGATCGGTGCAGGCTGGGAGGGCCGAAGGGCCTGTTCCTGTGCTGTAATTTTCTTTGTTCTTTGTTCTTGTTCTTAAAAATGATGCACAAAAATAATACTCAGCTTTCACTATTATTATATTCGGTTCTTTTCTGTTGCTTTTTCTAAGTCTTCCATTCCATCTGGAGATGAGAAAAAGTACAAAGAATTCTGAGCTGGAGAGGAAATGTCAGGCAAAACAACATTAAGCTAATAATGAGAAACGTTGAAAAGATGTGATACAAAACGACTCATTTTGTTTCCATGAACATGCAATCAGTAAAACTGTGTGTGGCCCATTCCCTCAGCAGTCTCCACTAAAGCAGTCTAATCACCTGTCAGAATCACACACAGGCTTGAACCCATCTGGAATCACTCAGTAATAATACTGTGCACAAAACAACATGTATGAATGAGAGATGTGCAGGAGGCACAAACTCCAATTAAGTGATGCAATTAGATTTTGAATTCATACTAAAATACCTCAGGCTGATGATTATTTCAGCCACTAAAGCCTCTTAATTGCTGTTTGACAGTTTAAAAAAAATTCATTCCAGGGTTGTCGTGGACCAACATTTATTGCCCATCTCTAATTGCCCTTGAGCTTGTTCTGCACTATTTATGGGGACGAAAAGAACAGCAAACATAAGTGGCGTCTGAAACAGAAGCTGTGAAGAGAATTGAAGGGTCTTTAGTCTGTTCTCAATGAGATCTACAAAGTGGAACTACCAGAGGATGGAGCCAGAGGCATCCATTTGTCTTGAGCCAGGGGAGGACAAGGAAACATCATTAAAAGCAAAGTCTGTGAGAGGGAGCAGTCTTCAATGAGACAAACAACTCTTTTTTTGAATGTTTCATCTTCTTATGAATGAAACAAAACAAAGTGTAGCAGCTTCACACCTCCTATGGTTAACTAAGGGACTAGCCTGCCCCCTAGAGCATGAAATGCAGATAAAGCATTCAGGGTGTCTCGATAGAAATCACACTGAGCTTTAACACGACGCTACTACTTATGTAAAAATCCTATTTTAAAGCCAACTTTAAATTGGATTAAAGTGGTCGATGGAGAAATTCCATACCAAGATAAGCATTGATATGGCACATCGTGATTCCATCGAACAGACATAGTCCTGATACGGCTAAAGATAATAATAACCTTAGTTGGCCTATACATAAACCTGAATGGAGTGAGGTATTCCATGTGGGACTGCACCAAGTTTACAAGCTCAAAATGGACCTGTTTCATACCTCGTCCTGGATGGTGTCCAGCTTCTTGAGTGTTGTTGGAGCTGCACTCATCCAGGCAAGTGGAGAGTATTCCATTACACTTCTGACTTGTGCCTTGTAGATGGTGGACAGGCTTTGGGGGGGTGGTCAGAAGATGAGTTACTCGCTGTAGGATTCCGAGCCTTTGATCTGCCCTGTAAGCCACAGTATTAATATGGTTTGTCCAGTTCAGTTTCTGATCAATGGTAACCCCCAGGATGTTGATAGTGGGGGATTCAGCAATGTCAAGGGGCAATGGTTTGTTTCTCTCTTATTGAAGATGGTCATTGTCTGGCACTTGGGTAGTGGGAATGTAACTTGCCTCTTGTCAGCTCAAGCCTGGATATTGTCCAGGTCTTGCTGCAGTGTCTGAGGAGTCGTGAATGGTGCTGAACATTGTGCAATCATCAACAAATCAACAAAAATCCTCAAATCTGACCTTATGTTGGACGGAAGGTCATTGATGAAGCAGCTGAAGATGGTTGAGTCTAGGACACTACCCTGAGGAGCTCCCTCAGTGATGTCCTGGAGCTGAGATGATTGACCTCCAACCACCACAACCATCTTCCTTTGTGCCGGGTATGACCCCAACCAGCGGAGAGTTTTCCCAGATTCCCATTGACTCCAGTTTAGCTCAGGCTCCTTGATGCCATACTTGGTCAAATGTTGCTTTGATGTCAAGGGCAGTCACTCTCACCTCACCTCTGCCTTCAGCTCTATTGTCCATGTTTGAACCAAGGCTGTAATGAGGTCAGGAGCTGAGTAACTCTGGGGGAACCCAAACTGAGTGTCCGTGAGCAGGTTATTGCTGAGTAAGGGCTGTTTGATAGCATTGATGACCCCTTTCATCACTTTTTACTGATCATGGAGAGTAGACTGATGGGGCGGGAAGTGGCCAGGTCGTATTTGTCCTGCCTTTTGTGTACAGGCCACACCTGGACAATTTTCCACATTGCCGGGTGAAATTTTAAAAAATCTTTATTGTCACAAGTAGGCTTACATTAACACTGCAATGAAGTTACTGTGAAAAGATGTCGGTGTTGTAGCAGTACTGGAACAGCTTTGCTTGGGGTGCAGCAAGTTAATGACCTCAAGTCTTTAGTACTAGTGCTGGATAATTGTCAATGCTGTCTTGATATCACATGGGGTGAATTGAAATGAGTGAAGATTGCCATCAGTGATGCTGGGACCTCCGAAGGAGACTGAGATGGATCATCAACTTGGCACTTCTGGCTGAAGATTGTTGAGAATGCCTCAGCCTTGTCTTTTGCACATATGTGCTGGGCTCCTCCATCATTGAGGATGAGGATATTTGTGGAGTCTCCTCCTCCAGTGAGTTGTTTAATTGTCCATCTACCATTCACTGCTGGATCTGGCAGGACTGATCTGATCCACTGGTTGTGAATTGCGAAGCTCTTTCTGTCACTATCTGCTTATGCTGTTTGGGATGTAAGGTGACCTTTGTTGTACCTTCGCCAGGTTAACACTTTATTTTTCGGTACACCTAATAATAATAATAATAGCTTATTGTCACAAGTACACGATTAGGCTTCAATGAAGTTACTGTGAAAAGCCCCTAGTCGCCACATTCTGACTCCTGTTCGGGGAGGCTTGTACGGGAATTGAACCTGCGCTGCTGGCATTGTTCTGCTGTTTAGCCCACTGTACTAAACCAGCCCCTACCTGGTTCTGTTCCTGGCATTGTTCTCTTCATTGAACCAGGGTTGATCCCCTGGCTGGGTGGTAATGGTAGAGTAGGAGATATTCCAGGCCATGAGATTGCAGATTGTGGTTGAGTACAATTCTGCTGCTGCTGATGGCCCACAGCACCTCATGGATGGCCAGTCTGGAGTTAATGGATCCGTTCTGAATCTATCCCATTTAGCACGGTGGTGGTGCCACACAACACGATGGAGGGTATCCTCAATGTGAAGATGGGATTTCATCTCCACAATTGCTGTGCAGTGGTCACTTCTACCAATACCGTCATGGACAGATGTATCTGCAGCAGGTTGATGAGGATGAGGTCACATGAGTTTCTCCCTCTTATGTATTTCCTCACGACCTGTCACAGACCCAGTCTAGCAGCTCTGTCCTTTAGGACCCGGTCAACTCAGTCAGTAGTGATGCTATCGAGCCACTTAAGTGATGGACATTGACGTTCCCCACCCAGGGTACACTCTGCACCCTTGCCACCCTCAGTGCTTCCTCCAAGTTGTGTTCAACGTGGAGGAGTAACTGATTCATCAGCTGATGGTAGCCGGTACGTGGTAATCAGCAGGAGGTTTCCTTGCCCACGTTTGACCTGAAGCCCTGAGACTTTGTGGGGTCGAAAGTCGATGTGATGGTGACGTTATCTGTAAGATCTGGTTCTGTGAGTATGACTATGTCAGGCTGTTGCTCAACTAGCCTGTGAAACAGCTCTCCCAACTTTGGCACAAGCCCCCAGATGTTAGTAAGGATAACTTAGCAGGGTTGACAGGGCTGGGTT
The DNA here is from genome assembly GCF_902713615.1 of Scyliorhinus canicula. NCBI lineage: Eukaryota > Metazoa > Chordata > Chondrichthyes > Carcharhiniformes > Scyliorhinidae > Scyliorhinus > Scyliorhinus canicula. The sequence goes on along the minus strand of NC_052151.1, from coordinate 3,945,214 downwards.
TGCCTTTGTCATTTCCAATGCCTATTCGATGCCAGGTGGTCCAGTCGGTTTCTTTCCTTTTTATTGAGCGGTTTGACACAACCAAGTGGCTGGCTAGGACATTTCAGAGGGCATTTTAAGAGTCAACCACATTGTTATGGATCTGGAGTCACATGTAGGCCAGACCAGGTGAGGACGGCAGATTTCCTTCCCTGAAGACATTAGTGAACCAGTCGGGATTTTTACCACAAGTCTAAGGACTGGAATTGTTTTAGAAACCAGCAAAGGGCTACCAAAAAGTTGATGATGAGGTAAGAAAATTGTAAACTATGGGCCCTTTAGCCTCACAGCAGTTGTTGCTGGAATCTATTATTAAGGGAGTCTTAATAATGGACATGGAAAAGCAGAGAATGATCATGGCACAACACCCACGAGGACCACGGGAAACTCGCTGTCGATTTCCCCATGGAGATCGCGCTTCCCAGAGAGACAGCGGAGGCCACCCAACTGGAGCTCGCTAAAGACCTGCACATAAAAGCCGGCCCAAACAGGACCCAGAATTTTTGTTTGTCCCAACAGGAACTGGATTGGGAGAGAGTTACTGCCGAGGGCAGAGGATTGTATATCATTCAAGAAATCATTGTTACACTACCGCTGGCTTCCTCAAGTTACTAAACTGGCGACAAGGACAAGGGAGACTCTGGACTCGTTTGTGAAACTACTGAGTCGCTCCGGATGATTACAATCCCAGAGTTCAGTCAGCCGAAAGCCTTTGATGCAGGCCTGGAATAGTGGAACTCGTGTGCTAAATGCATGCGGTACTTCTTCCAAGCTATCGGTATTTTGGGGAAGACCGTCAGAAAGTCATCCTCCTGACCGCTTGTGGGGCTGCGACCCTGATCAACACAACTGAACTCCAATTGTTTCCAGGCCTGGTAAGTTATCATGGAAGGTTCACCGCTATCCTGGCCACCTTATTGGCTCCACTCCACATACTCTAGAAAAAGAACCAGAAGTAGTTCTGCGGTGCCTCGCAAGACAAAGCATTCGCCAGGGTAAGTAGTCAGTCGGCCACACAGATCCTCACTCACAATCATAGAATTTACAGTGCAGAAAGAGGCTATTCAGCCCATCGAGTCTGCACCGACCCTTGGAAAGAGCACCCGACCTAAGCCCACACCCCCACCCTATCGCTGTAACCCAGTAACCCCACCCAACCCAATCTTTTTGGAAAAAAAATCCACCTAACCTGCACATTTTTGGACAGTGGGAGGAAACCGGAGCACCCGGAGGAAACCCACGCAGACACGGGGAGAACGTGCAGACTCCGCACAGACAGTGACCCAAGCCGGGAATAGAACCTGGGACCCTGGAGCTGTGAAGAAACTGTGCTAACCACTATGCTCCCGTGCCCCCCTGGCTTGGACACTAATCCTAATATGCAATATCTCCCCCTATGGCATTGGGGTAGTGCTGACCCACAGATGGGGCGACAGCACCGAACACCCCAACAAATTGGGAAGGAGGGATTAACATTTGGAGTCAAGAAGTTCTGCCAGTATGTTTCTGGGAGGCACTTCTTTATTGTGACTGACCACAAGCCCCTGCTTGGCCTTTTTAGAAAAGATAAGGGAATCCCACCCATCGGATCAGCCAGAATTCAGCGATGGGCATTTCTCCTCGACACGTATGAATATTGATTTCGATTTCGCTAGAATATGCAGATTGCCCATGCTGACACTCTCAGTTGTCTATCATTGCCCATGAGTTCCCTATACCCTCCAGTGGCAGATAAAGTGGTTGCAATTGTTAATTTTATGGATGTCTTGACGGCTTCTCAGGTGTGAGCATGGTGAAAGTCGCCACATGCTTTTGAGCGATGGAATAGGACCCCTCCTGGATCCCTCCAGACACACTGCTGGAACTCGTTAAAGCCTAAATATCAACGCCGTCCCGAGCAGGGCCCGCAGTTGTTCGTTATCCCAAGAGGGACTGCATCGAGATAGAGTTAGTGTCGTGGACAGAGTATTGCACATAGTTCAATAAATTCTCGTCACACTACCGCTGGCTTCCTCAAGTTGCTAAAGATTAGAACTACTCAACATGATTTATCAAAAGGGAAATTCTATATGGCAAACTTATTGGAGATTTTTGAGGATATAACTTGTAGTTTGATAAAGGAATATCTGGATTTCCAAAAGGTATTCAATAAGGTGCAATTCTAACAGCCCGCATGGGGCCAGTGGGGTGGAAATTATTATCTTCCCATGGCCCCATGTGGAGTACGAGCTCCCCTGCTAGAGGTGGGGGATCTCCACTGACCTCTGTGTAAAAGGTCGATTGGTAAGTCACCGGCTAGAGAGAGAGGAACCCGGTAGGGTTCTGTCGGGCTGAGCATAGATTGTGCTGTAAATAAAAACTTTGTTTCCTTTATTTACTCTGTGTGAAATCTCTGTGACTTTAATAAAGTGGTAACAAGGAATGAACTGGCTTGCTGTCGACGCTGTGAGCTATTCAACCGAGACACCTCGCTGATTTCCTGGACCCAGGTTTGCTTGATTCACCATGCTTCTGTTTGGCCGATTAGGTGCATTTGACGCTGGTGTGAAGACTAGAACCGGTACGCAGAAAGGATGTGCTACTTCTTCCCGGCCAACAACATCACCGAGAATGAGTGTCAGATGGTCAAGCTGCTGACGGCCTGTGGAGCGCACGTGTTCTGGGTGATCTGGAGTCTCACTTACCAGACAGCGCGAGGTATGCAATTGTTCGACCAACTCATGGCATTACTGGTGCAGCATTTTATCCTGACCCCTTCGGTAATCATTCAAAAATAATGGCTTAATACGGCAGTGAGATTCCCCGTTGTGTCCATCACCAAGTTTCTATCAGGGCTACAGAAGACAGCTGGGTTCTGTGAGTATGGAACTGCTCTGTCCAATATGCTCTGTGATCGGTTGGTCTGCAGTATGAACAGTATGCAAACACAGAAGGAAGGTTGGGCAAAATCTCCCTGATTTTTTGAGTGGCACTGCAGATCTCTTTGTCCTGGAATAACACGGATCACAGCCTCCCAGAGATACAAGGAATGGAGGTGAACATTTTGGGTTGTCACCCCTCATATGGTATCCCCATGGCTATGGGCTCTGGGTGAAGAGCTGGCGGCCGAGATGTATGATGTCACCAACTCAGCTGAAGGCGATTCCGGCCCATGTGTGATGTGTGGGCACCAGTCTCGGCATCCTCTCAGGCAGCAAGGAGGCCAGCACTCCAGGTGCCTCGATCAAAGTAGGCATCATCCCCAGGGCTGGGACTTGCATCTGGATGATCCCGAAGAGGCCGAGGATGAGGCTGAGAGGCAGCTGAACTGTTTGGTCACGCTCTGTGTGGCCCCTACTCGTGTCCCGATACAGCTGAATGACCGGATGCTCCATATGGGCAGCACGGTAGCATTGTGGATAGCACAATTGCTTCAAAGCTCCAGGATCCCAGGTTCCTGGCTTGGATCACTGCCTTTGCGGAGTCTGCATGTTCTCCCCGTGTGTGCGTGGGTTTCCTCCGGGTGCTCCGGTTTCCTCCCACAGTCCAAAGATGTGCAGGTTAGGTGGATTGGCCATGCTAAATTGCCCTTAGTGACCAAAATTTCCCTTAGTGTTGGGTGGGGTTACTGGGTTATGGGGATAGGGTGGAGGTGTTGACCTTGGGTAGGGTGCTCTTTGCAAGAGCCGGTGCAGACCCGATGGGCCGAATGGCCTCCTTCTGCACTAAAGGGGCCATAGCCAAGATCCAGGTGGACCCGGAGGCCCAGGCCCAATACCTTTGTGCCTATCCGGTTCCCTACGCTTTAGTGGAGAAAGCCGGGACCGAACTTTGTTGTTTGAAGAGTTTTGACAATATTCGGCCTCTGCACTCTGCTAAGTGGGCGGCGCCGGTGGTTCCCTTTATGAAGCCAGATAAGACAGTCCGTCCCTGTGGAGAGTGACACCGCTTCAAGGTTAGACTTCTATCCTTTACCACACAGCGAGGACCTGTATGCAACATTGGCCACTGGCTGTACAATTACATAAACAGACACTAGCAACGCTTATCTACAGCTGAAGCTCGATAAATCATCACGACAGTACGTAACAATGAATACGCACAAGTGATTGCATGAGTACACACCGGCTTGTGTTCGGAGTATCCTCGGCGTGCGCAGTGTCCTGGAGTATCATGGAGAATATCCTGCGCGGATTGCCACGAGTTGTGGTTTACTTGGACAATGTGCTGGACATGGGGACCGCACAACAAGTATATTTGCAGAACCTCGAGATGGTAATGAAAGTTTTTCAGAGTGTGGGGTCCTCCTGTGCCATGTGAAGTATGTGCTCCACACAAAGGAAATTGCATATTTGGGGTATTGGGTGAACCAGGAAGACCTGCACCCGGTCGCCAAAATGGTGAGAGCCACCAAAGTGGCACCAAAGTGGCCCTGCGAGATGCCACGGAGCTCTGCTCTTTTCTTGGACTAGCAAATTACTATGGGTGGTTTATTCGAAATCTGGCAACTACAGTGGCCGCCCTTCACTTACTCCTCAACAAGCCATGGGAATGGAGCAAGCCCAGGATGCGGAATTTCGGAAAATGAAACGGTAGTTGTCCTCTTCGGGGGTACTGATGCATTTCTATCCTTCAAAACCATCGTCACATGCGATGCTTCGCCGGATAGGACTGGGGGAGTTCTGTCACATCGAATGAGCAATGGCCGTGATCGTCCGATTGCCTTTGCCACCAAGACGCTGACTGTGCACGCTGATATGTTCAGACGTCTTCCCCTGCAGACCAAATCGGCAAACCTCCATGCAACGGACAAAGTGGTTGCTGTCCTGAATTTTATGGACTCCTTGCCAGTGACTGCATTTCGTATTCGTGACTGATGCTGACTAACCCATCCTTGCCAAAGTGCAGCATCTGGTGCTATACGGTGGGCAGCATCGGCCGCTACCAGGGGAGTTTTCTCCTCCAAGCTGTCGGAACTGATTGTGGAAGCTGGTCTCTTCCAGTGGGGCAATGATGGTTGTTGTTCCAATGAAAGGCCAGGCAATCGTGTTGAAGGACCATCATAATGGTCCCCCAGGAGTGTGCAACGTGGAGATGCTGGAGATAAGGTATGTCTGGCGATCGGGTTTGGACGTGGATGTCGAAGCGTTGGCCCAACAATGCTTGATCTGACAAGAGTACCCTCCGGCGGCACCCCACCACCCTTGGGAGTGGTCAGGATGTCCCGCTGGTTGGCACGCTGATTTAACCAGTCCATTCCATGGAGTCGATGTCCCGCGCCCTGGTTGACGCCCGCTCAAAGTGGCTGGAGGTCCACAGAATGGCAACAATCACCTCCCGGGCGTCTGTGCAGTGATTGCATGTTTCTTTTCCCACTCCCGGAATCCCTGTGGTGCCTGAAGAGTTTGCTGCTTATGCGAAAACAATGGGATTCGTCATATACACACTGCCCCATATCATCTCTAATTAACCGGCTTGGCAGAGAGGGCTGTGCAAACTGTTAAATGGCAACTAAAGAAAGAGACTTCAGGCTCAATGGACACCAGGCTGGGAAGATTTTTGTTCTGATACAGAGACACGCCGCATACGGTAACTGGGGTAGCCCCCGCTGGGATGTTAATGGGTCGTAGGCTTCATGTACGACTGAGTTTGATTTTTCTGGACATCAGCACAAAGATGCACCATAACCAAGATTAGAGAGGACGAGGCCCTGTTTGATGCCGACCTCTGTCATACTGTGCACCTAATGATGCGGTGTTCATTCATAACTTCAACAACGTGCTCACCGGCTCTCTGGAATTTTCATCCGCCAAACAAGACCAGCCTCTTACCAGGTTTGGGTCCGGGGCCAACTGCGCAACACATTTGGATCACATTTTCTCATTTGGGAAATGAAATGAAAATCTCTTATTGTCACGAGTAGGCTTCAATGAAGTTACTGTGAAAAACCCCTAGTCACCACATTCCAGCACCTGTTTGGGGAGGCTGGTACGGGAATTGAACTGTGCTGCTGGCCTGCATTGGAATGCTTTCAAAGCCAGCAATTTAGCCCAGTGTGCTAAACCAGCTCCTAAAACAGACAGTGACCCAGCGGGGAATCGAACCCGGGTACTTGGCGCTGTAAAGCAACATTGCTAACCACTGTACTACCGTGCCACCGCAGAGCAACCACAAGGTTGCTCCCTCGTGGGTTTCCTGGAAAGAAACTTGTCCTGGATCCTCCAGCCCGTTGCTGAACCAGCCTGCTGTGACCCCTCTGGTCTCTCCCGACGCCGACATGCCGGATGTTGTATCTTCCGACTGAGAAATGGAGACACCAACCGGAGGTCTCGGACCCCGATCAGCCGCCTCCTGCTGATAGTCTGCCACCGTGTCCACCAGAGTGGTATAAGCCGACCGATCCAGCACATCACCTCAATGACATATTGCCAGGAGCAAAAATAATCCAATGTCCTCCATCTGCTCCTCCTTCTTCTCCTCATCGGTCGTCAGGGGGGTCTTTAGATGGGTGGGGGCGGGGGGGGGGGGGGGGGGGGGGGGGGGGGGGAAGAGGTTATAATAGCCCACGGGGTGAGAATTATTATCTTCCCCATGGCCCTTGCAGAGTACGAGCCAGGGACAGGGGATCTCTATTGACCTCTGTATAAAAGGTTTAGGTACCGACCAGAGAGAGGAATCCAGTAGGGATCTGCCGGGCTATGTATATATTGTGCTGTAAATAAAACTTTTTATTTTACTCAGTGTGGACTCCCTGTTCTTACTAAACCTATGTAAAAGGTTAATTGGCAAGATAAGGGCCCATGGAACTGCGGGGTAATATATTAGCATGGATAGATGATGGGTTAATGGGTAGAAAGTAGAGAGTGGGCATAACTGGGGATTTTTCAAGTTTTCAGGCAGTGAATAGTGGACTGCTGCAAGGATCAATGCTGGGAGCTCAGCTCTTTGTTTGCTGATGATACCAAGAGAGGTGGAAAGATCAGTTGTGGGGAGGACACGGAGATGCAGCAAAGAGATAGAAAAAAGGCAGCCATAGTATGACGTGAAAAGAAATTTGCTTATTGTCACAAGTAGGCTTCAAATTAAGTTACCGTGAAAAGCCCCAAGTCACCACATTCTGCCGCCTGTTGGGGAGGCTGGTATGGGAATTGAACCGCGCTGCTGACCTGCCTTGGTCTGCTTTCAAAGCCAGCGATTTAGCCCAGTGTGCTAAAGGGAAGTTTGAAGTTGTTCACTTTCGTCATAAGAGACAAACAAGCAGAATAACTTTTAAAACTTGTAAATGACGATGCTCGAAGTGTCTTGGGTGTTAGTGCAGGAAAGCAAAGTAAGCATGCATGTACATCATTGAATCATTACAGTGCAGAAGGAAGCCATTCGGCCCATCGAGTCTGCCACCAACCTTCTGAAAGAGCACCCTACCTAGGCCCATGTCCCCACTCCATCTCTGTAACCCCACCAATATGTTTGGGCACTAAGGGCAATTTAGCGTGGCCAATCCACTTAACCTGCACATGTTTGCACAGTGGGAGGAAACCGGAGCACCCAGAGGGAACCCACGCAGACACGGGGAGTATATACAAACACCACACAGCTCCCCAGGAATCAAATCTGGGTCAATTAGATCCGGGAGAGAGACCCGGGTCAACATCAAGCAATTACGCTGGTTTTAGGATTGGAATACAGGAATAAAGAAGTTGGCTCCAGTTGCACAGGGCTTTGGTTAGACCACATCTAGAATACAGCGAGCAGATTTGGTCTCCAAGTTTAAGAAAGGATATATTGCATTGGAGGCAGTACAGCGAAGATTCACTCAACTGGGAACTGGGGAAAGGGGGTTGTCCTATAATGAGAGGCTAAGTAAACTGGGCATATGTGGATGTGAGAATTGTTTCCACTGGTCACGGAATTTGAAACACAGGAACCCTGGCTCAGGATAAGGGGCCAATCATTTTGGACTGACATGCAGAGAAATTGCTTCTCTAAAAAGGCTTGTGAATCTTTATCCTTCAACTAACATTATTACAACAGTTTGTCAGGGGGCCTCACGGTAGCATGGTGGTTAGCATCAATGCTTCACAGCTCCAGGGTCCCAGGTTTGATTCCCGGCTGGGTCACTGTCTGTGTGGAGTCTGCACGTCCTCCCCGTGTGTGCGTGGGTTTCCTCCGGGTGCTCCGGTTTCCTCCCACAGTCCAAAGATGTGCGGGTTAGGTGGATTGGCCATGCTAAATTGCCCGTAGTGTAAGGTTAATGGGGGGATTGTTGGGTTACGGGTATACGGGTTACGTGGGTTTAAGTAGGGTGATCATTGCTCGGCACAACATCGAGGGCCGAAGGGCCTGTTCTGTGCTGTACTGTTCTATGTTCAGCCCACTGCTGTTTGTGGGAGCTTGCTGTGCATATTTTCATGGCGACTTCTCTGTACAGTGTAACTAAGTTCTTCCTTGGCTGTAAAGTGAGACTTTTTACTGCATTTCTATGTTCGAGGTTACAGAAGAAGGCCATGGAGAGATTTGAATACAGTATACTGGCAGATTGGTTACATCTCCACAACAAAGATAATTGGAGATGCAAGAGGGCATATTTAGGCTTCTCCCCATTCCTTGCTAATATACTGTGTAACTAAGTTCTAATGTTACAGTGTAAGTTGTTCCTTAGCAGTAAAGTGCAATATAAATGCAAGTCTTTCACTGTATAAATGATCCTACTAATATTACTTTGTGTTCAAGGTAACACAAAACGTGTCATGCCATGAATGCTGTTAAGTGACAATTAGCCACATTTCACTTCAGTTTCCATTTCTGCTGCAGTTAATTATCACTTCCCTGGGCTGTCAATAACACCTCACAGAACGAATGTGTGATTCAATGACCACATTTACTGTCTGGAAGGAATTAACTGGGCCGGTGACACAGAAAACAAAGTCTGCTGGTGTTAACCCGATATTGGTACAATCTATTCCATCTCTAGTTTATCTTCACAGCAAGACTATTGATGCGCTTTCACGGGAGAAGCTAAAGTTTTCTTCACACCTGAGTTTCAGTCCTCTACACAGTATATTAGCAAGGAATGCGGAGAAGCCTAAATATGCCCTCTTGCATCTCCAATTGTCTTTGTCATGGAGACATAACCAATCTGCCAGTATGTTCAAATCTCTCCATGGCCTTCTTCTGTAACCTCGAACATAGAAATGCAGTAAAAAGTCTCACTTTACAGCCAAGGAAGAACTTAGTTACACTGTACAGAGAAGTCGCCATGAAAATATGCACAGCAAGCTCCCACAAACAGCAGTGGGCTGACAAACTGTTGTAATAATGTTAGTTGAAGGATAAAGATTCACAAGCCTTTATAGTGAAGCAATTTCCCCGCATGTCAGTCCAAAATGATTGGCCCCTTATCCTGAGCCAGGGTTCCTGTGTTTCAGATTCCGTGACCAGTGGAAACAATTCTCACATCCACATATGCCCAGTTTACTTAGCCTCTCAGTACAGGACAACCCCCTTTCCCCAGTTCCCAGTTGAGTGAATCTTCGCTGTACTGCCGAAGACACAGGGGAGGTGCCAGAAGATCGGAAAATGTCAAATGTTGCACCCTTGTTCAGGAGGAAGTGCAAGGATAAAGCCAGCAAACAACAGCCCAGCCTATTGGTCGACAATGGTAGGGAAATTCAAGTTCAGGATAAAATCATCAATAACTTCGACACGTGCAAAATAGTTAAGGAAAACCAGCATGGATTCATTAAGGGAAAATCATGTTTAACTAACTTCTGGAGTCTTCTGAGGTGGTAACAGGGAAGGTTGATAAGGGCACTGCTGTTTATTTAATTTAGTACCACATAACAGAATTGTGAGAAACAGAAAATAGAAGCAGGAGGAGGCCATTCAGCCCTTCAAGCCCGCTCCGCCATTCATTATGATCATGTCTGATCAACCACTCAATAGCCTACTCCCGCTTTCCCCCATATAAGACATAGGAGCAGAACTAGGCCATTCGGCCCATCGAGTCTGCTCCGCCATTCTATCATGGTTGATATGTTCCTCATCTGCTACCTACAATGTTGCAGACCAAGAGCTGGATTGTGAAATCAGCCAGTCTCTTCCCTAGAACGCATGACCTCTCGAGCCTAATTCCCTCAGTGTGATCATGGCTGATCTCATCCTGGCCTCAGCTCCACCGTGCTGCTCGTTCTCCAGAACCCTTCAACCCGTTACCAATTAAAAATCTGTCTCACTCCTCCTTAAATTTACTCACTGCCTCTCCATCCACCACACTCAGGGGTAGCGAATTCCACAGATCCATATCCTTTGATCCCCTTCGCCCTCGGTATTCTACCTCACTGTTTCTTGAAACCATACAATGTTTTAGACTCAACTACTTCTTGTGGTAATGAATTCCACAGGCCGACCACTCTCTGGGTGAAGAAATTTCTCCTCATCTCTGTCCTAAATGGTCTATCCCGTATCCTCAGACTGTGACCCCTGGTTCTGGACATACCCACCATCGGGAACATCATTCCTGCATCTACCCTGTCCAGTCCTGTTAGAATTTTATAGGTTTCTATGAGATTCCCCCCTCATTCTTCTGAACTTCAGCAAGAACAATCCTAACCGATTCAATCTCTCCTTGTCCGACAGTCCTGCCATCCCAGAGATCAGTTTGGTAAACCTTCACTGCACTCCCTCTATAGTTAGAACATCCTTCCTCAGATAAGGAGACCAAAACATCACACAACATTCCACGGGTCACCTCACCAAGGCCTTGTATAATTGCAGCAAAACATCCCTGCTCCTGTGCTGGAATCCTCTCACAATGAAGGCCAACATGTCATTTACCTTCTTTACCTCCTTCTGTACCTGCATGCTTACCTTCAGTGACTAATGTACGGTTCTAGATTTCATTGCACATATGCCTCTCCTAATTCATGGCCATTCAGATAATAGTCTGCCTTCTTGTTTTTGCTACCAAAGTGGATAACCTCACATTTATCCACATTATGCTGCATCTGCCATTCATTTGCCCATTCACTCAACTTGTCCAAAACACACTGAAGGATCTCTGCATCCTCCTCACAGCTCACCATCCCACACAACTTGGTGGCATCTGCAAATTTAGAGACATTACATTTTGTTCCCTAATCTAAATCATTAATATATATTATAAATAGCTAGGGCCCAGCACCGATCCCTGCGGTACCCCACTAAGGAAACTAAGGAAATTTGGCATGTCCACATTAACTCTTACCAACTTTTACAGATGGACCGTAGAAAGCATCCTATCTGGCTGCATCACAGCCTGGCATGGCAACTGCACAGCCCAAGACCGCAAGAAACTTCAGAGAGTTGTGAACACCGCCCAGTCCATCACACAAACCCGCCTCCCATCCATTGACTCCATCTACACCTCCCACTGCCTGGGGAAAGCGGACAGCATAATCAAAGACCCCTCCCACCCGGCTTACTCACTTTTCCAACTTCTTCCATCCGGCAGGAGATACAGAAGTCTGAGAACACGCACGAACAGACTCAAAAACAGCTTCTTCCCCACTGTCACCAGACTCCTAAACGACCCTCTTATTGACTGACCTGATTAATACTACACTCCTGTATGCTTCACCCAATGCAGGTGCTTATGTAGTTACATTGTGTACCTTGTGTTGACCTATTATGCATTTTCTTGTCATGTACTGCTCGCAGAAAAATACTTTTCACTGTACCTCGGTACATGTGACAATAAACAAATCCAAACATCCAAACATTCTAGTCACTGCTTGCCAATTTGTAAAATGACCCGTTTATTCCAACTCTTGGTTTCCTGTCTTCCAACAAGTTTTCTATCCATCTCAATAAACTAGTCCCAATCCCACGTGCTTTAATTTTACACGCTAATCTCTTATGCGGGACTTTGTCGAAAGCCTTCTGAAAGTCCCAATACATTATATCCGCTGGCTCCCCCTCGTCTACTCTACTAGTTACAACCTTGAAAATTCCAGTAGATTTGTCCAGCATGATTTGCCCTTCATAAATCCATGCTGACTCTCTCCGATCCTGCCACTGGTTTCCAAGTGCTCTGCTATAAAATCTTTGATAATGGATCTAGACTTTTCCCCACTACTGACATCGGGCTTACTGGCCTATAATTCGATAATTTTGGATGTTTCTGTCAGCTTAATCTTATAGTTACTTTGAAAGAAAGTTAGAAGGAAAAAAAAATACTTCTAACTCCAGGGTAACTAATAAAAAAACCTAGATCCAGCCTCGCACACCCTGCACACATGTGATCCCCCACCCCCCCCCCCCCCCCCCCCCCCGCCAAAGGGGATCTATCACACCACTCCCACTCCTGACCCCCACCACTCCCCTGGCACCTTTGCACAACCGGACATCCCCCCACCCCACCACGCCAACCCCACTCCCACCAAATGTATTCCCCCGCCCACCACCCGTCTGACCCCCCCCCCAGGTGCGACTAGGCCTGACCTGGAAGAAACTCCCGAGGCCAAACCAAAAGGACAAAGTGCCATTGGGTAGCGAGATATCTCACGGTGCTGCGCCTGCTGTGAAGCACCCCGCTAAATGCGTCGTTCAGCAGACTTTAACTTGGGTCTGCTGAATCACCACCATAATAATTGTTTTAACAAATTTGTACACAGAAAGATCCCACCAATGGCAGCTTTTGTTCACAAGGTGCTCTGGGATCACTTTTGTCCAGCTGAGAAGACAGACTACGTCGGCAGTTTAATGTTTCTCATCGCAATAATGGCGCCGGGGAGGCAGTGGTGAAGTAGTATTCTCACTGGACTAGTTACCCATAGACCCAGAGTCATGCTCTCTGGGAAACCAGGTTCGAATCCCGCCATAGCAGATGGTGAAATTTGAATTCAATAAAAATCTGGAATTAAAAGTCTAAAAGGTGGCCATAAAACCATTGTCGATTGTCGTAAAAACCCATCTGGTTCCCTAATGTCCTTTAGGGCAGGAAATCTGTTGTCCTCACCTGGCCTGGTCTACATGAGTGAAAGCATGTATAATTAACTCAACCACTTGAGTGAGACTCATCAGATGCTGGGGCGAATTTCTGCCAGAGATTGCTCAGCCACCAGTGGCAGAGAATTAATGAATGTGTATTAATGAGGATTGCTTTCTTGCTTTGGCCGGTCCAGTTTGCAGTGGTCAGCGAGTGGAGTTCTCAGGGAGTTCTCATGACAGCCAGGAGCTAGTGGTAAACACAATCTTGTTCAGCACACAGACTACCTCGGCTCAAACCCAGGCACATATCCTGCAGAAACTGGTGAAGAGGAGCAGGAACCGGCGCGGTCCAGCAAAGAACAAACAGGTGGGTAACATTTCATCACGTCTGACTCAGACATTACTGAACACATACTAATGGCAGCATGGGCAAGCAGGAGTAGGCCATTCATTCCCTCTAGCCTCATCCACCATTCAACTAATCATAGCTGATCTACCTCAATGCCATTTTCCTGCACTATCCTCCAAACCCTTGGTAGCTTTAATATCCAGAAATCTATCAATATCTGTCTTGAACATACTCAATGACTGAGCCTCCACAGCCCTCTGGGGAACAAATTCCAAAGATTCACTACCCTCTGACGAAAGGAATTTCTTCTCATCTCAGTCCTCAGTGGCCTGCCCCTTATTCTGAGACTGTCCATGGCTCTCGACCCCTGATCAAAGGGAAACAGCCTTCCTGCATCTACATTGCCACCCCAAGTAAGAACCTTGTACACTTCAATGAGACCACCTCTCGTTCTTATAAATCACTGTGAATACAAGCCCAGTCAACACAATCTCTCCTCATATAACAATCCTGCCATCTCATGAAGCTGTCTAACAAACATTTGCTGCACTCCCTCTATGGCAAGTATATCTTTTCTAAGCTAAAGAGACCAAAACGACACACAATACTCCGGGTGTAATCACACCAAGGCCCTGTACAGCTACAGGAAGATGCCCTTGCGCGTACAACTAAGTCTTTTTGCAATGAAGGCCAAGATACCATTTGCCTTCCTAACTGCTTGCTGTACCTGCTTGCTTGCTTTCAGTGACTGGTGTACAAGGACATCCACTGCCTTTGTGCAACAACATTCCCCAATTTATCACCATTTAATGAATACACTTTGTTTTTGGAAGGTGATTATATTTTTGGATGACCTCAATATGCCAGCAGTTGAACAGTACGGAGCACAGCCTCCTCTTGAACTAATTCGACAGTTTCTGGATCTCGGAGGTTTCTTCGATGTTCAGAATTTCAAATGGCTGGTACGTTTCATGCCTTGTCTTCTGATTATTTATTTGATGAAGTTATTCAACAAAGACGATATTAATGATTGGATTGGATTGGATTTGTTTATTGTCACGTGTACCGAGGTACAGTGAAAAGTATTTTTCTGCAAGCAGCTCAACAGATCATTCAGTACATTGGAAGAAAGGGAATTGAACAGAATTCAAGAAAGTACATGAGAATACATAATAGGGCTACACAATATATACAATGTAACTACTATTACTACTAATTGCTGAAACAGCAATGAAGGGGGTTATTGAACCCTTCAGTACTTTACCAATTATTTGATACAGAAATATGTTTAACCTCCCCTGCTCCTTCGCCATTCAAAGAGGGAAAATAAGGATCAAATTGCTTTTGGTAACTCAGTACAGAGACAGCTGCCAACACCATTTCACCAAATCACATCAAACCACGAGACAACTATTCTAAATCACATCGAACTACAAGACAAATATTCCAAATCACATCAAACCACAGGACAAATATTCCAAATCAAATCAAATCACAGGACAAACATTCCAAATCACATCAAACTGAGACAAATATTCCACAGAGGGGCTGGTTTAGCTCACCAGGGTAAATCGCTGGCTTTTAAAGCAGACCAAGCAGGCCAGCAGAACGGTTCGATTCCCGTACCAGCCTCCCCGGACAGGCGCCGGAATGTGGCGACTAGGGGCTTTTCACAGTAACTTCATTGAAGCCTACTCGTGACAATAAGCGATTTTCATTTCATTTCATTTTCATTTCATTTCAAATCACATCAAACTGAGAGACAAATATTCCAAATCACATTAAATTGTGTGACAAATATTTCAAATCATATCAAACTGAGAGACAAATATTCCAAATCATATCAAACGGAGAAAAATATTCCAAATCACATCAAATTGTGTGACAAATATTCCAAATCACATCAAACTGTGAGACAAATATTCCAAATCACATCAAACTGAGAGACAAATATTCCAAATCACATCAAACTGTGAGACAAATATTCCAAATCACATCAGATTTTGTGACAAATATTTCAAATCACATCAAACTGAGAGACAAATATTCCAAATCATATCAAACGAAGACAAATATTCCAAATCACATCAAACTGAGAGACAAACATTCCAAATCACATCAAACTGAGAAATAAATATTCCAAATCACATCAAACTGAGACAAATAGTCCAAATCACATCAAACTGAGACAAATATTCCAAATCAGTTCAAACTGTGAGACAAATATTCCAAATCACATCAAACTGAGGCAAATATTCCATATCACATTAAACTGAGAGACAAATATTCCAAATCACATCAAACTGTGAGACAAATATTCCAAATCACATCAAACTGTGAGACAAATATTCCAAATCACATCAAACTGAGACAAATATTCCATATCACACTAAACTGAGAGACAAATATTCCATATCACATTAAACTGTGAGACAACTATTCCAAATAGGGGCTGGTTTAGCTCACCAGGCTAAATCGCTGGCTTTGCCAGCAGCACGGTTCGATTCCTGTACCAGCCTCCCCGGACAGGTGCCGGAATGTGGCGACTAGGGGCTTTTCACAGTAACTTCATTGAAGCCTACTCGTGACAATAAGTGATTTTCATTTCATTTCATTTTTCAAATCACATCAAACTGTGAGACAAATATTCCAAATCACATCAAACTGAGAGACAAATATTCCAAATCACATCAAATTGTGAGACAAATATTCCAAATCACATCAAACTGTGAGACAAATATTCCAAATCACATCAAACTGTGAGTCAAATATCTATATACTGTATCAAGTTTCAGTTGTTTTCCTTGTTCCATGGTGAATAAGTCCAGTCTCTACACATTTTAAAAACATTTCATCTTCTGTTTCACTGTGCCATTGATTCTCTGGTCTCCAATCTCATGCCTCAGGTTCTGAGTCGGAAAAATCAGGCCTGCTGTATTGGGTGTCAGATGTCAGCCCCCCCCCCCCCCCCCACCCCTCTACCCCCCCACCCCCCACCCCTTTAGTATTGCCCCACAGGTCACAGTCTCAGCCCTTGGATATTTGTATCGTGTCTCTCTCTCACTTACGGGTCTTGCATCTCAAGTCATGGGTCTTGCCTCTCAGTTGAGATTTTGGCTTTGACGTTACTGCATTACATATTTGCCCGATGACACAAACTTTTGGGCGCAAATCTCCACTCTCGGGTTGCTTGTGAGCTGCTGTTTAATTTCAATGGCTTCTGATGCCTTGAGTGTGCGATATGTCTCAGTGTTTCTCCTTGTTCTTTCGCTTCTGATGATCAGCGTGTGCAAGATGTGACTCTCGTCGCAGCGTGTGCTCCCCCGAGTGGTGCGCGTACTGAACTCAGCCAAAGACTCCTCAAACACTTCTCCATCTTCACGCTGCCTCAGCCCTCCACAAAGTCAATGCAGCACATTTTCCAGGTAAGAGACCAGCTCAGTAACAACTACCAGGCGGAGCTGGGGTTGTAAAGAGTAAAATTCCCTCTACACTGTCCCCATCAAACACTCCCAGGACAGGTACAGCACGGGGTTAGATACAGAGTAAAGCTCCCTCTACACTGTCCCCATCAAACACTCCCAGGACAGGTACAGCACGGGGTTAGATACAGAGTAAAGCTCCCTCTACACTGTCCCCATCAAACACTCCCAGGACAGGTACAGCACGAGGTTAGATACAGAGTAAAGCTCCCTCTACACTGTCCCATCAAACACTCCTTGGACAGGTACAGCACGGGGTTAGATACAGAGTAAAGCTCCCTCTACACTGTCCCCATCAAACACTCCCAGGACAGGTACAGCACGGGGTTAGATACAGAGTAAAGCTCCCTCTACACTGTCCCATCAAACATTCCCAGGACAGGTACAGCACGGGGTTAGATACAGAATAAAACTCTCTCTACACTGTCCCCATCAAACACTCTGTGGTGGTATGGATCTGAGCACTGCCATTGGTGCAGAGCACTGGCTTCCCATTGTCTCTGGCTGGTCATGTGCCTCTCGTCCGATTGGTTGGGACTAGTCATGTGACTGCTCTCTAATTGGCCGAGAGGCAAGTAGGCCCCGCCTCCGAGGTGGGGTATAAGTACCCAGAGTACCCGGCGGTCGGTCATAAGAACATAAGAACTAGGAGCAGGAGTAGGCCATCTGGCCCCTCGAGCCTGCTCCGCCATTCAATTAGATCATGGCTGATCTTTTGTTGACTCAGTTCCACTTTCCGGCCCGAACACCATAACCCTTAATCCCTTTATTCTTCAAAAAACTATATATCTTTACCTTAAAAACATGTAATGAAGGAGCCTCAACTGCTTCACTGGGCAAGGAATTCCACAGATTCACAACCCTTTGGGTGAAGAGGTTCCTCCTAAACTCAGTCCTAAATCTACTTCCCCTTATTTTGAGGCTATGTCCCCTAGTTCTGCTGTCACCCGCCAGTGGAAACAACCTGCCCACATCTATCCTATCTATTCCCTTCATAATTTTAAATGTTTCTATAAGATCCCCCCTCATCCTTCTAAATTCCAACGAGTACAGTCCCAGTCTACTCAACCTCTCCTCATAATCCAACCCCTTCAGCTCTGGGATTAACCTAGTGAATCTCCTCTGCACACCCTCCAGCGCCAGTACGTCCTTTCTCAAGTAAGGAGACCAAAACTGAACACAATACTCCAGGTGTGGCCGCACTAACACCTTATACAATTGCAACATAACCTCCCTAGTCTTAAACTCCATCCCTCTAGCAATGAAGGGCAAAATTCCATTTGCCTTCTTAATCACCTGTTGCACCTGTAAACCAACCTTCTGTGACTCATGCAGTAGCACACCCAAGTCTTTAATATTTTATCGTTTAAATAATAATCCCGTTTGCTGTTATTCCGACCAAAATGGATAACCTCACCTTTGTCAACATTGTATTCCATCTGCCAGACCCTAGCCCATTCACTTAACCTATCCAAATCCCTCTGCAGACTTCCAGTATCCTCTGCACTTTTCGCTTTACCACTCATCTTAGTGTCATCTGCAAACTTGGACACATTGCCCTTGGTCCCCAACTCCAAATCATCTATGTAAATTGTGAACAATTGTGGGCCCAACACGGATCCCTGAGGGACACCACTAGCTACTGATTGCCAACCAGAGAAACACCCATTTATCCCAACTCTTTGCTTTCTATTAATTAACCAATCCTCTATCCATGCTACTGCTTTACCCTTCATGCCATGCATCTTTATCTTATGCAGCAACCTTTTGTGTGGCACCTTGTCAAAGGCTTTCTGGAAATCCAGATATACCACATCCATCGGCTCCCCGTTATCTACTGCACTGGTAATGTCCTCAAAAAATTCCACTAAATTAGTTAGGCATGACCTGCCCTTTACGAACCCATGCTGCGTCTGCCCAATGGGACAATTTCTATCCAGATGCCTCGCAATTTCTTCCTTGATGATAGATTCCAGCATCTTCCCTACTACCGAAGTTAAGCTCACTGGCCTATAATTTCCTGCTTTCTGCCTACCTCCTTTTTTAAACAGTGGCGTCACGTTTGCTAATTTCCAATCCACCGGGACCACCCCAGAGTCTAGTGAATTTCGGTAAATTATCACTAGTGCATCTGCAATTTCCCTAGCCATCTCTTTTAGCACTCTGGGATGCATTCCATCAGGGCCAGGAGACTTGTCTACCTTTAGCCCCATTAGCTTGCCCATCACTCCCTCCTTAGTGATAACAATCCTCTCAAGGTCCTCACCTGTCATAGCCTCATTTCTATCAGTCGCTGGCATGTTATTTGTGTCTTCCACTGTGAAGACCGACCCAAAAAACCTGTTCAGTTCCTCAGCCATTTCCTCATTTCCCATTATTAAAACTCCCTTCTTATCCTCGAAAGGACCAATATTTACCTTAGCCACTCTTTTTTGTCTTATATATTTGTAAAAACCTTTACTGTCTGTTTTTATATTCTGAGCAAGTTTACTCTCATACTCTATCTTACTCTTCTTTATAGCTTTTTTAGTAGCTTTCTGTTGCCCCCTAAAGATTTCCCAGTCCTCTAATCTCCCAGCAATCTTTGCCACTTTATATGCTTTTTCCTTCAATTTGATACTCTCCCTTATTTCCTTAGATATCCACGGTCGATTTTCCCTCTTTCTTCCGTCCTTCCTTTTTGTTGGTCTAAACCTTTGCTGAGCACTGTGAAAAATCGTTTGGAAGGTTCTCCACTGTTCCTCAACTGTTCCACCATAAAGTCTTAGCTCCCAGTCTACCTTAGCTAGTTCTTCTCTCATCCCCTTGTAATCTCCTTTGTTTAAACACAAAACACTAGTATTTGATTTTACTTTCTCACCCTCCATCTGTATTTTAAATTCCACCATATTGTGATCGCTCCTTCCGAGAGGATCCCTAACTATGAGATCATGAATCAATCCTGTCTCATTACACAGGACAAGATCTAGGACCACTTGTTCCCTCGTAGGTTCCATTACATACTGTTCCAGGAAACTATCGCGGATACATTCTATAAACTCCTCCTCAAGGTTGCCTTGACCGACCTGGTTAAACCAATCGACATGTAGATTAAAATC
Source organism: Scyliorhinus canicula (assembly GCF_902713615.1). Lineage (NCBI taxonomy): Eukaryota > Metazoa > Chordata > Chondrichthyes > Carcharhiniformes > Scyliorhinidae > Scyliorhinus > Scyliorhinus canicula. Next base: position 3,925,301 of record NC_052151.1, on the reverse strand, counting down.
CCCCATGATAACTGTTGTACCATTTCTACATGCATCAGTTATTTCTTTGTTTATTGCCTGCCCCACCATATCGTTACTATTTGGTGGCCGATAGACTACTCCTATCAGTGACTTTTTCGCCTTACTATTCCTGATTTCCACCCAAATGGATTCAACCTTATCCTCCATAGCACCGATGTCATCCCTTACTATTGCCCGGATGTCATCCTTAAATAACAGAGCAACACCACCTCCCTTACCATCCACTCTGTCCTTCCGAATATTTTGATACCCTCGGATATTTAACTCCCAGTCGTGACCATCCTTTAACCATGTTTCAGTAATGGCCACTAAATCATAGTCATTTACGATGATTTGTGCCATCAACTCATTTACTTTATTCCGAATACTACGAGCATTCAGGTAAAGTACACTTATGTTGGTTTTTTTACCTCTGTTTTGAATCTTAACATCTCCAGTTTTATTCCTTTTGTTATTACTGGGCCTATTCACTGAGCTCCCCTCAGTCACTGTACCTTGTACTGTCGCCCTTTTGGATTTTTGACCATGTCTTCTCTGCCTTGCACTTTTCCCCTTACTTCCTTTTGCTTCTGTCCCTGTTTTACTACCTTCCAACTTCCTGCATCGGTTCCCATCCCCCTGCCACATTAGTTTAAACCCTCCCCAACAGCTCTAGAAAACACCCCCCCTAGGACTTCGGTTCCAGTCCTGCCCAGGTGCAGACCGCCTGGTTTGTACTGGTCCCACCTCCCCCAGAACCGGTCCCAATGCCCCAGGAATTTGAATCCCTCCCTCTTGCACCATCTCTCGAGCCACGCATTCATCCTATCTATCCTGACATTCCTACTCTGACTAGCTCGTGGCACTGGTAGCAATCCTGAGATTACTACCTTTGAGGTCCTACTTTTTAGTTTAACTCCTAACTCCCTGAATTCCGCTTGTAGGACCTCATCCCGTTTTTTACCTATATCATTGGCGCCTATGTGCACCACGACAGCTGGCTGTTCACCCTCCCCCCCCCCCCAGAATGTCCTGCAGCCGCTCCGAGACATCCTTGACCCTTGCACCAGGGAGGCAACATACCATCCTGGAGTCTCGATTGCGTCCACAGAACCGCCTGTCTATTCCCCTTACGATCGAGTCCCCTATCACTATAGCCCTGCCATTTTTCTTCCTGCCCTGCTGTGCAGCAGAGCCAGCCACGGTGCCATGAACCTGGCTGCTGCTGCCTTCCCCTGGTGAGCCATCTCCCTCTACAGTCATTCTCTGTAGTCGACCACCGGGCTAACAACTCGCTGATTAAAGCCACAGTTCCGATCCTAAATGTGTCTTGAGTCGAATTGATGGTACATGAATTTAATCAGCTAGAATTTTGGAATGGAGCTTCGCATCAAGCCTGACTGCCTCCGCACCGGCCCACATGCTGCAAATGCATCTGCAATCTTTAAACACTGGCAGGCGTGTTTTAATAGCTCCCTGACGACTGCAGCCGGCAAGCCCACCAAGGAGCAGAAACTCCACATCCTCCACTCATGCGTGGGCACATCGGTCTACACAGTGATCGAAGACGAAGACGATTTTGATGCGGCCATGGAGATTCTCAAAGGACACTTTCTCCGGCCGGTCAACGAAGTTTAAGCACGGCATCTCCTGACGACTAGACAACAGTTCCCTGGTGAGTCCCTCGACGAGTTTTACCAGGCCCTCACAGCTCTAGGGAGAACGTGCGCATGTCTCCAAGTTTCAGCGACGGAGCACATGGAACTTCTAATCAGAGACGCTTACGTTGCTGGCATGCAGTCTCCTATCCGCCAACGATTGCTGGAGAAGAACGCCCTCAGCCTAGCTGAGGCACGGACTCTGGCAACCTCCCTGGAGGTTGCTGACCTGAACGCCCGCGCATACGCCCCCGGCCGGGCAGCAACCCCCTGGACTTCATGGCACGCGCCACCCCCATCTTCCGTGGACCCCGACCCCCCCCCCCAAGCCTGCGCTGCGGATCGCTCCGACAAACTAGCGGGGCCCCGTTGCTATTTCTGTGGTCTCTCCAAGCCCCCCCTGCCCGCGCTGCCCGGCCCGCTCCGCTCTGTGCAAGAGTTGCGGGAAGAAGGGCCACTACGCGGTGGTCTGCCAGACCAAGTCGGTCGCTGCTGTCCCACGCACCGACCGCGGATCCCCCCCGGGCCCCCCCAGGGCCCCACGCCGCGCACCGGCCCCCGCAACGGCCCCACGGTCCTCCCGACCCTCGCTCCCAGCTGCCCCGAAGGCTCGCGGACGCCGCTGACTCTGCCCCCAGCCGCCATGAGGCTCCCACGGGCGCCACCATCTTGGGCCCCGGACACCATCTGCGGGCCATGGACGCCGCCATCTTGGGGCCCTGGCTCCACGTGCGAGTCCTGGGCGCCGCCATTTTGGGACCCCGACTCCACGTGCGGGTGGGTCCTGGGCGCGCCATCTTGGATCAACTCGGAAGGTCCTGCAAGCGATTACTCTGCCACTGAGGAGGATCTGGAACTCTCACCACGACTGGCTTCCATCAAGCTCGATCAGTCGCAACCACGCTCGCTCGCCAAGACTACAACGACGGTGCAGCTCAACAGACACAAAACGAGATGCCTGCTGGACTCCGGGAGCACGGAAAGTTTTGTCCATTCCGACACGGTAAGACGCTGCGCGCTCCCCATCCATCCAGTTAAACATAAAATTGAATTGGCCTCGGGTTCGCACTCCGTCCAAATCACCGGGTGCTGCATAGTGGACCTCACGGTCCAGGGGAGGGGTTTCAAAAATTTCAAACTACTCATTCTCCCCCGTCTATGCACCCGGCACTCTTGGGCCTGGACTTCCAGTGCAACCTGCAGAGCTTGACCTTTCAATTCGGCGGCCCTATTCCTCCTCTCACTGTTTGCAGCCTCGCGTCCCTCAAAGTGGATCCCCCTTCCTTGTTTGCTAATCTCACCCCAGATTGTAAACCTGCCGCCACTAGGAGCAGACGCTACAGTGCCCAGGGCCGGACCTTCATCGGGACCGAGGTCCAGAGGCTCCTTAAGGAAGGAGTTATTGAGGCCAGCAACAGTCCCTGGCGAGCCCAAGTGCTGGTAGTTCGGACTAGGGAGAAAAACCGGATGGTCATCGATTACAGTCAGACCATCAACAGGTTTACGCAGCTGGACGCGTATCCTCTCCCCTGTATTTCCGACCTGGTTAACAGGACCGTGAAGTACAAAGTCTTCTCCACGGTGGACCTTAAGTCCGCCTACCACCAGCTTCCCATCCGCGCGAGTGACCGAAAGTACACCGCGTTCGAGGCAGATGGGCGCCTCTACCACTTCCTCAAGGTTCCCTTCAGTGTCACAAATGGGGTCTCGGTCTTCCAACGGGAGATGGACCGAATGGTCAACAAGCACGGTTTACCGGCCACCTTCCCGTATCTCGATAACGTCACCATCTGCGGCCACGACCAGCAGGACCATGACGCCAACCTCCAGAAATTCCTCCGAACCGCAAAACTCCTTAATTTAACTTACAATAAGGATAAGTGCGTGTTTAGCACCGACCGTCTAGCCATCCTTGGCTACATAGTGCGTAACGGAGTGATAGGCCCGATCCCGAACGCATGCGCCCCTTGATGGATCTCCCTCTCCCCAACTCCCTCAAAACCCTCAAACGCTGCCTGGGCTTCTTCTCATACTACGCCCAGTGGGTCCCCAACTACGCCGACAAAGCCCGTCCCCTCATCCAATCCAACACTTTTCCCCTATCGATGGAGGCCCGCCAGGCCTTTAGCCGCATCAAAGCGGATATCGCAAAGGCCATGATGCATGCTATCGACGAGTCCCTCCCCTTCCAGGTCGAGAGCGACGCGTCTGACGTAGCTCTGCCGGCCACCCTGAACCAAGCGGGCAGACCCGTGGCCTTTTTCTCACGAACCCTCCACGCTTCCGAAATCCGCCATTCCTCAGTGGAAAAGGAGGCACAGGCCATAGTCGAAGCTGTGCGATATTGGAGGCACTATCTGGCCGGCAGGAGGTTTACTCTCCTCACAGACCAACGGTCAGTAGCTTTCATGTTCGACAATGCACAGAGGGGCAAGATCAAGAATGACAAGATCTTGCGGTGGCAGATCGAGTTGTCTACGTACAACTACGATATCTTGTACCGTCCTGGGAAGCTCAACGAGCCTTTCGATGCCCCATCCCGCAGTACCTGCGCCAGTGCGCAGATTGACCGCCTCCGCTCCCTCCACACGAACCTCTGCCATCCAGGGGTCACCGGTTTCTACCATTTTATTAAGACCCGCAACCTGCCCTACTCCGTCGAGGAAGTCAGGACCGTCACCAGGGACTGCCACATCTGCGCCGAGTGCAAACCGCACTTTTACCGCCCCGAATGAACGCATCTGATCAAGGCATCCCGCCCCTTTGAACGTCTCAGTATAGACTTCAAGGGTCCCCACCCTCCAACAACCGTAACACGTATTTCTTGAGTGTTATCGACGAATACTCTCGCTTCTCTTTCGCCATTCCCTGTCCCGACATGACCACAACAACCGTCATAAAGGCCCTCCTATCCATCTTCTCACTGTTCGGTTACCCCGCGTACATCCACAGCGCCGGGGGTCCTCTTTTATGAGTGACGAACTGCGTCAATTCCTGCTCAGCAGGGGCATAGCCTCTAGCAGGACGACCAGTTATAACCCCCGGGGTAACGGACAGATCGAGCGGGAGAATGGCACCATTTGGAAGACCATCCTGCTGGCCCTACGGTCCAGAGATCTCCCTATTCCCCGTTGGACAGAGGTCATTCCCGACGCCCTTCATTCAATCCGGTCTCTCCTCTGTACTACCACTAATCAAACACCTCATTAACGTCTTCTTGTTTTCCCCAGGAAGTTGTCCTCAGGATCCCCTCTCCCGACCTGGCTGGCCACCCCCAGGCCCATCCTGCTCCGGAAGCATGTGCGGGTGCACAAGTCCGACCCGTTGGTTGAGCGAGTCCAGTTACTCCACGCCAACCCGCAGTATGCGTACGTGGAGTATCCCGACGGTCGGCAGGATACGGTCTCGCTCCGGGACCTGGCACCCGCCGGCATGCGACCTTCTCCCCCTACATCAACACCTCCCCCCCAACCCCAATTCCCCCCCGCGCCCCCACGACCCAGCGCACATGCCCCCTCTCCCCCGATTACAGCGTCTCCACCACCGGCCCGGGGTGCGGAGACACATCTACGACCGACGCTGCCGGAGGCAAGGACGACCATCGGCCCGACATCACCGGCTCCACTGCGACGGTCCTCTAGAACACCACGGGCACCCGACAGGCTGATCGTCTCCATCTGATGCAGCCATGGAACCTTTTTTTGGACTTTTCGTTTTATTCTGTTGTTATTAGTAGTAGTAACATTGTTTTGCCATTTTTATTTCTTGGACATTTTTCTGATTATTCTGTTGTTAATAGTAGCAGTATTGTTTTGCCACGAGCCAGTGGGCAGCTCACCCCTATCGATTTTCACTGCTCATACCCCCCTCCCACCCCTCCCACTTACCCCCCCCTTCTTTCTCCACAAGGGGTGAATGTGGTGGTATGGATATGAGCACTGCCATTGGTGCAGAGCACTGGCTTCCCATTGGCTCTGGCTGGTCATGTGCCTCTCGTCCGATTGGTTGGGACTAGTCATGTGACTGCTCTCCAATTGGTCGAGAGGCAAGTAGGGTATACGCCTCCGAGGTGGGGTATAAGTACCCAGAGTTCCCGGCGGTCGGTCATTCTCTGCAGTCAATCACCGGGCTAACAACTAGCTGATGAAAGCCACAGTTCGGATCCTAAATGTGTCTTGAGTCGAATTGATGGTACATCACACTCCCAAGATAGTTACAGTGTGAGGTTGTATAAAAATAAAAATACCGTAGATGCTGGCAATCTGAACCAATCGGTGGGCCGGCCTCTGTAGCCCCAGATCCATTTTGTTACGTGGCCGGCCCCTGAACGCCCGCGCCATGTTGGGTTGGGGCCGGCATGTTGAAAGAGTCCCCTGCGCATGCGCAGGTTGGCATGGCCCCACTGCGCATGCACGGGTTGGCGTGGCACCACTGCACATGCGCGGGTTGACGTGGTACCACTGCGCATGCGTGGGTTGACGTGGCACCACTGCGCATGCATGGGTTGGCATGGCACCACTGCGCATGCGCGGGTTGGCGTAGCACCACTGCGCATGCGCGGGTTGGCGTGGCACCACTGCGCATGCGCGGGTTGACGTGGCACCACTGCGCATGCGCGGGTTGACGTGGCACCACTGCGCATGCACGGGTTGGCGTGGCACCACTGCGCATGCGCGGGTTGACGTGGCACCACTGCGCATGCACGGGTTGGCGTGGCATCACTGCGCATGCACGGGTTGGCGTGGCACCACTGCGCATGCACGGGTTGGCGTGGCACCACTGTGCATGCACGGGTTGGCATGGCACCACTGCGCATGCGCGGGTTGGCGTGGCACCACTGCGCATGCACGGGTTGGCGTGTCCCCACTGCGCATGCGCGGGTTGGCATAGCACCACTGCGCATGCGCGGGTTGACGTGGCATCACTGCGCATACGCGGGTTGGCATGGCACCACTGCGCATGCGCGGGTTGGTGCGACGCCCAGTTGGCGCCGGGAAGGGAGGCTGGAGTGGCTTGAACCGCTCCAGCGACATGCTGGCCCCCTGTCGGGACCAGAATCAATAGTGCCTGTGCCGGTTTTGCGCAGTTGTGAAACGCAATGGTGTTCACGATGCGCGGAAACTCTGCCTCCATTTTGGAGATTCCCGCCCCCTTTGTCTTTTCCCAGCAAACAACCTCAAAAAAGTTCCAGCGAGTCAGGTTTTGTCAGGTTTAGGTAGGAACATTCCAATGGTGTTAGCATGTGATTGAAATGGGTCAGCTGAGGAGTGTTGTTCTCGCAATGTGTTATAATTCCTCTTTCCTCAGGTACAAATTGGGTGTCACCTGGAGAGTCGAAACTTCATGCCAGTGGTGCGGAAGTGTCGGGACCTGTTGGTGACTACTGGAATTACCATTTATTACAAGATGTGTCGACAAATGTTGCCCACACCAATCAACCCACACTATACTTTCAACATGCAGGACATGGCTAAAGTAAGCAATTCAACCTATCCTATATTGTTGCATAGATCTGCCAGTGCTCAATACTCCAGTTTACTGAATCATCACACTGATACTGATTAATAATCCAGATTACTGAATCATTACACCCACTCTGATTCATACTCCAGATTACTGAATCATTACAGCAATACTGACTCATACTCCAGATTACTGAATCATCACACCCAATCTGATTCATACTCCAGATTACTGAATCATCACACCCACTCTGATTCATACTCCAGATTACTGAATCATCACACTGATACTGATTAATAATCCAGATTACTGAATCATCACACTGATACTGATTATTAATCCAGATTACTGAATCATCACACCCACTCTGATTCACACTCCAGATTTCTGAATCATTACAGCAATACTGACTCATACTCCAGATTACTGAATCATCACACCCACTCTGATTCATACTCCAGATGACTGGATCAATACACCCACTCTGATTCATACTCCAGATTACTGAATCATCACACCCAATCTGATTCATACTCCAGATTACTGAATCATCACACCCATACTGATTCATACTCCAGATTACTGAATAATAACACTGATACTGATTCATACTCCAGATTACTGAGTCATCACACCCAATCTGATTCATACTCCAGATTACTGAATCATCATACCCATACTGATTCACACTCCAGATTACTGAGTCATCACACCCAATCTGATTCATACTCCAGATTACTGAATCTTCACACCCATACTGATTCATACTCCAGATTACTGAATAATAACACTGATACTGATTCATACTCCAGATTACTGAGTCATCACACCCAATCTGATTCATACTCCAGATTACTGAATCATCACACCCATACTGATTCATACTCCAGATTACGGATTCATCACACCCATACGGATTCATACTCCAGATTACTGAATCATCACACCCATACTGATTCATACTCCAGATTACTGAATCATCACACCCATACTGATTCATACTCCAGATTACTGAATCATCACACCCATACTGATTCATACTCCAGATTACTGAATCATCATACCCATACTGATTCATACTCCAGATTACTGAATCATCACACCCATACTGATTCATACTCCAGATTACTGAATCATCACACCCATACTGATTCATACTCCAGATTACTGAATCTTCACACCCATACTGATTCATACTCCAGATTACTGAATAATAACACTGATACTGATTCATACTCCAGATTACTGAATCATCACACCCATACTGATTCATACTCCAGATTACTGAATCATCACACCCATACTGATTCATACTCCAGATTACTGAATCATCACACCCATACTGATTCATACTCCAGATTACTGAATCATCACACCCAATCTGATTCATACTCCAGATTACTGAATCTTCACACCCATACTGATTCATACTCCAGATTACTGAATAATAACACTGATACTGATTCATACTCCAGATTACTGAATCATCACACCCATACTGATTCATACTCCAGATTACTGAATCATCACACCCATACTGATTCATACTCCAGATTACTGAATCATCACACCCATACTGATTCATACTCCAGATTACTGATTCATCACACCCATACTGATTCATACTCCAGATTACTGATTCATCACACCCATACTGATTCATACTCCAGATTACTGAGTCATCACACCGATATTGATTCATACTCCAGATTACTGAATCATCATACCCATACTGATTCATACTCCAGGTTACTGAATCATCACACCCATACTGATTCATACTCCAGATTACTGAGTCATCACACCGATATTGATTCATACTCCAGATTACTGAATCATCATACCCATACTGATTCATACTCCAGATTACTGAATCATCACACCCATACTGATTCATACTCCAGATTACTGAGTCATCACACCCATACTGATTCATACTCCAATTTATTGAATCATCACACAGATGTAACTTTGCAGAAGCCAACCCCAAATTATGTATATCAAACAGACAGCATGACGTACATTAAAAGGGAACACAGACAGACAGACAATATCCTAACAAATTACATTTGCTGTCTTCCAATCTAATTTGATCTTTGCTGAATCTAGCCAATTCTGGAAAATTAAAATGGCGTCTCTGGTGGCTGGCCTATCCTGAGCTGCTCTTACTGATGGCCGTTGTAGCCCCCCTTTAAGATTGCGTTGTGTGCCCTTGGCACCCTCACTGCTTCATCCAAGTAGTGATGGGTTGTTAGTGAGGAGGGTTTTGCAGGCTTGCGCTGCCTGAGCAGTCAATGCTTTTGTCATTTCCAGTCCCTGGGTTAATGCTGTGTCCATTTCAGTTTTATTCTTCACTGACTTCAGGACTGTCCATTTTTCAGACAGCTTTGCTTTGTTTTTGCAGGTGATACAGGGCATGCTCCAGGCTCATGAAACCGACATTGTCTCCAGAGATAAAACAATCATTCTCTTTGCGCACGAGATGACCAGAGTTTTCCACGACCGGCTGAGTAATAAGAAAGACAGGCAGATATTTTACGGTTTTCTCTCAGATGATCTGCACAACTACTTCAAGGTGAGCAGGGTCATGGCTGTTTTGTCCAGGGAAACAGTTTTGGGTGGATTTATAGCAGAGAATGAAAGCAGGGAGAGCTGGAGGGGTCAGGAAAACTTCTCAACGTTCAACCCAATCTTAACCTGACCATATGGCATAGCCAGTGGGTGATAGTGGAAATTTGGCAACCGGATGTCACAGACTGTCAGTGGTGGCAATTCAGAGGGGGTCCCGTTCTGGAGATGATGGGAAATGAGGTTCCAGAGTGGGCAGCATTGGAGAAGTGGAGTCCGGGATAATGGAGGCTGAACACTCCCTGATGCAACTTGCACTCCAGACCTCTCTGTGGTTTGATTTCACAATCACAAGAACACAAGAATTAGACCACATGGCCTGTCAAGCCTTGTCCGCCAGCCGCTACAATCACAGCTGATTTTCCTGACTGCTCTGCAGATCGCTTAATTTCCTGTCAGACCAAGGCCCGATTTTTACAGCCATTCGCACGGGTGCAATCTTCCGGCCAGGAGTGCATTCTCCAAATGTGCAGCTGACACAAAGTTGGGTGGGAGGGTGAGCTGTGAGGAGGATGCAGAGATCCTTCAGTGTGATTTGGACAGGCCGAGTGAGTGGGCAAATGCATGGCATTTGTGAGGTTATCCACTTTGGTATTACAGCCTGGAATGGTAACTGCTCGGCCCAAGACCACAAGAAACTACAGAGAGTGGTGAGTACAGCCCAGTCCAGCACGCGAACCCGCCTCCCAGAGTATGTACCATCGCCACAGTCCTTCAGGTAGCTAAGGACACACAGTCTCTACCTCAGTGGGGCAGCACGGTAGCACAGTGGTTAGCACAGCTCTAGGGACTCCGGTTCGATTCCTGCATGGGTCACTGTCTGTGTGGAGTCTGCACGTTCTCCCCGTGTCTGCGTGGGTTTCTTACGGGTGCTCCGGTTTCCTCCTACAGTCCAAAGGTTGGGTGGATTGGCAATGCTTAATTGTCCTTAGTGTCCAAAAGGTTAGGTGCGGCTACTAGGTTATGGGGATAGGGTGGAGGCGTGGAGCCTGGGTAGGGTGCTCTTTCCAATCTCGCCCCTATATCCCAACAATTTATTTTTCATTGAAGTATTTATCAACTTTTCTGCTGTTGAATCTGCTGTATCTACTATTTCATCCGATAAAATGTCCAAATCCTAACCCGTCGTTTCAGTTAACAACCCTTCAGCCATTGGAAAATATTCCTTTGTTATTCCAAAAACTGTTAACAATCTCAGATTTTGCCATTTCCTCCAGCAGAACATTCAGCATCTTCCTGCAGGAGGAAAACTGACCGCTGCGCCATGCAATAATCATAATCTTTATTAGTGTCCCAAGTAGGCTGACATTAACACAGCAATGAAGTTACTGTGAAAATCCCCTAGTCACCACATTCCGGCGTCTGTTCGGGTCACAGAGGGAGAATTCAGAATGTCCAATTCACCTAACAGCACGTCTTTCGGGACTTGTGGGAGGAAACCGGAGCACCCGGAGGAAACCCACGCAGACACGGGGGGAACGTGCAGACTCCACACAGACAGTGACCCAAGCCAGGAATCGAACCTGGGACCCAGACACTGTGAAGCCACAGTGCTAACCACTGTGCTTCCGTGTTAGTGCTTGTTCTCAGACTTTAGTATCTCTTTTGTGATGGAAGTGGTTGGAAGAGAGAATAACCAGGGAGGGTTATTTGATTATGCTGTCTGCTTTCCCAAGACAGTGGGAGGTGTAGACAGAGTCAGTGGATGGGAGGCGGGTTTCTTACGGTCTAGGGCCGAGCAGTTGCCATTCCAGGCTGTGATACCAAAGTGGATAACCTCACAAATTAAGCACATTATGCTGCATCCGCCATGCATGTGCCAACTCACTCAGCCTGTCCAAATCCCACTGAAGGATCTCTGCATCCTCCTCACAGCTCACCCTCCCACCCAACTCTGTGTCATCTGCACGCTTGAAGAAGAAACATTCATATATATTGTGAATTGATATATATTGTCCGAGAACCGTCCGTACGATACCGCACTCGTCACTGCCTGCCATTTTGAAAAAGACCAGTTAATTCCTACTCTTTGATTCCTGTTTGCCAACCGGTTTTCTATGCATCTCAATACACTGGGCTGGATTCTCCGAAATCGCGGCCGGAGCAGGGACAGAGAATCCATTTTCCCGCACGGAATCGGGACCGGCGCCAGTTCTCCCATTTTGCCGGCTCCGGAAAAGCGGCGCCTAGGACCTACCTGGGGCCAATGCCAGTGGCCCGCTCCGCCATTCTCCGTCTCCGACCAGCCGACGTCCCGATGGTGTGGGTCTAATGTGATCCAGCCGGTTGGGATACTCGCATGGTGGCTGCGGACTCAGTCCACGGCCACCCTGGTCGGGGGTGGGCCGATCGGATGCCGGCGGGGGCCTTATCGGCGGTCAGGGAATATCTGTGCCGGGTTTGAGGTCGGGTGCGCGTCCAATTGGGGGGTTTATTTTTCGGGTGCAGCGCCGCGGTCCAAATCCGCCTTGGAGCACGGCGCTGCAGCTGGAGGCCGCCGCCCTGCGCATGCACGGCCTCTGACCCGGAAGTGCAGGGGGCCTGTATCTGCAGCAAAAGCTGGGAGATTTATGTCAGACCCCTGCCAGCCCCCTGCTGGGCTGGAAATTGGTGGTCCTTTCACACCAGTTTTCCAGCCCACAACCCCTAATCCCATCCACTTTAATTTTACATCCTACTCTCTTGTTTGGGTCTTCATTAAAAGCCTAAACTATATCAACTGGTTCTCCTTTGTCAACTCTACTAGTTACATCCTCGAAGAATTTCTGTTGCTCAGTCAGGCCTGAATTCCCTTTCGTAAATCCAGGCTAACTCTCAGATTTTGCCTTTGCTTTCCGAGTGCTCTGCTGCTATATAATGGACTCTACCATTTTCCCCGTTACCGGTATCAGACTGACGGGTGTGTCTTTCTTTGTTTTCTCTCCACCTCCAATTTTAAATGGGGCAGCACAGTAGCACAGTGGTTAACACTGCTGCCTCACAGCTCCAGGGATCCGGGTTCAATTCCAGCCTTGTGTCACTGTCTGTGTGGAGTTTGCACGTTCTCCCCGTGTGTGCGTGGATTTCCTCCGGGTGCTCCGGTTTCATCCCATAGTCCAAAGATGTGCAAGTTAGGTGGATTGGCCATGATAAATTGCCTTTAGTGACCAAAAGTTTAGATGGTGTTACAGGGTTACGGGTATGATAATAATAATCTTTATTCGTGTCACAAGTAGGCTTACATTAACACTGCAATGAAGCTACTGTGAAAAGCCCCTCGTCGCCACATTCCGGTGCCTGTTCGGGCACACAGGGAGAATTCACCTAATAGCAGTTCTTCAGGACTTTTTTGTGGGAGGAAACAGGAGCACCCTGAGAAAACGCACACAGACACGGGGAGAATGTGAAGACTTCTCACAGTGACCCAAGCTGTGAAGCAATAGTGCTATCCACTGTGCTACCACAGGTGGAGGCGTGGGTTTAAGCAGGATGCTCTTTCCAAGGGCCGGTGCAGACCCGATGGGCCGAATGGTCACCTTCTGCAGTGTATAGATTCTGTTATCCTATTCCATGATTCTAAATAGAGGAGTTACCCGGTATGGCTGGGTGTCCTTGCCACTGAGGCCTCTAGCTACCCACCCATGGGCTGCATGAGTCGGACTGGGACTACAGTGAGCGTTGCCCCGGGTGGGCCTCCGGGGTGGTGTGTGCGGGTGGGGGCACAAATACGGCCGGTGTCACTCTGCAGAATCAGGGGCCAAAGTGGGTGGTCAGTGGGGTGCGCAGCAAGATAGCTGCCTTGCAGTCTGGGGCAATGGAGATCCGTGCCTGGACACCGCCCCAGTCCCATGGGGTGTCACCCTGGCCACTCTGTCTGTTCCCATGTCACCCTCCCTCCCCCAGGGCTGGCAGGATCCCCCCCAGCCAGCACGGCCAGTGTCTGGGCCGGCAGACCACGATAACACCTCTCCGTGTCCTATCTCCTCGCTCTCTCCCTCATCAACCACAATGAAGGTTTCACGATTTCTAAAAACACAAGTGAACCGCGCCGTCGGGAACTCAGCCCATCGGAGGCGGAGAATCGCTGAGGCCCCGGAGAATACCGGGTCAGGGCTGCGATTGATATCCGAATGGTGTTTACTGTACCTCCGTTCCGGTACACATGGGCTCCGCTGTCGAGGTGATGGAGAATTGCAATCTGGCTTCAAATTGGCCCCCGCCACGATTTTGGCGTCGGAACCTATTCTCCGCCCAATCGCTTCAGCCAACAGAGAATCCCATTCATAGTCTCCCAAACAGTAAATCCAACTTCTGTGTTTCTGCGAAGTAGCAGGCAAGAGTTCATCAGATCAATGGAGCAACAGCCCCACCAGCTGCAAGATGCTGGAACAACACCATCTGTAAACATGATGTGGAGATGCCGGCGTCGGACTGGGGTGAGCTCAGTAAGAAGTCTTACAACACCAGGTCCAAGTCCAAAAGGTGCGTTTTGAATCATTAGCTTTTGGAGACTCACCTGATGAAGGAGCTGCGCTCCGAAAGCTAGTGATTCGAAGCAAACCTGTTGGACTTTAACCTGGTGTTCTAAGGGCTCGTTTAGCTCACTAGGGGCCGGTTTAGCTCACTCGTCTAAATCGCTGGCTTTGAAAGGAGACCAAGCAGGCCAGCAGCACGGTTCGATTCCCGTACCTGCCTCCCCAGACAGGTGCTGGAATGTGGCGACTAGGGGCTTTTCACAGTAACTTCTTTGAAGTCTACTCATGACAATAAGTGATTTTCATTTTGATTTTCAAGATTTCTTCCATCTGCAAACAAACATTGTTAACTTCGGAGGTGGAAATCATCATGCGAGAAACAAAGTCACCAACTAAAAAAAAGGGAAGGAGCCTGTGGCTAGCATTTCAGGACAGGGGTATCCTTGACAACCCCAGGCAGGGTATAGTGTTAGAGGTGAGGGTGTCCTTGACAACCCCAGGCAGTGTATAGTGTTAGAGGTGAGGGTGTCCTTGACAACCCCAGGCAGGGTATAGTGTTTGAGGACAGTGACCTTGACAACCCCAGGCAGGGTATAGTGTTTGAGGTGAGGGTGACCTTGACAACCCCAGGCAGGGTATAGCGTTTGAGGACAGTGACCTTGACAACCCCAGGCAGTGTATAGTGTTAGAGTACACAGTGACCTTGACAACCCCAGGCAGGGTATAGCGTTTGAGGACAGGGTCACCTTGACAACCCCAGGCAGTGTATAGTGTTTGAGGACAGTGACCGTGACAACCCCAGGCAGTGTATAGTGTTTGAGGTGAGGGTGACCTTGACAACCCCAGGCAGTGTATAGTGTTTGAGGTGGGGGTGACCTTGACAACCCCAGGCAGTGTATAGCGTTTGAGGTGGGGGTGACCTTGACAACCCCAGGCAGTGTATAGTGTTTGAGGACAGTGACCTTGACAACCCCAGGCAGTGTATAATGTTAGAGTACACAGTGACCTTGACAACCCCAGGCAGGGTATAGTGTTTGAGGACAGTGACCTTGACAACCCCAGGCAGGGTATAGTGTTTGAGGTGAGGGTGACCTTGACAACCCCAGGCAGTGTATAGTGTTTGAGGTGAGGGTGACCTTGACAACCCCAGGCAGTGTATAGCGTTTGAGGACAGTCAAAGAACATCGGGGAAAGCTTGAACTATTTTTGTTGTTGGAATGTGAGCATTGCTGGTGAGGCATTTATTTCCCATCCCTGCTTGTCCTCAGGTATTCTTGTATCGCACTGCCGAACTACTGCAGCGAATATAGCGATGATTAGGAAATGGGTAATGGGGGAGGGGTCGGCATGGGAGTAGATGGACGCGGCATCATGTTTGGGAGCACTGGTAACAGCACCTCTACCCTTCACGTCTGCCCGTAACTCCACAAGTCCGGTGGTAGTGGCGGCATTGAGGATTTGGGGGCAATGGAGGAGGTATAAGAGGGTGGAGGGTGTGTCAGTCTGGACCCTGATTTGCAATAACCACAGGTTCACACCGGGCAGGATAGATGGAGGGTTCCGGAGCTGGCAGAGAGCAGGAATTAGATGGATGGCAGATCTATTTATAGACGGGAGTTGAAGGCGCTGGAGGACAAGTTCAAGTTGCCGCCGGGGAATGGTTTCAGATATCTGCAAGTCTGGGACATTCTGAGGAAACAGGTGTTGGCTTTCCTGCTGATCCCGCCATGGGGGATCCAGGACAGAGTAGTGTCCGGTACCTGGGTGGGGGAGGGGAAAGTGTTGGATATCTATCAGGAGCTGTTGGAGGCGGAGGAGACCCCGGTGGAGGAACTGAAGGGCAAGTGGGAGGAGGAGCTAGGTGGGGAGCTAGAGGCGGATCTGTGGGCGGAAGCCCTAAGCAGGATTAATTCCTCCTCATCATGTGCCAGGCTTAGCCTAATACAATTTAAGGTGGTTCATTGGGCACACATGACGGCGGCGAGGAAGAGCAAGTTTTTCGGGGTAGAAGATAGATGTGTGAGGTGCGCGGGAACCCCAGCAAACCATGTCCACATGTTCTGGGCAAGACCGAAGCTCAGAGGGTTTTGGTAGGGGTTTGCCAAGGCAATGTCCAAGGTGCTAGGAACCCAGGTGGTGCCCAGTCCAGAGGTGGCGATCTTTGGAGTGTCAGAAGATCCGGGAGTTCAGGGAGTGAAAGAGGCCGACGCCCTGGCCTTTGCCTCCCTGGTAGCCCGGAGACGGATCTTGTTAATGTGGAGGGACTCGAAGCCCCCGAGTGTGGAGACTGGGGTCAGTGACATGGCTGGGTTTCTCAGCCTGGAGAAAATAAAGTTTGCCTTGAGGGGGTCAATGTTGGGGATCTCTCGGAGGTGGCAGCCGTTCGTCGACTTTCTTGGGGAAAATTAATGTCGGCGGAAGCAGCATTCTGAAGGGGGGGGGGGGGGGGGGGGTAGGTGCAATATGGTTAAGGGATGTACAGAACGGGTTGGGTGGGAAATGTTCAGTTTACCATGTTGATATTTATGTTATTATTCTGTTTGTTATTGTTATATAAAAAATTTGCAAATACTTCAATAAAAATATATTTTAAAAAATAATTCTTGTATCATGTCAATTTACATCCATCGTGTTCCTTGAAGGAATTCCAAGCTGTTAGCTCAGCAACAGTAAAGGTAGTTCCGAGTCAGGATGGTATGTGGCTTGGAGGTGGTGATCACAGAGTCAACAATACAGAAAAGGCCCTTCGGCCCGTCGCACTGGTCAAAAACAACCACCAAACCATTCTAATCCCATTACCCAGCACCTGGACGGGATCCCATGTGCACTAAATACTCCTTAAATAGGGAAGCATTGTGGCGCAGTGGGTTAGTCCTGCTGTCTGACAGCGCCGAGGTCCCAGGTTCGATCCCGGCTCTGGGTCACTATCTGAAAAATGAAATGAAAATCGCTTATTGTCACCAGTAGGCTTCAATGAAGTTACTGTGAAAAGCCCCTAGTCGCCACATTCCGGCGCCTGTCCGGGGAGGCTGGTACGGAATCAAACTGTGCTGCTGGCCTGCTTGGCCTGCTTTAAAAGCCAGCGATTTAGCCTGGTGAGCTAAACCAGCCCCTGTGTGGAGTTTGCACATTCTCCCCGTGTTTGCGTGGGTTTCACTCCCACAACCCAAAGATGTGCAGGGTAGGTGGATTGGCCAAACTAAATTGCCCCTTAATTGGAAAAAATTAATTGGGCACTCTAAATTTAAATACTTCTTAAATGTTAGGAGGATCTCTGCCTTGGGCGGCATGGTGGCACAGTGGTTAGCACTGTTACTTCACAGTTCCAATGTCTCAGGTTCGATTCCCCGCTGGGTCACTGTCTGTGCGGAGTCTGCACGTTCCCCCCGTGTCTGCGTGGGTTTCCTCCCACAGTCCAAAGATATGCAGGTTAGGTGGATTGGCTGGGATAAATTGCCCTTAGTGTCCAAAAGGTTGAGTGGGCTACTGGGATGGGGTGGAGGCGTGGGATGCTCTTTCCAAGACTCCAACCACTCTCTGGGTAAAAGTGTTTTTCCTCACATCCCCACTAAACCTCCGGCCCCTTACCTTAAATCAGTGCCCCCTGCTCACTGACCCCTCCACCAAGGGGAAATGTTTGCCGTTTTTAATCTCCAAGGTGGTAAAGGTTTGGAAAACACTGTCTAATCACGGCTATAGAGATGGTACACACTGTGAATGGCCCTTTGCTGTAGTGCAGAGTTGCTGCCTCGGGCCCACAGCTGTACTGCACTGTTGCTGGGAATGGCTCTTTCTTCTACATACTTTCCAGAAATGACGTAAAGGTGGGGATTTCCATGGTGTATACAGAGGTCGGCACATGTATTGCTCCGTTTTGGTATTCGCGTGTGTCGGTAATAAATCCACGGAGGCAGCATCCCTTCACCAGAATCCCTTTTATTAATAAAACCAACAGCAGTACAACCATGTGCATTCAGCTCGCTGTCTACACCGGGAGTGCATTCAGCTCCCTGTCTACACCGGGAGTGCATTCAGCTCGCTGTCTACACCGGGAGTGCATTCAGCTCGCTGTCTACACCGGGAGTGTATTCAGCTCCCTGTCTACACCGGGAGTGCATTCAGCTCCCTGTCTACACCGGGAGTGCATTCAGCTCCCTGTCTACACCGGGAGTGCATTCAGCTCCCTGTCTACACCGGGAGTGCATTCAGCTCCCTGTCTACACCGGGAGTGCATTCAGCTCACTGTCTATACCGGGAGCGCATTCAGCTCCCTGTCTACACCGGGAGTGCATTCAGCTCGCTGTCTACACCGGGAGTGCATTCAGCTCGCAGGCTACACCGGGAGTGCATTCAGCTTGCTGTCTACACCGGGAGTGCATTCAGCTCGCTGTCTACACCGGGAGTGCATTCAGCTCGCTGTCTACACCGGGAGTGCATTCAGCTCGCTGTCTACACCGGGAGTGCATTCAGCTCCCTGTCTACACCGGGAGTGCATTCAGCTTGCTGTCTACACCGGGAGTGCAGAAGATCTGACACTCCGTTATTTATACACAGAAAGGGGCTCCCTGATTGGGCCACTAATCAGGGAACTCTTATTCCAATTGGCCAATCTAAAAGCTCTAGTGTAAGTCATCACAGTCCTCCCCCGCATAGTGCGTGGAGTCCCCGTGACTGACAGGTCACTTGGTGTCTGCGTCGGATCGGGATCTTCCACTTCAGCCTCCGACGTAGGGGGGTATAACGGCGAGGCGCCCGTCTTTTCCGATGTTTGCGCCTGAGGGGCGGTTCACCCCTTTCCTCCGGTGGCAGGGGTACAGGTACGGCATCATCCATGGTGTCCATGTCAGACTCTCCACGGTGATTGGTATGCTGGTCTGAGTCAGCTCCGGAGGAGGAACCAAATCTGAGGCCCGCACCTGGTCCAGGTGTTTCTGACGACGTATTCTCCCACACGTACCTCATGATTCAGGTCCTGTCTGCCCTCGACCATTCCTGCTTCCCATGTGGGGTCAATGGCATAATTTCTGACCCATACCTTTTTACCTGCATTGAACTAACTTTCTCGACGAGTGTTGGCGCGCCCCCTGCATTAAGCCTCTTGGTGTTGTTCTACTTTTCTGCCTAAATTTGGATTAGTAGGCTCAGCCAGGTTCGGAGTCGTCTACCCATGAGTTGCTCCGCCGATGTTATTGCCGTTGTGACGTGTGTGGTTGTCCTATAGTCAAATAGCCAGCGTGATAGTTTAGTGTCCACTGATGCTGCTGACTGTTTTTCCAACCTGACATTTAGGGTCTGGACAGCTCTCTCCCCGAACAGGCACCAGAATGTGGCGACTAGGGGCTTTTCACAGTAACTTCATTGAAGCCTACTTGTGACAATAAGCAATTTTCATTTCATTTTCATTTCTCCATCAACCCGTTTGATGCCGGGTGGTTATGGTGCCGTCCGTATGTGCCAAATGCTGTTTGACTTCATGAATTTTATGAACTCCTGGCGTTCAAAATTCATGAATTCAAACGGCCTGCTTAGCGCATTGGCGTTTGCCACCCGGGTTCCTGGCCGATGCTCCAGTTGATACTGGTACGCCTCCAGTAGTAGGGCCCAGCATTGGATCGGGGCTGAAACTATTGGTGGCACCGCTTTGTCTTCTTTCAGCAAACCCAGCAATGGCTTGTGGTCTGTGATTATAGTGAATTTCCGCCCGGAGAAATACTGGTGAAATTTCTTCACAGTGAAGATCACAGCCAATCCTTCCTTTTCAATTTGGGCGTACTTTCATTCTGCTGCTGCTAACGTCTTGGAAGCAAACGCGATTGGCCATTCCTGTCCGCTTTGCCCTCTGTGTGCCAAAACTGCACCAATGCCACATGGAAACACATCACATGTGAGCACCAACTCTTTCCTGGGGTCGCAGTGTGCCAAGACGTTCTCTGGAAAGCTGTTATTTTATCTTCTTGAAAGCCCCGTCTTGGCAGGCGGACCACTCCCAGGCTTGTCCCTGTTTTAGTAATTGGGGTAGGGGATCCAAGATGGAAGCTCTGTTCCGTAGTAAGTCACCAGTCCTAAAAAAGACCTCTGGATTGTGGCGGTGGCCGGGGCATCTTTAATCGCCCTCACCCAACCATCCAAAGGATGTAGCCCTGACTTGTCAACCTTGTACCCCAGATAGGTTCCGTGAGGTGCTAGAAAAACACATTTCTCCCTCTTTAGGCGCACGCCTGCTGCTGAAAACCTCCTAAGGACTTCCTCCAGGTTGTGCAGGTTTCTGCCCTTGTTTTTCCCGTAATGAGGACATCGTCTAGGTAAATGGCAACTTGTAATATATTCTTCATTGTCCTCTGGAATATCGCACAAGCTGACAATACCTTGAAGGGTAATCTTCTCTACTGAAAAAGGCCCTTCAGGGTGTTTATCGTTGAGAATGTTTGCGATTCTTCGTCCAGCTTCAGCTGCAGATATGCGTGGCTCATACCCAGCTTTGAGAATAGGAGTCCTCCAGCCAGCTTTGCATCCAAATCCTCAATCCGGGGAATTGGGTATTTGTCCAGTTGTGAGTAGCGATTAATCGTTTATTTGAAGTCTCCACAAAGGCGGACCGAGCCTTCCGGCTTAAGGACAGGCACCACGGGTGCTGCCCATTCTGCAAACTGGACCAGTTTTATTATTCCCTCACACTCCAATCTCTTGATTTATTTCTCCCTTAACGCAAAGGGTACTGGTCGGGACTTGTAGAATTTTGGGACTGCCTCTGGATCTACGTATAATGTCGCCTTTGCTCCCTATATTGTTCTGAGCCTGAGATACCCTCAATTACCACTTAGGAGAAAAGATTGGTAATTCAAAGGCTTTAATTACCAGAGAACCAGACAGCTGCTGAGAAGTGTGCTCACAGCACGCCCACTAAACGTAACCTTATATACAGTTCCCTGGGGGTGGAGCCGGAGGCGGAGTCCCCCAGGGTTCCAAGCCCGGTCTTAAAGGGGCCATCGCATTAAAGGTACAGTTATCATTCATCACAGAGCCCTTCCTGGAAAACCTCTGGGTATCTGCACAAGACTTCGCTCAGGTGACCATTTTCAGCTGGAAAATGTTTACCCAATCCAGCTAGATCTCTTTTAGCCAGTTTCATCCCAATAAGCTTGGCCCCGAACCTTCCACGACCATTAAAGGCAGCTGAACCAGTTGCTCCCCATAAGCCACAGTTACATGTGTTGTGCCCGATGGGCCGGATGGCCTCCTTCTGCACTGTCAATTCTATGATTCTATGGTATGACTGCTCCCATGTTGACCTCCCATTAATGTTGGACGTCCATTCAGCCTTATGGTCAATTTAATGGGTTTTGATTTAACCATCATTACAGAATTTAGTTGTTCCTCGTCGGAGGTAGGTGGGGCTTCCAGGGTGTTCATTCTCCTGTACCCCGGCCAACATGTCCGTCTCCAAGATAATGGTTTTGGGCTTCTATTTCTCCTCTCTGGCTCCGATCACTTACAACAACTACAATATCTTACTGGCAGAAGGCTATGGGGGCTGCCGTCTGTCTGGGCCTAATTTTCCCTTGCTTGGGAGGGCTTCTGCGAGTGCGCCTGGTTAACTTAGTATCCGAGTCGTTCCTGAGGGTGGCTATGCAGTTGCCTATCCCCCAGTGGTAGTCCCTTAACTCAGTTGCACTGGCGTGGGCATCTACCTCCATCAGGTAGGGCAGCATGGTGGCATTGTGGATAGCACAATTGCTTCACAGCTCCAGGGTCCCAGGTTCGATTCCGACTTGGGTCACTGTCTGTTCGGAGTCTGTATATTCTCTCCGTGTGTGCGTGGGTTTCCTCCGGGTGCTCTGGTTTCCTCCCACAGTCCAAAGATGTGCAGGTTAGAACATAAGAACATAAGAACTAGGAGCAGGAGTAGGCCATCTGGCCCCTCGAGCCTGCTCCGCCATTCAATTAGATCATGGCTGATCTTTTGTGGACTCAGCTCCACTTTCCGGCCCGAACACCATAACCCTTAAAGGTGGATTGGCCATGATAAAATACCCTTAGTGTCCAAAATTGCCCTTAGTGTTGGGTGGGGTTACTGGGTTATGGAGATAGGGTGGAGGTGTTGACCTTGGGTAGGGTGCTCTTTCCAAGAGCCGGTGCAGACTCAATGGGTCAAATGGCCTCCTTCTGCACTGTAAATTCTATGATAATCTACAACTCATGCGTTCCACTTGCCGCTTTTTCTGAGGACAAAGCCAGCTGCAATGCTTGTTTACAATCCAGTTCGGCCTCTGCTAACAGACGTTTCTGTATTGCTAAATTATTTATTCCGCACACCAACCGGTCGAGGAGCATCTTATTTAGCATCAGGCCAAATTCGCAAACCTCTACGAATAGTCTTAATCTTGTTAAAAAATTAGTGACTGACTCCCCGTGTCTCAGAATGCTGAGTAAAACTGGCACCTTCACAGGATCAGAGATGGCATAGGGTCATAGTACTCCTTTACTAAGTCCATCGATTCCTAGAGAGTTTTCGTGTCCGGTGCCTCTGGAAAAGTGAGACTGCGCATAATGGCAAAGGCTGCTGGCCCACACGCGGTCAGCAGAATGACCCGTTGCTTTTCATCCAGAATTATATTGTTTCCCTCCAAAAAAGTACTTCATCCGCTCTACATATTGGGCCCAGTCATCCACTGCAGGGTCAAAAGAGTCCAACTTCCCGAATAAAGGCATTATGCCTGTCAGTGGCTTACCCTCAATATGTGGCAGCTGCTATTGAGCAGGCTCCTTCGGGTCGTTCCGTTTTCCTCATCGCCACTGTAATAAGTCCACAGAGGCAGAAGTCCCTTCAGCAGAATTACTTTTATTTATAAAACCAGCAGCTGAACAACCACAACCATTCCGTCTGCTGTCTACACTGGGAGTGCAGAGGATCTGACACTCCCTGTTATATACAGAGAAAGGGGTTCCCTGATTGGGCCACTAATCAGGCAACTCATATTCCAATTGGCCAATCTCAAAGGCCTGGTCTTAGTCATTACAGTGCCACAAATTGGGGTTCTACTTAGGACTATTAAACTTTGTGCACCTGCAAGAATCACTTCCTACGTATATTGAATTTTGAGTCGCTTTTCAATGCTTTTTGTTTTGGGCTTGTCCAGCAGAACTTTCTGGACTGTTTTTTTTTAAATTCGTTAATGGGATGTGGGCGTTACGCTCGGGGCCAGCATTTATTGCCCATCCCTGGGTTCATTGAGTCTGCTCTGCCATTCAATCATAGCTGATATTGTCTCATCCCCATTCTCCTGCCTTCTCCCCATAACCTCTAATCCCCTTATTAATCAAGAAACTATCTATCTCTGTCTTATGATTTGTGATTTGGCCTCCACAGCCTTCTGTGGGAAAGAGTTCCACAGATTCACCACCCTCTGGCTGAAGAAATTCCTCCTCATCTCTGTTTTAATGGATCGTCCCTTTATCTAGATGGTGTCCTCTGGTTCTAGTTTTTCCTACCAGTGGAAACATTCTCTCCACGTCCACTCTATCCAGGCCTCGCAGTATCCTGTAAGTTTCAATAAGATCCCCCTCATCCTTCTAAACTCCAACGAGTACAGACCCAGAGTCCTCAACCATTCCTCATATGACAAGCTCTTCATTCCAGGGATCATTCTTATGAACCTTCTCTGGACCCTTTCCAAGGCCAGCACATCCTTCAAAACTGCTCACAATACTCCAAATGGGGTCTGACCAGCCCTTATATAGCCTCAGAAGTACATCCCTGGTCTTGTATTTTAGCCCTCTTAACATGAATTCTGACGTTACATTTGAACAAAGAACAAATAAAAGTACATCACAGGAAGAGGCCCTTCGGCCCTCCAAGCCTGCGCTGACCATGCTGCCCATCGAAACTAAAATCATCTACACTTCCGGAGTCCATATCCCTCAATTCCCATCCTATTCATGTATTTGTCAAGATGCCACTGAAACGTCACTATGGTCTCTGCTTCCACCACCTCCTCCGGCAGCGAGTTCCAGGCACCCACTACCCTCTGTGTAAAAAACGTGCCTCGTACATCTCCTCTAAACCTTGCCCCTCGCACTTTAAATCTATGTCCCCCAGTAATTGACCCCTCTACCCTGGGGAAAAGTCTCTGACTATCCTCTCTGTCTATGCCCCTCATAATTTTGTGGACCTTTATCAGGTCGCCCCTCAACCTCCACCATTCCAGTGAGAACAACCCGAGTTTATTCAACCTCTCCTCATAGCTAATGCCCTCCATACCAGCAGGTAAATCTCTTCTGCACCCTCTCTAAAGCATCCACATCCTTCTGGTAGTGTGGCGACCAGAATTGAACACTATATTCCAAGTGTGGCTTAGCTAAGGTTCGGTACAGCTGCAACATGGCTTGCCATTATTTATACTCAATGCCCCGGCCAATGAAGGCAAGCATGCCGTATGCCTTCTTGACTACCTTCTCCACCTGTGTTGCCCCTTTCAGTGACCTGTGGACCTGCACACCGAGATCTCTCTGACTGTCGATTCTCCTGAAGGTTCTACCATTCACTGTATATTTCCTACCTGTATTAGACCTTCCAAAATGCATTACCTCACAGTTGTCCGGATTAAACTCCATCCGCCATCTCTCCGCCCACGTCTCCAAATTATCTAAATCCTGCTGTATCCTCTGACAGTCCTCATCGCTATCCGCAATTCCACCAACCTTTGTGTCGTCCGCAAACTTACTAATCAGACCAGTTACATTTTCCTCCAAATCATTTATATATACTACGAACAGCAAAGGTCCCATCACTGATCCCTCCGGAACACCACTAGTCACAGCCCTCCAATCAGCCCTTCCATTGCTACTCTCTGCCTTCTATGACCTAGCCAGTTCTGTATCCACCTTGCCAGCTCACCTCTGATCCCGTGTGACTTCACCTTTTGTACCAGTCTGCCATGAGGGACCTTGTCAAAGACCTTACTGAAGTCCATATAGACAACATTCACTGCCCTACCTGCAACAGTCATCTTTGTGACCTCTTTTAAAAACTCAAGTTAGTGAGACACGACCTCCCCTTCACAAAACCGTGCTGCCTCTTGCCGACACGTCCATTTGCTTCCAAATGGGAGTAGATCCTGTTTCGAAGAATTCTCTCCAGTAATTTCCCTACCACTGACGTAAGGCTCACCGGTCTATAGTTCCCTGGATTATACTGGCCCTATTTCCTAGTTCTCCCTCAATCTTTTCATCTTCTGACCTATTGCTCTGGTGCTCACCCCCCTGCCATACTAGTTTAAACCCTCCCGTGTGACACTAGCAAACCTCGCGGCCAGGATATTCATGCCGCTCCACTTTCGATGCAACCTGTCCTTATACAGGCCACACCTGCCCCGGAAAAGCTCCCAGTGGTCCAGGTAACTGAAACCCTCTCTCCTACACCAGCTGTTTAGCCACGTGTTTAGCTGCCTCTATCTTCCTATTTCTAGCCTCACTGGCAAGTGGCACAGGGAGTAATCCAGATATTACAACCCTTGAGTTCCTGTCTTTTAACTTTCTGCCTAGCTCCCCAAACTCCTGCTGCAGGACCTCATGCCCCTTCCTGCCTATGTCATTCGTACCAATATGTACAAAGACCTCTGCCTGTTTGGCCTCTCCCTTCAGGATGCCCGCTACCTGTTCTGAGACATCCTGGACCCTGGCATCAGGGAGGCAAAATACCATCCTGGAGTCTCTTTCACATCCACAGACACGCCTATCTGTGCCCCTGACTATAGAGTCCCCTATGACTATTGCTCTTCTGCATTTTGACCCTCCTGCTGACCATCAGAGCCAGCCGTGGTGCCGCAGCTCTGGCTGCTGCTGTTGTCCCCTGATCGGCTATTCCCCTCAACAGTTACCAGGGGCTGGTTTAGCTCACCAGGCTAAATCGCTGGCTTTTAAAGCAGACCAAGCAGGCCAGCAGCACGGGTTCAATTCCCGTACCAGCCTCCCCGGACAGGCGCCGGAATGTGGCGACTAGGGGCTTTTCACAGTAACTTCACTGAAGCCTACTCGTGACAATAAGCGATTTTCATTTCATTTCATTTCAAAGGGGTATACCTGTTCGAGAGGGGGACAACCACAGGGGATTCCTGCACTGACTGCCTGCCCTTTCTGGTGGTCACCCATCTCTCTGCGATAACCTTGTGTGTGACCACATTTATATAACTGCTATCTATGACGCTTTCCACCACCTGCAAGCTCCGAAGTGCATCCAACTGCTGCTACAACCGAACCATGTGGTCTGTGAGGAACTCCAGTTGGGTGCATTTTCTGCAGATGTAGTCATCCGTGACGCTGGAAGCCTCCCAGGCCTGCCACATCTCACAGTCAGAGCACTGCACCCCTCGAATTGACATTGCGTTAATTAATTAGTAAATTAAATTTTAAAATAAATTTTTTTTTAAAGTTACTGTTTCCTAGCACTAGATTTCTACTATAAATATAAATGTTAAATGCAGTACTCTCAGATCTCTGGTTTAGATACCCCTTTAAATTATGATTAAGTAATTAATTCATTATGCTTAATTAGTTTAACAATGTTTAATTATTAAATTCAGTGCAGATTCCTTACCACCCAATCAGGTCACAGCTTTCCTGTGACATCACTAATCAGTTCCCCCCCTCCCCCCTAGTC
The DNA here is from genome assembly GCF_902713615.1 of Scyliorhinus canicula. Classification (NCBI taxonomy): domain Eukaryota; kingdom Metazoa; phylum Chordata; class Chondrichthyes; order Carcharhiniformes; family Scyliorhinidae; genus Scyliorhinus; species Scyliorhinus canicula. The sequence continues at coordinate 3,898,443 of NC_052151.1, read as the reverse complement.
GGATCACTCAGAATAGCAGATTATCCCCGACTCTCTCTCTCTCTCCCACTCCCGGAAATGAAGGCCGCTGGTACCTGGGGGTAAGATTTAATATCACCTACCTTCCCAGGGTGCTTGCTGGTTTTCTCCTTGCTTCCCGGAATGCACTCTGGACCTCTCCCTGCAGATTACCAGTTACAAAGCCAAACGAAGAAAACAACAAAACGGGAAATGGCACCTCCTCGCACTCCGCGCCGAATTACCTCACTGCCCAAATTCCCAAGTTCCAATTCCTACTCTGGCTTTGTCTCACTCACTCAGGCTGTGTCTCACTCAGGATCTGTCTCCTTCACCTGCGCAGCTTACTCTGTCTAATGTCTATATTGGAGATGGGTTCAATACAATGTCTGTATTAGATAGGACTTTTACTCAATGTCTATATAAGAGAGGTTTAATACAAGGTCTTTATTGAAGAGGTGTTGTCTTATTATAAACTGTTACATTGATCGAGTTCTCTGGTTATTAACAGGTGAAATGGAGCCCAGCACAGCTGATGGCCGACTCTTTTATGTTTGGAGATTTTGTGGATACACATGTCCCAGACAGCAACAGAATCTACAAACAGATTATAGATATGAGGAAACTGGAACATGTTTTAGCGGATTACCACTTTAGGCACAGCTCTGGTAATATGAAAGTAAGATACAGAAAATGATGGCAAATCCAAGACACATCCCTGTACACTGAAAATATATTATATCTACTAATCCACCCCCTCCACCACCACCCGCACACATACTTACAGTTGGTGGTTGATGGGGTTGGTTTTTATAACACGGATGGTGATGGTGGTGAGGAAATTGATCTTAATGGAGATGAGGACAATGATGGTGATGATGGTGATGGAGAGGATGATGGTGATGGAGAGGATGATGGTGATGGTGATGAGGTTGTGATGGTTATAGTGCTGGTGATGATGGTGAGGATGATGGTGATGGTGATGAGGTTGTGATGGTTATAGTGCTGGTGATGATGGTGATGGTGAGGATGATGGTGATGGTGAGGATTATGGTGACGGTAATAAGGTTGTGATGGTTATAGTGCTGGTGATGATGGTGATGGTGAGGATGATGGTGCTGGTGATGAGGTTGTGATGGTTATAGTGGTGATGATGATGGTGATGGTGAGAATGATGGTGATGGTGATGGTGAGGATGATGGTGATGGAGAGGATGATGGTGATGGTGAGGATGATGGTGAGGATGATGGTGAGGGTGATGGTGATGATGGTGCTGGAGAGGATGATGGTGATGGTGATGGTGAGGGTGAGGATGATGGTGATGGTGATGATGATGGTGATGGGAAGGATGATGGTGATGATGGTGATGGTGAGGATGATGGTGATGGTGAGGGTGATGGTGATGAGTTTGTGATGGTTATAGTGCTGGTGATGATGGTGATGGTGAGGGTGATGGTGAGGATGATGGTGATGGTGATGAGGTTGTGATGGTTATAGTGCTGGTGATGATGGTGATGGTGAGGATGATGGTGATGGTGAGGATGATGGTGATGGAGAGGATGATGGTGATGGTGATGATGGTGATGGTGGTGATGATGGTGATGGTGAGGATGATGGTGATGGAGAGGATGATGGTGATGGTGAGGATGATGGTGATGGTGATGATGGTGATGGTGGTGATGATGGTGATGGTGAGGATGATGGTGATGGAGAGGATGATGGTGATGGTGATGAGTTTGTGATGGTTATAGTGCTGGTGATGATGGTGATGGTGAGGATGATGGTGATGGAGAGGATGATGGTGATGGTGATGAGTTTGTGATGGTTATAGTGCTGGTGATGATGGTGATGGTGAGGATGATGGTGATGGTGAGGATGATGGTGATGGTGAGGATGATGGTGATGGTGACGGTGATGGTGAGGATGATGGTGATGGTGAGGATGATGGTGATGGTGAGGATGATGGTGATGGTGAGGATGATGGTGATCGTGATGAGGTTGCGATGGTTATAGTGGTGAAGATGATGGTGATGGTGAGTATGATGGTGATGGTGAGGATGATGGTTATTGTGAGGATGATGGTGATGGTGAGGATGATGGTGATGGTGATGGTGAGGATAATGGTGATGGAGAGGATGATGGTGATGGTGTTGAGGTTGTGATGGTTATAGTGCTGGTGATGATGGTGAGGATGATGGTGATGGTGCTGGTGATGAGGTTGTGATGGTTATAGTGCTGGTGATGATGGTGATGGTGAGGATGATGGTGCTGGTGATGGTGAGGATGATGGTGATGGAGAGGATGATGGTGATGATGATGATGATGGTGAGGATGATTGTGATGGTGATGAGGTTGTGATGGTAATAGTGGTGATGATGATGGTGATGGTGAGGATGATGGTGATGGTGATGGTGAGGATGATGGTGATGGAGAGGATGATGGTGATGGTGAGGATGATGGTGAGGATGATGGTGAGGGTGATGGTGATGATGGTGCTGGAGAGGATGATGGTGATGGTGATGGTGAGGGTGAGGATGATGGTGATGGTGATGATGATGGTGATGGGGAGGATGATGGTGATGATGGTGATGGTGAGGATGATGGTGATGGTGAGGGTGATGGTGATGAGTTTGTGATGGTTATAGTGCTGGTGATGATGGTGATGGTGAGGGTGATGGTGATGGTGAGGATGATGGTGATGGTGATGAGGTTGTGATGGTTATAGTGCTGGTGATGATGGTGATGGTGAGGATGATGGTGATGGTGAGGATGATGGTGATGGTGAGGATGATGGTGATGGTGATGATGGTGATGGTGGTGATGATGGTGATGGTGAGGATGATGGTGATGGAGAGGATGATGGTGATGGTGAGGATGATGGTGATGGTGATGATGGTGATGGTGGTGATGATGGTGATGGTGAGGATGATGGTGATGGAGAGGATGATGGTGATGGTGATGAGTTTGTGATGGTTATAGTGCTGGTGATGATGGTGATGGTGAGGATGATGGTGATGGAGAGGATGATGGTGATGGTGATGAGTTTGTGATGGTTATAGTGCTGGTGATGATGGTGATGGTGAGGATGATGATGATGGTGAGGATGATGGTGATGGTGAGGATGATGGTGATGGTGAGGATGATGGTGATGGTGACGGTGATGGTGAGGATGATGGTGATGGTGACGATGATGGTCATGGTGACGGTGAGGATGATGGTGATGGTGAGGATGATGGTGATGGTGAGGATGATGGTGATGGTGAGGATGATGGTGATGGTGAGGACGATGGTGAGGATAATGGTGATGGAGAGGATGATGGTGATGGTGAGGATGATGGTGATGGTGATGAGTTTGTGATGGTTATAGTGCTGGTGATGGTGAGGATGATGGTGATGGTGAGGATGATGGTGCTGGTGAGGAATATGGTGATGGTGAGGATGATGGTGATGGTGAGGATGATGGTGATGGTGAGGATGATGGTGATGGTGAGGATGATGGTGATGGTGAGGATGATGGTGATGGTGAGGATGATGGTGATGGTGAGGATGATGGTGATGGTGAGGATGATGGTGATGGAGAGGATGATGGTGAGGATGATGGTGATGGTGATGATGGTGATGGTGAGGATGATGGTGCTGGTGAGGAATATGGTGAGGATGATGGTGATGGTGAGGATGATGGTGATGGTGAGGATGATGGTGATGGAGAGGATGATGGTGATGGTGATGAGTTTGTGATGGTTATAGTGCTGGTGATGATGCTGATGGTGAGGATGATGGTGATGGAGAGGATGATGGTGATGGAGAGGATGATGGTGATGGTGATGATGGTGATGGAGATGATGATGGTGATGGTGATGATGGTGATGGAGATGATGATGGTGATGGTGGTTCTGATGGTGATGGTGATGATGGTGATGGTGATGAGGTTGCGATGGTTATAGTGGTGATGATGGTGATGGTGAGGATGATGGTGATGGTGAGGATGATGGTGATGGTTAGGATGATGGTGATGGAGAGGATGATGGTGATGGAGAGGATGATGGTGAGGATGATGGTGATGGTGATGATGGTGATGGTGAGGATGATGGTGATGGTGAGGATGATGGTGATGGTTAGGATGATGGTGATGGAGAGGATGATGGTGATGGAGAGGATGATGGTGAGGATGATGGTGATGGTGATGAGATTGTGATGGTTATATTGGTGATGATGATGGTGATGGTGAGGATGATGGTGATGGGGAGGATGATGGTGATGGAGAGGATGATGGTGATGGTGAGGATGTTGGTGAGGATGATGGTGATGGTGAGGATGATGGTGATGGTGAAGATGATGGTGATGGTGATGAGATTGTGATGGTTATAGTGCTGGTGATGTTGATGGTGGTGATGGTGATGGTGAGGATGATGGTGATGGTGAGGATGATGGTGGTGGTGAGGATGATGGTGATGGTGAGGATGATTGTGATGGTGATGAGGTTGCGATGGTTATAGTGCTGGTGATGATGGTGATGGTGGTGATGATGGTGATGGTGATGACGTTGCGATGATTATAGTGCTGGTGATGATGGTGATGGTGAGGATGATGGTGATGGTGAGGATGATGGTGGTGGTGAGGATAATGGTGATGGTGAGGATGATGGTGATGGTGAGAATGATGGTGATGGTGAGGATGATGGTGATGGTGAGGATGATGGTGCTGGTGAGGATGATGGTGGTGGTGAGGATGATGGTGATGGTGAGGATGATGGTGATGGTGAGGATGATGGTGATGGTGACGATGATGGTGATGGAGAGGATGATGGTGATGGTGAGGATGATGGTGATGATGGTGATGGTGAGGATGATGGTGATGGTGATGATGGTGATGGTGATGATGGTGATGGTGAGGATGATGGTGATGGTGATGATGGTGATGGTGAGGATGATGGTGATGGTGAGTATGAGGGTTATGGTGAGGATGATGATGATGGTGAGGATGATGGTGATGGTGAGGATGATGGTGATGGTGAGGATGATGGTGATGGTGAGGATGATGGTGATAGTGAGGATGATGTTGATGGTGATGATGGTGATGATGGTGATGGTGAGGATGATGTTGATGGTGATGGTGAGGATGATGGTGAGGATGATGGTTATTGTGAGGATGATGGTGATGGTGAGGATGATGGTGATGGTGAGGATGATGGTTATTGTGAGGATGATGGTGATGGTGATGATGATGGTGAGGATGATGGTGATGGTGAGGATGATGGTGATGGTGAGGATGATGGTGATGGTGAGGATGATGGTGATGGTGATGAGGTTGCGATGGTTATAGTGGTGAAGATGATGGTGATGGTGAGTATGATGGTGATGGTGAGGATGATGGTTATTGTGAGGATGATGGTGATGGTGATGGTGATGGTGATGGTGATGGTGAGGATGATGGTGATGGTGAGGATGATGGTTATTGTGAGGATGATGGTGATGGTGAGTATGATGGTGATGGTGAGGATGATGGTGATGATGATGATGATGGTGAGGATGATGGTGATGGTGAGGATGATGGTGATGGTGAGGATGATGGTTATTGTGAGGATGATGGTGATGGTGAGGATGATGGTGATGATGATGATGATGGTGAGGATGATGGTGATGGTGATGGTGAGGATGATGGTGATGGTGAGTATGATGGTGATGGTGAGTATGATGGTGATGGTGAGGATGATGGTGATGATGATGATGATGGTGAGGATGATTGTGATGGTGATGAGGTTGCGATGGTTATAGTGGTGATGATGATTGTGATGGTGAGGATGATGGTGATGGTCACCATGATGGGGATGGCATTTGGACCATGATGACCACAGTGCTGTTGATGTTTAATGTTAGTGTGATGATGATTTGTTCTGTGTTCATCATTTCTAGGCCACTCACCCAGTTTTCTTCAAAGAAGCAGTGGAGCATATCGTCAGGGCTGCCAGAGTGTTCAGCCAACCTGGGGGACACCTGATAATGGTACACAGCACTGTCTCTCTCACTGTCCCTGTGTTTGTCAGTCTCTGTCGTCCCTCGCTCGCTCTCTAACTGCCAATACTTCCGTCTCTGTTTTCTGTTAGCTGTGGCTCAGTTTGTAGCTCCCTCGTCTCTGAATCCTGGCTGAGTGTTTATAAGTACCAGATTTGGGCTTGACTACAAAAATGAAGGCTGACTGTCCAGTGCAGTTTGGAGGGGGTGCTGCACTGTTGAAGGTGCCATTGTCTGGATGAGATGTTAAGCTGAGGCCATGTCTGCCCACCCGGGTGTATGTAAAAAATGTAAACAATGCCTTTTAACGAATGTTTAGTTATGCTCTTGACGTAGCATAAGCTGCTTCCTTCATGTGCACTCTGACAAAGGAAGGTTCAGACTTGGAGATAGCTTTAACACATTTATTAAACTGTTAATGATTCTCCGACTTGGATTTGACTCTCCTGTTAATCCTGCTATAGCTACTCAGACTGACGAACCTATCTGCTACAATCCACGTGGTGGGTGTGATTTGTTTCAATCAACCCTGTCTGTACTCACTGTCTCCACTGTAAAGAGGAAGATCATGTGTGCTGTGTCCTTTATATATGGTTGGTGTAATGCCCCCCTGTGGTAGTGTCACCTCTGTGTGTATCATGAATGCCCATTGGTCGTGTCCTATCTTACTGACCTATTGGTTGAGTGTCTGTGTCTGGTGCTCCCTCTAGTGTCGAGCTAGTCTACCTGTATTTACATTAACCCCTTGTGTATTTACAGTGATGCATATCACCACAAAGAAGCGTAGGGGAATTATCAATATTTATCTCCCAGTCTGCAGCAGTTCGAGCATGCAGCTCACCACAACCATCTCAAGGGCAATTTGTGATGTTTTGGGGAGCTTACTGTACACAAATTGTCTGCCACATTTTCTGCAATTCAGCAATGCAACAACAGTTCAAAAACCCTATTTCATGGGTTTCATTGGCGAGCGACGCCGGTGCCAACGGGTGTCCAGACCCAGGCATTCACCCCTTCCCAGGGGGCTAGAACAGTGCTGGAGTGGTGTCCGCTGCTCCAGCACCAAAAGCCGACATCAAGGTCTGCGCATGTGCACCACGGCCGGAGCGAGTTCGCCCATGCGCGTGTTGCCATCTCCACGCTGGCCCCCAGCTAATATGGCGGAGCCCTACAGGGGCCCGGCATGGAGGAACATAGACCCTCCACGGAATTAGCCCGCCCGCCAGTCAGCAGGCCCTGATCGCGGGCCTGGCCACTGAGGTGCCCCCCCCCCTCCCTGCAGTCGGATTCCCCCCCCCCCCCCACCAGGACAGCCCCTGCAGCCAGAACCCGCCGGGTGGGACCATACATGACCCACGCCAGTGGGACTCGATGGAACTTGGTGGGCACTCAGCCCGTCGAGCGCGAGAATTGCCGGGGGGGGGGGGGGGGGGCGCTTTCAACGGTCCCCAACCGGCGCGGCAGTGGCCGCGCGGGCTTGGCAGCCTGGTGTAGCGTGACTCTCGCGCCCCGCCCCGGCGATTCTCCGACCCAGAGCGGGATCAGAGAATCCTGGCTCAGATGAAAAGGTTTCTGATCCTGGTTTCTGAAAATGCTGTGGGCCTTGACAGCGCCCTGGCAATAGTACCAGTGTCCCACACCCCTAGCCCAGCTGTTCCTGTACAGCTACAACACTGGCACCTACCCGGCAATGTGGACAATTGCCCAGGGGTGTCCTGTACACAAGAAACATCATCAGCAACGTGATGGAAGGAGTCATCAGCAGTGTTATCAAGCGGCACTTACTCAGCAATAACCTGCTCACTGACACTCAGTTTGGGTTCCCCCAGGGTCACTCAGCTCCTGACCTCATTACAGCCTTGGTTCAAACATGGACAAAAGAGCTGAATGCCAGAGGGGAGGTGAGAGTGACTGCCCTTGACATCAAGGTAGCATTGACCGAGTGTGGCATCAAGGAGCCCGAGCTAAACTGGAGTCAATGGGAATCAGGGGGAAAACTCTCTGCTATTTGGAGTCATACCAATCACAGCTCCTCAGATAATAAAGCAGTTCCATGCCTATATGACCTGGACAATATCCAGGTGGCAAGTTAAATTCACGCCACACAAGTACCAGGAATTGACTTTCTTGAACAAGACAGAATCTAACCATCTCCCCTTGACATTCAATGTCATTACGTTTGCTGAATCCGCACAACACCCTGGGGGTTCATTGACCGGAAGCTGAATGGACCAGCCATATAAACATGGCTTCTAGAGCAGGTCAGAGGCTTGGAATTCAGTGCCAACTAACTCAGCTCCTGACTTCCCAAAGTCTGTCCACAATCCACAGGGGACAAGCTGGCAGTGTGATGGAGTACTTGCTTAGGTGATTGCAGCTCCAACTACACTCCACGAGCCTCAACAGTATCCAGGACAAAATAGCCCGCTTGATTGGCACCCCATCCACAAACGTTCCCTCCGTCCACCAGAGATGCACAGTATGACGTTTAAGAAGATGCAATGCAGTAACTCACCAAGGTTCCTTAGACAGCACCTTCCGAATCATACAATCATGGAATTTACAGTGCAGAAGGAGGCCATTTGGCCCATCGAGTCTGCACCGGCCCTTGGAAAGAGCACCCCACTTAAGCCCACACTTCCAACCTATTTCTGTAACCCGGTAACCCCACTTAACCTTTTCAGACACTACGGGAAATTAGGGATGGGCAACAATGCTGTCTTCGTTAGTGAAGCTCAAATCGCAAGAAAGAATTAAAAAAGAAAGGCACTACATGAATGCAAATATTTTTCTCTCTTTTGGTGTCTTTCCCTTCCTCTTTCTTCCTCTCTCTCTTTCTGTTTCATGCTGCCTCTCTCTTATTCCGCACCCTCCCATAAAAAACATGAAGCCCTGTGAAGGGAGTTGATCTAAGAAGCCATCAACCTGAAACGCTAACTTTCCCGCTCTTTCACCCTCCACAGCTGCTGACCGAGCTGCTGAGAGTTTCCAACATTTCCTCTTTTGAGTTACGATTTCCAGTCCTTGGTTTCCTATTCAGCTATTTCAGACGTGCTAAATAGTTTCTGTTATCGTTTTGTTAACCAGGTTGGGGTGGACAGCACGGGAAAGTTAACAAACTCGACCCTGGCCAGTTACGTTGCAGACTGTGAGCTGGCACTTCTGTCTGTCGGACAGCACTACAGCCATACTGACTTCAGAGAGGATCTGAAGAAATTCTTCAGACAAGCGGGGGTAAATGGTGTAAAGACCGTTTTGCTTTTGACGGATGAGGCTCTTATCAAGGTAAGAAAATAAGTTCAATTTGTTACTGACAGGAGGGGATTAATTTAAACTTTCCTGATTTCTCCTCTCCGTCTGGAAACAGAAAGGTGGTTTTTCCTTTCCCCCTTTACAACTGGTGGTGTATTTTCCCCAACTGTAAAGTTTGGAGTGTTCTGATCTACTCTGAATAAATCTCACAGCAAACTCGAGAGAAGCTAAAATAAAAATGTTGTTTTTTTTGCACCCAGACAGAAGGCAGAAAAGTTGTTTGGCAATGTCCACTCTTTTTGCACTCAGTCAATAAAACGGGAAATGAAGGGGTACAGAGCTGGACCACAATCAAATAATACAGGTTCTGGGGCTGATTCTCTGATTTTGAGTCTCTGTCTTGACACCGGGAACGGTGCCGTTTTACAACCGAACATTCGGCGCAAAAAGGCCACCAATCCTCCATTTGGCAGGGGGCTAGCAGACAGGCAGCGTAGAGCACCCGTACGGCCCGGAGTATTGCACAGACGTGGCCTGCAAAATAGTGCTCCCCTTTGGCCGGCTTGTGACACCCGGACCACCCTACAGTGCCCCAGCCCCTGCCAAAGTCCACCCTGCCCGCGGATCGGCCCTCCCCCTGACTGTGGCGGCGTTGGACTGAGTCCGCAGCTCCAACGCCGAGTTCCCAACAGGAAAGACTATGAGGGATCCACACAGTCGGGCACTCGGCCGGTCGGGAGTGGAGCATCGGGGAGTCAGGCAACGTCCTAAGGCTGTCGTTACGGCGTGCGGCGTACTCCCAGAGTACTCCGCTTTGGAGGGGGCAGCGCGTCGGGGAGGAGGGCCTCAGGCAGCATCCTGAGGTTGTTGGTACGGTGTGCGGCGTACTCCCAGAGTACTCCGCTTTGGAGGGGGCAGCGCGTCGGGGAGGAGGGCCTCAGGCAGCATCCTGAGGCTGTCGATACGGCGCCGTACTCCCAGAGTACTCCGCTTTGGAGAGGGTGGAGCGTCAGGTGGAGGGTCTCAGGCAGCATCCTGAGGCTGTCGGTACGGTATGCGCCGTACTCCCAGAGTACTCCGCTTTGGAGAGGGCGGAGCGTCGGGGAGGAAGGTCTCAGGCAGCATCCTGAGGCTGTCGGTACGGTATGCGCCGTACTCCCAGAGTACTCCGCTTTGGAGAGGGCGGAGCGTCGGGGAGGAGGGCCTCAGGCAGCATCCTGAGGCTGTCGATACGGTGTGCGGCGTACTCCCAGAGTACTCCGCTTTGGAGAGGGCGGAGCATCAGGTGGAGGGTCTCAGGCAGCATCCTGAGGCTGTTGGTACGGCGCCGTACTCCCAGAGTACTCCGCTTTGGAGAGGGCGGAGCGTCGGGGAGGAGGGCCTCAGGCAGCATCCTGAGGCTGTCGATACGGTGTGCGGCGTACTCCCAGAGTACTCCGCTTTGGAGGGGGCAGAGCGTTGGGGTGGAGGGCCTCAGCCAGCGTCCTGAGGCTGTCGATACGGCGCCGTACTCCCAGAGTACTCCGCTTTGGAGGGGGCAGAGCGTCGGGGGGAAGGCCTCAGGCAGCATCCTGAGGCTGTCGATACGGTGTGCGGCGTACTCCCAGAGTACTCCGCTTTGGAGCGGGCGGAGCGTCGGGGGGGAGGGCCTCAGGCAGCATCCTGAGGCTGTCGATACGGCGCCGTACTCCCAGAGTACTCCGCTTTGGAGAGGGCGGAGCGTCGGGGAGGAGGGCCTCAGGCAGCATCCTGAGGCTGTCGATACGGCGCCGTACTCCCAGAGTACTCCGCTTTGGAGAGGGCGGAGCGTCGGGGAGGAGGGCCTCAGGCAGCATCCTGAGGCTGTCGATACGGCGTGCGGCGTACTCCCAGAGTACTCCGCTTTGGAGTAGGCGGAGCGTCGGGGAGGAGGGCCTCAGGATCGATACGGTGTGCGCCGTACTCCCAGAGTACTCCGCTTTGGAGGGGGCAGAGCGTCGGGGAGGAGGGCCTCAGGCAGCATCCTGAGGCTGTCGATACGGTGTGCGGCGTACTCCCAGAGTACTCCGCTTTGGAGTAGGCGGAGCGTCAGGTGGAGAGCCTCAGGCAGCATCCTGAGGCTGTCGATACGGTGTGCGGCGTACTCCCAGAGTACTCCGCTTTGGAGAGGGCGGAGCGTCGGGGGGAAGGCCTCAGGCAGCATCCTGAGGCTGTCGATACGGCGCCGTACTCCCAGAGTACTGCGCTTTGGAGGGGGCAGAGCGTCGGGGGGGAAGGCCTCAGGCAGCATCCTGAGGCTGTCGATACGGCGCCGTACTCCCAGAGTACTCCGCTTTGGAGGGGGCAGAGCGTCGGGGAGGAGGGCCTCAGGCAGCATCCTGAGGCTGTCGATACGGTGTGCGGCGTACTCCCAGAGTACTCCGCTTTGGAGCGGGCGGAGCGTCGGGGGGGAGGGCCTCAGGCAGCATCCTGAGGCTGTCGATACGGCGCCGTACTCCCAGAGTACTCCGCTTTGGAGAGGGCGGAGCGTCGGGGAGGAGGGCCTCAGGCAGCATCCTGAGGCTGTCGATACGGCGCCGTACTCCCAGAGTACTCCGCTTTGGAGAGGGCGGAGCGTCGGGGAGGAGGGCCTCAGGCAGCATCCTGAGGCTGTCGATACGGCGTGCGGCGTACTCCCAGAGTACTCCGCTTTGGAGTAGGCGGAGCGTCGGGGAGGAGGGCCTCAGGATCGATACGGTGTGCGCCGTACTCCCAGAGTACTCCGCTTTGGAGGGGGCAGAGCGTCGGGGAGGAGGGCCTCAGGCAGCATCCTGAGGCTGTCGATACGGTGTGCGGCGTACTCCCAGAGTACTCCGCTTTGGAGTAGGCGGAGCGTCAGGTGGAGAGCCTCAGGCAGCATCCTGAGGCTGTCGATACGGTGTGCGGCGTACTCCCAGAGTACTCCGCTTTGGAGAGGGCGGAGCGTCGGGGGGAAGGCCTCAGGCAGCATCCTGAGGCTGTCGATACGGCGCCGTACTCCCAGAGTACTGCGCTTTGGAGGGGGCAGAGCGTCGGGGGGGAAGGCCTCAGGCAGCATCCTGAGGCTGTCGATACGGCGCCGTACTCCCAGAGTACTCCGCTTTGGAGGGGGCAGAGCGTCGGGGAGGAGGGCCTCAGGCAGCATCCTGAGGCTGTCGATACGGCGCCGTACTCCCAGAGTACTCCGCTTTGGAGGGGGCGGACCATCAGGTGGAGGGCTTCAGGCAGCATCCTGAGGCTGTCGATACGGCGCCGTACTCCCAGAGTACTCCGCTTTGGAGGGGGTGGAGCGTCGCAAAAGCGGCACCGCTCCCGATTCCGTCGGAAGCGGGGATTCTCTGGCTGATCGTCAAACGTGATTTTGGTGTCGGCGACTGGAGAATCCCACCTCTGATTTTCCATAAGTCAAGAATCCAGAAACAAACATTGAATGGAATGTTTTGTCAGAGGGCAGCTCGGTTGACTCTCGCAGGGTGATTATTCTTCCCAGAAGGGAGACTTCCACTGCAAGTTAAAGCATGTAGAGTTGAACCAATCTTGAAGCCGCCAGTTTCAATGTTCCAGTCGTTTTCAGTGTAAGTAAGGGCCAGGTGATTGTACCTGGACAGAACTCCTTCTGCCTGTTCGATGGCAAAATGGGAGATACTGACAGGCTGTTTGCCTGTTCGATGGCAAAATGGGAGATACTGACAGGCTGTTTGCCTGTTTGATGGCAAAATGGGAGATACTGACAGGCTGTTTGCCTGTTCGATGGCAAAATGGGAGATACTGACAGGCTGTTTGCCTGTTCGATGGCAAAATGAGAGATACTGACAGGCTGTTTGCCTGTTCGATGGCAAAATGGGAGATACTGACAGGCTGTTTGCCTGTTCGATGGCAAAATGGGAGATACTGACAGGCTGTTTGCCTGTTCGATGGCAAAATGGGAGATACTGACAGGCTGTTTGCCTGTTCGATGGCAAAATGAGAGATACTGACAGGCTGTTTGCCTGTTCGATGACAAAATGGGAGATACTGACAGGCTGTTTGCCTGTTCGATGGCAAAATGGGAGATACTGACAGGCTGTTTGCCTGTTCGATGGCAAAATGGGAGATACTGACAGGCTGTTTGCCTGTTCGATGGCAAAATGGGAGATACTGACAGGCTGTTTGCCTGTTCGATGGCAAAATGGGAGATACTGACAGGCTGTTTGCCTGTTCGATGGCAAAATGGGAGATACTGACAGGCTGTTTGCCTGTTCGATGGCAAAATGGGAGATACTGACAGGCTGTTTGCCTGTTCGATGGCAAAATGGGAGATACTGACAGGCTGTTTGCCTGTTCGATGGCAAAATGGGAGATACTGACAGGCTGTTTGCCTGTTCGATGGCAAAATGGGAGATACTGACAGGCTGTTTGCCTGTTCGATGGCAAAATGGGAGATACTGACAGGCTGTTTGCCTGTTCGATGGCAAAATGGGAGATACTGACAGGCTGTTTGCCTGTTCGATGGCAAAATGGGAGATACTGACAGGCTGTTTGCCTGGAGCTACTGTTCTCTCCGCAGCTCAAACAGGAAACTGACTATCGGATCCAACAACCCATTGATTGAAGGAATTGAGACAACCCAGGAGCAGGTCGTCGGGCTTTTCACACCACATCATAGATAAGGAGTCACAAACAGCTGCCATTTTCCATAGCCTGCTGGGAACAGGAATTTCATCAGGCTGACTAAAATCAAATTACTGCGGATGTTGGAATCTGAAGCGAAAGGGAAAATACTGGAAAATCTCAGGAGGTCTGGCAGCATCTGTAGGGAGAGAGAAGAGCTAATGTTTCGAGTCCGATGACTCTTTGTCAAAGCTAACAGACAGAGGGAGTGGGAAATATTTATACTGTGGAGTGAGAATGAAAGATGAGTCATAGCCACAGAAACCCAGGGAAACCGGGTGCTAATGGCCACAGATACCAAGGGGAAAGAGTGTTAATGGCAGTCCCCAGAGAGAACAAAAGGTGTGAAAGGCCAAACAGCAGAGAAACTAACATCAGAGGATGAACTGTGGATGTGGAGAGAGGGGAAGGGGGAAGCAAAGAGGACAAGGTGAAGGAAAGGTGGCTAAGATTGGGGGAGGGGGGGGGGATGTATATCGAGAAAGAAAGAAATGGTAAAAGGCAGTTAAAATGAAATGGGATGAAAACAAAGGGGTCGAGCTGGGGTAGAGCTAATCATCTGAAGTTGTTGAATTCGATGTTGAGGCCGGAAGGCTGTAGCGTGCCTAACCGGAAGATGAGATGTTGTTCCTCCAGCAATGCTGCTCCCAGAGGAGATTTACCAGGATGTTGCCTGGTATGGAGGGAAAATCTTATGAGGAAAGGCTGATGGACTTGAGGTTGTTTTCGTTAGAGAGAAGAAGGTTAAGAGGTGACTTAATAGAGGCATACAAAATGATCAGAGGGTTAGAGAGGGTGGACAGTGAGAGCCTTCTCCCGTGGATGGAGGTGGCTAGCACGAGGGGACATAGCCTTAAATGAAATGAAATGAATGAAAATCGCTTATTGTCACGAATAGGCTTCAATGAAGTTACTGTGAAAAGCCCCTAGTCGCCACATTCCGGCGCCTGTCCGGGGAGGCTGGTACGGGAATCGAACCGTGCTGCTGGCCTGCTTGGTCTGCTTTAAAAGCCAGCGATTTAGCCGAGTGAGCTAAACCAGCTCCTGGTTGAGGGGTAATAGATATAGGACAGACGTCAGAGGTGGGTTTTTTACGCAAAGAGTGGTGAGGCCGTGGAATTCCCTACCTGCAACAGTAGTGAACTCGCCAACATTGAGGGCATTTAAAAGTTTATTGGATAAGCATATGGATGATAATGGCATAGTGTAGGTTAGATGGCCTTTAGTTTTTGACTTCCCATGTCGGTGCAACATCGTGGGCCGAAGGGCTTGTACTGCGCTGTATCGTTCTATGTTCTATGTTCTATGTAATAGACCAAATTGGAAGAGATGCAAGTGTAACGCTGCTTAACCTTGTCATAATATACACCCATGTATATGATGGAGAGCAGAAAGGCAGTGATTGACACACAGGATGACCAGTCAGCACACAGAACACAGCAGCCAATCACCAGACAGGACACGACCACTATAAAGCCAGAGGGCACCAGTTTTCCCGCTCTCTCGGGATCCAGCCTCTGAGACAGTCAGTGCTCGTGAGCTAAACAGTACAAACACCATGTGGTAGTCAGTTAGTCTGGTCAGGCTAGCCTCAGGTCTCCAGTCAAGTGTCAACCCACAGTTGGACATGTAAAATAGTTAGATGTTAAATAAAATCGTGTTGCACCTCACCAGGTGTTGGAAGTCTGTCTCTCCCTACACTGCATCAACACATCATGGTACCAGGTTTGGATGCTGAAAATTGACGGACCTATCTTGAGTGAATCAGCGGTGACCAGCGATCAGCCATCCGGTGACATGGACAGCGTCTGCCCTCCCCCCGCCGCTCCGCATCACCGGCAGCCTCGGTGCAAATTGGAAGATCTTCAAACAGAAGTTCCAGCTCTATGTCGAAGCCACCGACCCCGAGGCCGCATTGGACGCCAGGAAGATCGCACTCTTCCTGTCTACAGCTGGGGAACACGCTATCCACATCTACAACTCCCTCACATTCGCTGAAAGAGAAGACAAGACAAAGTTTAAAACAGTCCTGCTGAAGTTTGACAGCCACTGAGACATTGAGGTGAATGAGAGCTTTGAACGGTACGTTTTCCAGCAGAGGCTCCAGGGTAAGGATGAACCTTTTCAGTCCTTTTTAACCCATCTCTGCATCCTCGCGCAGTCATGTAACTCTGACTCCACAACTGATTCCATGATCCAGGATCAGATCGTTTTCGGGGTCCACTCCGATTCCCTTCGCCAGCAACTCCTGAAAATCAAGCAGCTCACCCTCACCATCACCATCGAAACATGCGTTCTCCATGAGCACGCTAACAACCGGTAATCCCACATCAGGGCGGCAGAAACGGCAAGGCTAAACCCCCACGAGGCAGATCGGGTACAGGCCATCAAACAAATGCAGGGCCTGAGTCTGGATGAGAGTGGCCATTTTGCGCGATTTTTCCGGACTCCAGCGCATGCGCACCACGACCGAGGGGACGGCGAGACCGACAACCAGCCTGCGCAAGTGCGCACAGTACGCGCTGACGTTGGCGTCGTGACGTGTCTGAATTGTGGCTCCGCCCATTTAAAGCGGCAATGTCCGGCAAAATCACAACAGTGTCTACAGTGTGGCAAGCTTGGCCATTCAACAACCCTTTGCAGATCTGCTCCACTGCCCAGCATCCAGCGATCCCAGCCACGGCGCAGAAGCATCCGTTCGATACAGCAGGGAATGCCAGACTCCAACCCCGACAGCCCAACAGATCCTGATGCCGAGTGCCTCAAATCCCCATTCCAGGTGGGCATCATCACTAAGCATGCGCTGCCTTTCTCAAAGATGGTGAAACACCCCCTAATCCTAAGCGTGGATCCTGACGACAAGTGGTGTGGTGTCCTCACAGTTAACAAGGCTTGCATCCGTTTCAAGCTGGCGGTGCGCATCAGCGAACCTCAAGCACAGGGCTAAATCGCTGGCTTTGAAAGCAGACCAAGGCAGGCCAGTAGCACTGTTCGATTCCCGTACCAGCCTCCCGGACAGGCGGCGGAATGTGGCGACTAGGGACTTTTCACAGTAACTTCATTGAAGCCTACTCGTGACAATAAGCGATTTTCAGTTCATTTTTCATTTAATTTCGAAATCCGATCTCGACACCAACCGCGTATGACCAAGCATTCTTCCACCGGCCTGCCAGCTTCTTGACTACAATGGCAATGCCATTGCTGCCAGTTGCTCCTGCCAACTCGGAGTTTTCAACAAGTCCTTTAAAGCGACGCTGCAATTTGAGATCGTAGGACCTGACAGAGCATCCCTGCTCGGTGCTCGGGCCTGCAAACTCCTGAACCTGTTTCAGTGAGTCCACACCATGTCATCCTCACAGGCGATGGCATCAACTGATGAAAACTTCCAGGCTCAAATTGATGACATCATAGCGCAATACCATAGCGTGTTTGAAGTTGTGGGCACACTCCCATACTGATACAAAATCCTACTGAAACCAAATGCTACCCCTGTGGTTCACGCACCACATTGGGTGCCGGCAGCCCTTAAGGACCGCCTCAAGCAGCAGCTGCAAGACCTCCAGGACCAGGGCGCCATATCAAAGGTCACAGAACCCACGGACTGGGTTAGCTCCATGGTTTGCATCAAGAAGCCATCAGGGGAGCTTCGAGTCTGTATCGACCCCAAAAATTTAAACCGCAACATGATGAGGGAACACTACCCAATACCTAAATGAGAAGAGTTGACCAGCGAGATGGCTCATGCCAAATTCTTTACGAAGCTGGACACCTCCAAGGGGTTCTGGCAAATACAGCTGGATGCATCCAGTCGCAAACTGCACATTCAACACCCCGTTCGGTCACTACTGTTACAACCGAATGCCCTTTGGCATCATCTCTGCCTCAGAGGCGTTACACCGCATAATGGAACAGATGATGGAGGGTATCGAGCGGGTGTGAGTGCACGTTGACGATGTCATAATCTGGTCTACAACTCCTCAAGAACACATCAATCGCCTCAAGCAGGTAATTTACAGGATCCATGAGCATGGCCTCCGACTCAACAGAGCCAAATGCTGATTCGGTCAATCAGAAATCAAATTCCGTGGCGACCACATCTCGCAGCAAGGCGTGCAGCCGGATGCTGACAAGGTTTCGGCGATCAATGCCATGAAGACCCCGGAGGACAAGAAGGCGGTCCTCCACTTCCTAGGGATGGTCAACTTCCTCAGGAAGTTCATTCCCAACATGGCGTCCCACACCACAGCCATGCGCCATCTCGTCAGAAAATCGACGGAATTCCAGTGGCTACCCGCTCATGGGAAAGAATGGCATGAGCTGAGGGCAAAACTCACCAAAGCCCCGGTGCTGGCGTTTTTCGACCCCGCCAAGGAGTCAAAAATATCCACTGGTGCAAGCCAGGACAGTATTGGGGCGGTGCTCCTCCAACGGGATGACTTCTCCTCCTGGGCCCCAGTTGCGTATGCCTCCAGAGCCATGACGCCCACTGAGCAACGATACGCTCAGATTGAGAAGGAATGCCTGGGCCTCTTAACGGGAATTGACAAGTTCCACGACTATGTATCTGGCCTCCCTAAATTCACAGTTGAGACGGACCACAGGCCATTGGGACACATCATCCAAAAAGACCTCAATGACATGACGCCACGGTTACAATGCATCCTTCTCAAGCTACGCTGCTACGATTTTGAGCTGGTCCATACCCCAGGCAAAGAACTCATTGTTACAGATGCCCTTTCCAGGTCTATCACCATACTGTGTGAGCAAACTGACATCGTCTGTCAAATAGACGTGCAGGTGCAATTCTGTGCCTCCAACTTTCCGGCCTCTGATGAAAGGGTCATTCAAATTCGTGAGGAAACGGCCAAGGATCCTCTGCTCCAACGGGTGATGCAGCACCTCACGAATGGCTGGCGGAAGGGACAGTGTCCCCAGTTTTACAACGTCAAGGATGATGTGACGGTGGTGGACAGCGCCCACATGTAGCTTGACAAAATCGTGATCCCGCAGAGCATGCGAGCTATGGTACTCGGCCAACTCCACGAGGTCACCTGGGGGTCGGGAAATGTTGACGATGAGCTCGGAAGGCAGTCTACTGGCCGGGCATCAGCCAGGATGTTGCCACCACGGTCCTCAACTGCCCTACATGTCAGAAATTTCAGCCAGCTCAACCTAAAGAAACTCTGCAGCAACATGAGATAGTGACCTCCTCATGGTCCAAAGTCGGTGCCCACCTTTTCTACGCCAAGGGGCGTGACTATGTCCTCCTGGTCGACTACCTTTCCAATTACCCCGAAGTGGTGAGACTGTCTGACCTCACATCGGCAGCGGTGATTAAGGCATGCAAAGAAACATTTTCCAGACATGGGATACCACTCACGGTGATGAGTGACAACGGCTCATCAACGGTGATGAGTGACAACGGTCCACCACTGTTTTTACAGCCAGGAATGGTCTGATTTTGCCCGGCTACACAACTTTCGTCATGTCACCCACTACCCGCAGTCAAACGGGTAGGACGAAAAAGGGGTCCACATCACCAAAATATTACTATGTAAGGCTGCAGACTCAGGCTCCGACTTCAACCTGGCGCTGTTGGCATACAAAGCAACCCCGCTGTCCACTGGGTTGTCTCCAGTGCAGATCCTCATGAACCGCATTCTGCGAACAACGGTTCCAGCCATCCACATTCCAGACCTTGACACCTTCCCGGTCATACAGGAGATGCAGCAGTCTCTGGCCCAAAAGAAATTAGCATATAATGCCCATGCCACAGATCTCCCTGAGCTGTTCCCAACTGACCGAGTTTGTGTACAGCTGCCTGACAGCGGCTGGTCCGCCACGGCTGTGATGGTCAAGCAAGTGGCCCCGAGATCATTCCTCGTTCACATGGCTGATGGCTCTTTCCTACAACGCAACAGGCGGGCGCTGCGCAGACTTCCACGCCCGCCACCCAACCGTGATGTCCCACCTCACACAATGCTTCCTCCGGACGGGCCGTGCCACTGGGCTACCGATCTACCAGTAATCCTGCCGACCTCTGCTCCCGCCGCATTGGCGGCAGTCCCGCCTATCCAAGTGCAGGCGGCCCCTGATCCACCCTTGAGGCGCTCAACCAGAATTTGTCACCAGCCACAGAAACTAAACTTATAGACTGAATGGTAGCACAATTTTGTTACCTCATCGTTTTGACATATGTAAATATTGTTTTTTTTACCGTTTCTCTGCCCTATATCTGCACTAGCGACACCTTCCTATGTATATAAGTCAATATTAGCATATTCTGTATTTAGTCACATACATATACACATCTTCACGCACATGCACCTTAATATTTATTATCTGAACACAAACTTCAAAAAGAAAAGGGGTGGAGATGTCATAATATACATCCAGGTATATGATGGAGTGCAGACAGGCAGCGATTGACACACAGGATGACCAGTGAGCACACTGAACCCAGTAGCCAATCACCAGACAGGACACGGCCACTATAAAGCCAGAGGGCACCAGTTTTCCCGCTCTCTCGGGATCCAGCCTCTGAGACAGACAGAGCTCGTGAGCAGCAGCCAGTGCAAACACCATGTGGTAGTCAGTTAGTCTGGTCAGGTTAGCCTCAGGTCTCCAGTCACGTCAGCATAGTGTCAACCCACAGTTGGGCATGTGAAATAGTTAGCTGTTAAATAAAATCGTGTTGCATCTCATCAAGTGTTAGAGGTCTGTTTCACGCTACACTGCTTCAAACGCAGTCCACATAGACCCAGCCTGCCCAACACATCAAACCTGGAATGAGTGTTTTGGGCCTGGGATGTTAAGCATGGAAAAGGTCCTCTTTGCTTCCCCCTTTCTCCAACGCGGACCCTCGTCACAGGTCGGGGGTCACAGCAGGCCGCCTCCACTCCTGCTGTACCATCTGGGGATCCACCGAGACGTAGTGTTAGGGCCGGTAAGGCCAGAAAGTTAGATACTGTTTCAGTTGGCACTGGTGCAGGGCGCAGTTTAGTTACAGGGTCGAGGGCAAAAATCTGTATATATGTTTTCACATTAAACACCTGTTACCACTGTTACAACCTATCTTGGTGCTCTGTCAGGTTGTGAGGGGTGGGCTGGTATGGGCCGGCCATGAGGGGGTACCAACCTTCACCCCAGGGATCTGATGAGACCGTGTGATGGAATGGTCAGTTCGGATGCCAGGATCACCCAGGTGGCAGGTGGTACCATGGACAGGAACATACAATATGAAACACCAGAGCTCATCGCAGAGCGGCTTGTCATCACCCCATGGACCAGGCCTGCTGTTACTTCCACACGTGAGGGGTGGGGGTCCAGGGAAGGGGGTGGCTGGGGTGGGGGTGCGGAGTGGAGAGGGGGTGAGTGGGGGTGGGGGGGGAGTGGAGAGGGGGTGAGTGGGGGTGGGGGGGGAGTGGAGAGGGGGTGAGTGGGGGTGCGGAGTGGAGAGGGGGTGAGTGGGGGGGGGGTGCGGAGTGGAGAGGGGGTGACTGGGGATGGGGGGGAGTGGAGAGGGGTTGAGTGGGATGGGGGGGCAGTGGAAAGGGGGTGAGTGGGGGTGGGGGGGGTGGAGTGGAGAGGGGGTGAGTGGGGGTGCGGAGTGGAGAGGGGGTGAGTGGGGGTGGGGGGGGGAGTGGGGAGGGGTGAGTGGGGATGGGGGGGGAGTGGAGAGGGGGTGAGTGGGGGTGGGGGGGGAGTGGAGAGGGGGTGAGTGGGGGCTGGGGGGGAGTGGAGAGGGGGTGAGTGGGGGTGGGGGGGAGTGGAGAGGGGGTGAGTGGGGGTGGGGGGGAGTGGAGAGGGGGTGAGTGGGGGTGGGGGGGAGTGGAGAAGGGGGTGAGTGGGGGGGGGGGGGGAGTGGAGAGGGGGTGAGTGGGGTGGGGGGGGAGTGGAGAGGGGGTGAGTGGGTGGTGGGGGGAGTGGAGGAGGGGGTGAGTGGGGATGGGGGGGAGTGGAGAGGGGGTGAGTGGGGATGGGGGGGAGTGGAGAGGGGGTGAGTGGGGATGGGGGGGAGTGGAGAGGGGGTGAGTGGGGATGAGGGGGAGTTGAGAGGGGGTGAGTGGGGGTGGGGGGGGAGAGGGGAGTGAGTGGGATGAGGGGGGAGTGGAGAGGGGAGGTGAGTGGGGGTGGGGGGGGGAGTGGAGAGGGGGTGAGTGGGGGGGGGGGGGAGAGGGGGTGAGTGGGGGTGGGGGGGGAGTGGAGAGGGGTGTGAGTGGGGGTGGGGGGAGGAGAGGGGGGTGAGTGGGGGTGGGGGGGAGTGGAGGGGAGGGGTGATGGGGGTGGGGGGAGTGGAGAGGGGGGTGAGTGGGTTGGGGGGGGGTGGAGAGGGGGGGTGAGTGGGGATGAGGGGGGAGGGAGAGGGGGTGAGGGGGGTGGAGGGGAGAGGGGGTGAGTGGGGATGAGGGGGGAGTGGAGAGGGGGTGAGGGGGGGGGGGGAGAGGGGTGAGGGGGGTGGGGGGAGTGGAGAGGGGGGGTGAGTGGGGGGGTGCGGAGTGGAGAGGGGGAGTGGGGGATGGGGGGGAGTGGAGAGGGGGTGAGTGGGGGTGGGGGGGAGTGGAGAGGGGGTGAGTGGGGGGGGGGGGGAGTGGAGAGGGGGGTGAGTGGGGGGGGGGGGAGAGGGGGTGAGTGGGGATGGGGGGGGAGTGGAGAGGGGGGGTGGGGGTGGGGGGGAGAGGGGGGTGGGGGGAGTGGGGTGGGGGGGAGTGGAGAGGGGGGGAGGGGGTGGGGGGGAGTGGAGAGGGGTGAGTGGTGGTGGGGGGGGGGAGTGGAGAGGGGGTGAATGGAGTGGGGGGGAGGGGAGGGGGTGAGTGGGGGTGGGGGGAGTGGAGAGGGGGTGAGGGGGGTGGGGGGGAGTGGAGAGGGGGTGAGTGGGGGTGGGGGGGGGGAGAGGGGGTGAGGGGGTGGGGGGGGGAGTGGAGAGGGGGTGAGTGGGGGTGGGGGGGAGTGGGAGGGGGTGAGTGGGGGTGGGGGGGGAGTGGAGAGGGGGTGAGTGGGGTGGGGGGGGAGTGGAGAGGGGGTGAGTGGGGGTGGGGGGGGAGTGGAGAGGGGGTGATGGGGGGGGGGGGGAGTGGAGAGGGGGTGAGGGGGGTGGGGGGGGAGTGGAGAGGGGTGAGTGGGGTGGGGGGGAGAGTGGAGAGGGGGGTGAGTGGGGGGGGGGGAGTGGAGAGGGGGTGAGGGGGGTGGGGGGGGGTGAGAGGGGGTGAGGGGGGTGGGGGGGGAGTGGAGAGGGGGGGGGTGGGGGTGGGGGGGAGAGGGGTGGTGAGTGGGGTGGGTGGGGGAAGTGGAGAGGGGGTGAGTGGGGGTGCGGAGGGGAGTGGAGAGGGGGTGAGTGGGGCTGGTGGGGAGTGGAGAGGGGGTGAGTGGGGGTGGGGGGGAGTGGAGGAGGGGGTGAGTGGGGGTGGGGGGGAGTGGAGAGGGGGTGAGTGGGGGTGGGGGGAGTGAGCGGGGGTGAGTGGGGATGAGGGGGAGTGGAACGAGGGGGGAGGGGGGGTGGGGGGGAGAGAGGGGGTGAGTGGGGGGGGGGGGGAGTGGAGGGGGGTGAGTGGGGGTGGGGGGAGTGGAGAGGGGATGAGGGGGGTGGGGGGGGAGTGGAGAGGGGGTGAGCTGGGGGTGGGGGGAGTGGAGAGGGGGTGAGTGGGGTGGGGGGGAGTGGAGAGGGGGTGAGTGGGGGTGGGGGGGAGGGGAGAAGGGGTGAGTGGGGGATGGCGGTGCGGAGTGGAGAGGGGGTGAATGGGGGTGGGGGGGGAGTGGAGAGGGGGTGAGTGGGGGTGGGGGGGGAGTGGAGAGGGGGTGAGTGGGGGTGGGGGGAGTGGAGAGGGGGTGAGTGGGGGTGGGGGGGAGTGGAGAGGGGGTGAGTGGGGGTGGGGGGGAGTGGAGAGGGGGTGAGTGGGGGTGGGGGGGAGTGGAGAGGGGGTGAGTGGGGGTGGGGGGGAGTGGAGAGGGGGTGAGTGGGGATGGGGGGAGTGGAGAGGGGGTGAGTGGGGATGGGGGGGAGTGGAGAGGGGGTGAGTGGGGGTGGGGGGGAGTGGAGAGGGGGTGAGTGGGGGTGGGGGGGAGTGGAGAGGGGGTGAGTGGGGGTGGGGGGGAGTGGAGAGGGGGTGAGTGGGGGTGGGGGGGAGTGGAGAGGGGGTGAGTGGGTGTGGGGGGAGTGGAGAGGGGGTGAGTGGGGATGGGGGGGAGTGGGGAGGGGGTTAGTGGGGGTGGGGGGGAGTGGAGAGGGGGGGGTGGGGGGGGGGGGGAGTGGAGAGGGGGTGAGTGGGGGTGTGGGGGCAGTGGAGAGGGGGTGAGTGGGGGTGGGGGGGGAGTGGAAAGGGGGTGAGTGGGGGTGGGGGGTGAGTGGGGGTGGGGGGGAGTGGAGAGGGGGTGAGTGGGGATGGGGGGAGTGGAGAGGGGGTGAGTGGGGGTGTGGGGGGAGTGGAGAGGGGGTGAGTGGGGGTGGGGGGGAGTGGAGAGGGGGTGAGTGGGGATGGGGGGAGTGGAGAGGGGGTGAGTGGGGGTGTGGGGGGAGTGGAGAGGGGGTGAGTGGGGATGGGGGTGCGGAGTGGAGAGGGGGTGAGTGGGGGTGGGGGGGAGTGGAGAGGGGGTGAGTGGGGGGGGGGGGAGAGGGGGTGAGTGGGGGTGGGGAGGAGTGGAGAGGGGGTGAGTGGGGGTGGGGGGGGAGTGGAGAGGGGGTGAGTGGGGGTGGGGGGGAGTGGAGAGGGGGTGAGTGGGGGTGGGGGGGGAGTGGAGAGGGGGTGAGTGGGGATGGGGGGAGTGGAGAGGGGCTGAGTGGGGATGGGGGGGAGTGGAGAGGGGGTGAGTGGGGGTGGGGGGGGCAGTGGAGAGGGGGGGAGTGGGGGTGGGGGGGGAGTGGAGAGGGGGTGAGTGGGGATGGGGGGGGGTGGAGAGGGGGTGAGTGGGGGTGGGGGGGAGTGGAGAGGGGGTGAGTGGGGGTGGGGGGGCAGTGGAGAGGGGATGAGTGGGGATTTGGGGAGTGGAGAGGGGGTGAGTGGGGGGGGGGGGGAGTGGAGAGGTTGTTGAGTGGGGGTGGGGGGGTGTGGAGAGGGGGTGAGTGGGGGTGGGGGGGGCAGTGGAGAGGGGGTGAGTGGGGGTGGGGTGGGAGTGGAGAGGGGGTGAGTGGGGATGGGGGGGGAGTGGAGAGGGGGTGAGTGGGGGTGGGGGGCAGTGGAGAGGGGGTGAGTGGGGATTTGGGGAGTGGAGAGGGGGTGAGTGGGGGTGGGGGGGCAGTGGAGAGGGGGTGAGTGGGGGTGGGGGGGGAGTGGAGAGGGGGTGAGTGGGGGTGGGGGGGGGAGTGGAGAGGTTGTTGAGTGGGGGTGGGGGGGAGTGGAGAGGGGGTGAGTGGGGGTGGAATACGGTGTCCGTGCCCACGGTCAGTTCTCCCCACCACCACCCCTACAGTTGATGAACCTGGAGCCGATTAGAGCGCCCACGCACATTGACCCTGGCACATGCATCGTGCGGCCTCCCGGGCCTGACTGGGGCCCATATCCTGCCCATCCCTCCAGAGCAGTCCAGGCACCTGAGCCGCATCTTCAAGAGGCCAAAGCACAGCTCGATCACACCCTGGTCGCTGCGTGGGCGTCTTTGCCGTGGGTCTTAGCGTCCGTCTGTGAACTCTGGATAGATTTTATCAACCACGATCATAGTGGATCGCCCCTGTCGCCCAGGAGTCAAACCCCCCCCCCCAGGGTTGGGTGTGGGGTGGGGGAGGAGGGGGGAGGTACCATTGGAAATGCTTTCCCAGAACATCTTCCAAGTCCAACGAGGGGATGGCAGGCAGGAAGGCAGCACCAAGGTTTTTGGAGGGATGCTTGATGGGTGAAGCAGGCCCTCATAAGGACAGAAGGTGTAACAATCTCAGTTCATGTCACAACCCATAGAATATGCCTGGAATAGTTCTAACTGGATGGGAGGATCCCTGAATGAGCCCTGGCTGAAAGATCATCGGCGCCATTCTCCGTTGGCTGACATCAAAATCGCAAAACGCATTTGGGCGGAGAATCGATTCTGACGCTAAAATCGGCGGTGGGCGCTGACCTGACGTCAGTTTGTAATTCTCTGTCGCTCCTACAGCAGCGGCAATGCGTTCCAGAACGCACATACAATAAACAATCTTTGCATGTCCTAACAGGCCCAAACCGATATTCTTCGGGACCTCTGTCTCCTCTGGGCCAAGTTCCTGACAGTGCGCTTCACTTGTGCTTTCAAAAATCGTGACTGATGAGGAAGAGGTGAGCTCTGCCAAGGACGGGAGGGGGGAGGGGGGATTGACGGGGGAACTGGCTGTCAGGCCACGATGACCCCCACCCCCCACAGCACTGGGGCGAAGTGCAGTAACGGGCTGCCGTTGCCACGGCCTGCAAAGCAGCCATCTTGCTGGGCAGCCCACTGACCACCCACCTTGGTCCCTGGTTCTGCAGAGTAACACCGCAGGCAATGGGCAAGTGTCATGTTGGCGGAGACATTCTACAAACCTCGGCTACAGCCTGGTTAATCAGGTTAATCTTCTTTCTTGTACAGGAGTCGCTTTTGGAAGATTTGAACTGCCTTGTGCATTCAGGTCAAGTGCCAGGTCTGTTTGACAATGAGGAGATGGACAACATTATTGTGGAACTGAAGAACCAGGAGAGCAAAAGCAACCTGCCTGACAACAGGAAGGCTCTGCACCAATTCTTTCTGCAGGTGAGGCCTCTGCTTCCCAAACTATACTATTCCCAAGCCATAACATTCCCAAACTAGTCTGATTAGTAAGTTTGTACTGGTCTGATTAGTAAGTTTGCGGACGACACAAAGGTTGGTGGAATTGCAGATAGCGATGAGGACTGTCAGAGGATACAGCAGGATTTAGATCATTTGGAAAGTTGGGCGGAGAGATGGTAGATGGAGTTTAATCTGGACAAATGTGAGATAATGCATTTTGGAAGGTCTGATGCAGAGAGGGAATATACAGTGAATGGTAGAACCCTCAAGAGTATTTGTGGTATTGTGCGAAGCAAATAATGGCATGATGGGAAAACTAGTCAAGTCTTCTTGGTACAATTGAATTTAAACTGATTTCATATAACCGAAGGCACAGATACAAAATACACAGATACAGCAGAGGTCAACATGACCTGAGAACTGGGTGACTCTGAAATTCTAGATAAGGCTTGTTCGTCATGAACCTAGAAGCAGTCTCAATACATACCAAGCTGAAAAACTGTCTCTTCCTGTACGTAAACAAATTTGTCCCTTTCCTAAAACAAAGACAAGATAATGATATGAAACTCCATTCCCCTAAAGGTCAGCAAGGTGACGCCATTTTAATGATTATTACTTATGTTTTACTTTCGATTAAATTCCTGACCAAGTTGTATTCATGTTATCTTGATCCTATAATGTATAAAAATCGCCTTATTCTTCTGTAATATAGCAGACTTGGGACGGACTCAGCAGTTTGGAATTGACTGCCTTCCGACTTCAAGTCTCAGCCATTACTGCTCGCAGTCAATTCTAATTCGTGAATAAAGTTCAGTTTTGCTTACCTAATGAATGCTGTTTGAATTTCTCTATCACAGTCAAGAAGCGGGGAAAATATTGAATACGACATATTGACAGTCAGAGAGATCTATGTGTATAGATCCACAGGTCACTGAAAGGGGCAATTCAGGTGGAGAAGGTAGTCAAGAAGGCATACGGCATGCTTGCCTTCATTGGCCGGGGCATTGAGTATAAAAATTGGTAAATCATGTTGAAGCTGTATAGAACCTTAGTTAGGCCACACTTGGGAGTATAGTGTTCAATTCTGGTCGCCACACTACCAGAAGGGTGTGGAGGCTTTAGAGAGGGTGCAGAAGAGATTTACCAGGATGTTGCCTGGTATGGAGGGCATTAGCTATGAGGAGAGGTTGAATAAACTCGGTTTGTTCTCACTGGAACTACGGAGGTTGAGGGGTGACCTGATAGAGGTCTACAAAATTATGAGGGGCATAGACAGAGTGGATAGTCAGAGGCTTTTCCCCAGGGTAGAGGGGTCAATTACTAGGGTGCATAGGTTTAAGGTGCGAGGGGTAAGGTTTAGGGAAGATATACGAGGCAAGTTTTTTACACAGAGGGTAGTGGGTGCTTGGAACTCGCTGCCGGAGGAGGTGGTGGAAGCAGGGACGATAGTGACATTTAAGGGGCATCTTGACAAATACATGAATAGGATGGGAATAGAGGGATATGGACCCCAGAAGTGCAGAAGATTTTAGTATAGACGGGCAGCATGGTCGGCATAGGCTTGGAGGGCCGAAGGGCCTGTTCCTGTGCTGTACTTTTCTTTGTTCTTTGTTCATATCATTCCAAAAACATACCATCCCCAAACCATACCATACCCAAAACACACCATTCCCAAACTATACCATCCCCAAACCATACCATCCCCAAACCATATCATTCCCAAATCACACCATCCCCAAACAATACCATTCCCAAACCATACCATCCCCAAACGATACCATTCCCAAACCATACCATTCCCAAACCATACCATCCCCAAACCATACCATCCCCAAACCATACCATTCCCAAACTATACCATTCCCAAAACACACCATTCCCAAACCATACCATCCCCAAACCATCCCATCCCCAAACCATACCATTCCCAAACCATCCCATCCCCAAACCATACCATTCCCAAACTATACCATTCCCAAACCATCCCATCCCCAAACAAACCATTCCCAAACCATACCATTCCCAAAACACACCATTCCCAAACCATACCATCCCCAAACCATACCATCCCAAACCATACCATTCCCAAACCATCCCATCCCCAAACCATCCCATCCCCAAACCATTCCATCCCCAAACCATACCATTCCCAAACAATCCCATCCCCAAACCATCCCATCCCCAAACCATACCATTCCCAAACCATCCCATCCCATCCCCAAACCATACCATTCCCAAACCAGCCCATCCCCAAACCATCCCATCCACAAACTATACCATCCCCAAACCATACCATTCCCAAACCATACCATTCCCAAACCATACCATCCTCAAACAATACCATCCCCAAACCATACCATCCCCAAAACATCCCATCCCCAAACCATACCATTCCCAAACCATACCATTCCCAAACCATACCATCCCCAAACCATACCATCCCCAAACCATACCATTCCCAAACCATACCATTCCCAAACTATACCATACCCAAACTATACCATTCCCAAACCATACCATTCCCAAAACACACCATTCCCAAACCATCCCATCCCCAAACCATACCATCCCCAAACCATCCCATCCCCAAACCATACCATCCTCAAACCATACTATTCCCAAACCATACCATCCCCAAACCATACCATTCCCAAACCATACCATTCCCAAACTATACCATACCCAAACTATACCATTCCCAAACCATACCATTCCCAAAACACACCATTCCCAAACCATCCCATCCCCAAACCATACCATCCCCAAACCATCCCATCCCCAAACCATACCATCCTCAAACTATACCATTCCCAAACCATACCATTCCCAAACCATCCCATCCCCAAACCATACCATCCCCAAACCATCCCATCCCCAAACCATACCATCCTCAAACCATACTATTCCCAAACCATACCATCCCCAAACCATACCATCCCCAAACCATCCCATCCCCAAACCATACCATCCTCAAACCATACTATTCCCAAACCATACCATCCCCAAACCATACCATTCCCATTGACTCCGGTGCTCTGTGATTATATGACCTACAGCTTTACTCTGCACCTAAATGCAATCGGAAATTCAGGAGAAACTACACAGAATGATTGAAGTGAAAAGTATAGATTTAGATTTATTGTCACCTGTATCGAAGTACAGTGAAAAGTATTGTTCTGCGTACAGTCCAGGCAGATGGCTCCATACATGAAAACTTAGAATATACAATAAATACTTGAAGATATATAATGAAAATACAGAAATGTAGACAACGGATGAAGCATATAGTATATGGTGCTACAACTTTGAAAGATGCAGACAGGGGCGTAGACAACACTTTGCATCCTGAAGTCAATGACCAACTCTTTAGTTTTGCTGATATTGAGGGTGAGATTGTTGTGGTTGTACCACTCTAGGTGCTGTATTCCTGTACTCTGACTCACTGTTGTCTCTGATCCGACCCACTAAGATCATGTCATCAGCAAATCTGTAGATGGAGTTGGAGCTGAATTTTGCCACGGTCATATGTGTACAAGAGGTCTAATAGCGGACTGAGTACGCACCCTTTATTGAAGACTATCGTGGAGGAGGTTTTTCAAATTCATTTACAAGATGTGGAAGTCGGTGGTTAGGCTATTGAAGATTATTATTCAGGAGGACACAAATAACATTCAGGAAATACCATGGAACAGAAGCTCTAGCATGAATAATTATTAATAATCTTTATTATTGTCACAGGTAGGTTTACATTAACACTGCAATGAAGTTACTGTGAAAAGCCCCTAGTCGCCACATTCCGGCGCCTTTTCGGGTCACAGAGGGAGAATTCAGAATGTCCAATTCACCTAACAGCACGTCTTTCAGTACTTGTGGGAGGAAACCGGAGCACCCGGAGGAAACCCACACAGACACGGGGAGAACGTGCAGACTCCACACAGACGGGGGGGGGGGGGGCCAAGCCGGGAACAGTGCTAGCCATGGTGATACTTTGCCACCCAATGTAGGTACTGAAGGAAATTGATGGGATTAAAGCCTGATAAGTCCCCAGGGCCTGATGCTCTGCATCCCAGAGTACTTAAGGAAGTGGCCCTAGAAATAGTGTTCGCCTTGGTGATCATTTTCCAGCATTCTATAGATTCTGGAAGAGTTCGAATGGATTGGAGGGCAGCTAATGTAACCCCACCTTTTAACAAAGGAGGGAATTATAGATCGGTCAGCCTGACATTGGTCATGGGGAAAAAGCTGGAGTCAATTATTAAGGATGAAATAACTGAGTATTTGGAAAGTGGGAATAGGATCGGTGCACGTCAGCATGGATTCACTAAAGGGAAACCGTGCTTGACAAATAGAACATAGAACAGTACAGCACAGAACAGGCCCTTCGGCCCTCGATGTTGTGCCGAGCAATGATCACCCCACTCAAACCCACGTATCCACCCTATACCCGTAACCCAACAACTCCCCCCCTTAACCTTACTATTAGGACACTACGGGCAATTTAGCATGGCCAATCCACCTAACCACCTAATCTTCTGGAATATTTTGAGGATGTGACCAGTAGAGTGGACAAGGGTGAACCAGTGGATGTTGTGTGTCTGGACTTTCAAAAAGGCTTTTGTCAAGGTCCCACACAAGAGATTAATGAGGAAAATTAAAACTGATGATATTGGGGGTAATGTTCTCCATGGATGGAGAACTGGTTGGCAGACAGGAAGCAGAGAGTGGGAATAAACGGGTGCTTTTCAGAGTGGCAGGCAATGACTAGTGGGGTACCGCAGGGTTCAGTGCTGGGACTCCAGCTCTTCACAATATACATTAATGATTTGGATGAAGGAATTGCAATATCTCCAAATTTGCAGACGGCACTAGGCTGGGTGGCAGTGTGTGCTGTGTGGAGGATGCAAAGAGGCTGCAGGGTGACTTGGACAGGCTGGCTGAGTGGGCAAACACATGGCAAATGCAACATAATGTGGGAAAATGTGAGGTTATCCACTTTGGTGCAATAAAATGGAATGGTGGCACTTTAGGAAAAGGGGAAATGCAAGGAGACCTGGGTGTCACGGTGGAACAGTGGCTGAAGGTTGGCATGCAGGTACAGCAGGCGGTGAGGGTTGGCATGCAGGTACAGCAGGTGGTGAGGGTTGGCATGCAGGTACAGCAGGCGGTGAGGAAAGCTAATGGCATGCTGGCCTTCATAGCCAGAGGATTTGAGCAAAGGAGAAGGATGTCTTGCTGAAGTTAGACTGGGCCTTGGTGAGGCCACATCTTGAGTATTGTGTGCAGTTTTGGCCTAGTTTGAGGAAGGACATTCTTGCTATTCAGGGTGTCCAGCGAAGATTCACCAGCCTATAATAATAATAATCTTTATTATTGTCACAAGTAGGCTTAGATTATCATTGCAATGAAGTTACAGTGTGTGGTAAACCACCGTTGCCTATATTAGGTGATGTCTGGTAGGACCTGTACTACAGGTACGACGGTAGTCCCTGCCTGCCTGCTCCGCCCAGTAGGAGGAGTATAAATATGTGTGTCCCCATGCAGCAGCCATTTTGCCAGCTGCTGTGGGAGGCCACACATCTTAGAGCAATAAAGCCTCAGTTGTATCCAACTCTCGTCTTTGTGCAATTGATCGTGCATCAATTTATTGCTCAAAGATTTTCAGAAGATGGACCTCCGTATCAAACCGGATCGCCTGCAGCTGGATACGCAATCAAGCAATGCCAAAAAGGGACTTTCAACACTGGCCTGCTTGTTTCGAGGCGTATATCAACTCGGCGCCAAACCCTGTTCCGGACGCTCAGAAAATACAGATACTGTACTCGAGGTTGAGCTCCAACGTCTTTCCACTGATCCAGGACGCACCAACATACACCGAAGCCATGATGGTACTTGAAGAAAATTACGCCCAGAAGACGAACACGCTCTTCGCCAGGCATGTACTCGCCACTCGCTCTCAACTCCCTATTGAGTCCATAGAAGACTTCTGGAGATCCCTAATCCCACTAGTCCGGGACTGTGACTGTCAGGCCGTTACAGCCACTGAACATTCTAACCTCCTTATGCAAGACGCTTTTGTTATGGAGATTGGGTCGGACCTCATACGCCAGCGACTGTTAGAACGGGCCACGCTCGATCTCGCAGAGACAAAGAAGCTCGCGCTCACCATGATGGTTGCCTCGCGCAATGTTCAGGCCTACACCCCCAGCCGTGCGGCCCACCCCTCCTACGCAACATGGACCCCACAGACGGCCGCCCCAGCGGGGGCCTTACCCAGCCAATACGCCTGTGCCACGCACCAGCCAGCGAACCCCGGGGATCCCCGATGTTATCTTTGCTGCCAGCAGAAACACCCGCGCCAACACTGCCCGGCCCGCGCTGCCCTTTATAAGGCTTGCGGTAAGAAGGAGCACTTCGCCGCGGTGTGCCAGGCCCGCGCAGTCACCGCAATCGCCCCCACCCCCCCTCGTTTATGGACAATGGGCGCCACCATCTTCACCTCCCCAGGCCACGTGCGGCCAATGGGCGCTGCCATCTTCTCCTCCTCAGAAAACGCGCGGCCCATGGGCGCCGCCATCTTTTTCAACCCCCAACATGTGCGGCCCATGGGCGT
This sequence comes from Scyliorhinus canicula, assembly GCF_902713615.1. NCBI lineage: Eukaryota > Metazoa > Chordata > Chondrichthyes > Carcharhiniformes > Scyliorhinidae > Scyliorhinus > Scyliorhinus canicula. Next base: position 3,865,221 of record NC_052151.1, on the reverse strand, counting down.
CGCTATTTTGTCCTCCCCAAGATCTTCAGGCGCCGCCATCTTGTCTTCCCCACGGCACATGGGCACCACCAGCATTCCAGGACCCGTGTCCCCCCGGGCACCCTATCATCCAACACCAGCGACGCCCAACCACGACCCGCCTCAGTGACCATAGACCGACCTCGTCCGCTCTACCTGGCCACCACATCGACCAGCGTTAAGATCGACGGACACGTGACCTCTTTCCTGCTGGACTCCGGGAGCACCGAAAGCTTAGAACATAGAACATAGAACGGTACAGCACAGAACAGGCCCTTCGGCCCTCGATGTTGTGCTGAGCAATGATCACCCTACTTAAACCCACGTATCCACCCTATACCCGTAACCCAACAACCCCTCCCTTAACCTTACTTTTATTAGGACACTACGGGCAATTTAGCATGGCCAATCCACCTAACCCACACATCTTTGGACTGTGGGAGGAAACCGGAGCACCCGGAGGAAACCCACGCACACATGGGGAGGATGTGCAGACTCCGCACAGACAGTGACCCAGCCGGGAATCGAACCTGGGACCCTGGAGCTGTGAAGCATTTATGCTAACCACCATGCTAACGTGCTACCAGCTTCATCCACCCGGATACGGTAAGCCGCTGCTCCCTCGCGGTACACCCCACCAATCAAACAATCTCCCAGGCCTCCGGATCCCATTCCGTGGCATTCCGGCAGTACTGTACGGTCACACTCACGGTCCAGGGCATAGAATTCAGCGGCTTCCGCCTCTACGTCCTCCCTAATCTCTGCACTGCCCTACTCCTAGGCCTGGACTTCCAGTGCAATCTCCAGAGCCTAACCCTGAAATTCAGCAGGCCTCTACCACCCCTCACTGTCTGCGGCCTCGCGACCCTAAAGGTCGATCCACCTTCCCTCTTCGCCAATCTAACCTCAGATTGCAAACCCATCGCCACCAGGAGCAGACAGTACAGCACCCAGGACAGGACCTTCAGCAGGTCCGAGGTCCAGCGGCTGCTTCGGGAAGGCATCATCGAGGCCAGCAATAGTTAAAACTGGGGAGAAACACAGAATGGTCGTGGACTACAACCAGACCATCAATCGGTACACGCAGCTCGACGCGTACCCCCTACCACGCATATCTGATATGGTGAATCAGATTGCACAGTACCGGGTCTTCTCAACGGTAGACCTCAAAGCCGCCTACCATCAGCTCCCCATCCGTAAAGCGGACCGTCAATACACGGCCTTCGAGGCAGACGGTCACCTCTATCAATTCCTCAGGGTTCCCTTCGGCGTCACCAACGGGGTCTCAGTCTTCCAAAGGGAGATGGACCGAATGGTCGACCGGTACGGTTTGCGGACCACCTTTCTGTACCTAGACAATGTCACTATCTGCGGCCATGATCAGCAGGACCACGATGCCAACCTTGCCAAATTTCTCCACACCGCCACTCTCCTAAACCTCACCTACAATAAGAAGTGCGTGTTCATCACGAACCGCTTCGCCATCCTCGGCTATGTGCTATGCCTGATCCCGACCGCTTGTGCCCCCTCATGGAGCTCCCCCTCCCCCACTGCCCCAAGATCCCCAAATGCTGCCTGGGGTTCTTTTCATACTACGCCCAGTGGGTCCCAAACTATGCGGACAAGGCCCGCCCACTCATACCATCCACCCATTTTCTCCTGACTGCGGAGGCTCAACAGGCCTTCGCCCGTATCAGAGCTGATATCGCCAAGGCCGGGATGCACGCAGTAGACGAGACACTGCCGTTTCAAGTAGAGAGCGACGCATCAGACGTCGCCCGAGCCGCTACCCTCAATCAGGCAGGCAGATCCGTGGCATTCTTTCCCCGCACCCTCCATGCCTCAGAAATTCGGCACTCATCCGTTGAAAAAGAGGCCCAAGCTATCGTTGAAGCTGTGCGGCATTGGAGGCATTACCTGGCCGGCAGGAAATTCACTCTCCTCACGGACCAACGGTCGGTAGCCTTCATGTTCAACAACACGCAGCGGGGCAAGATCAAGAATGATAAGATCTTGCGGTGGAGAATCGAGCTCTCCACCTACAATTATGAGATTTTGTATCGCCCCGGCAAACTCAACGAGCCCCCAGATGCCCTCTCCCGAGGTACATGTGCCAGCGCACAAGTAGATCGACTCCGGGTCCTGCACGACAGCCTTTGTCACCCGGGAGTCACACGGTTGTAACCATTTTATAAAGGCCCGCAATCTGCCCTACTCCATCGAGGAAGTACGGACAATCACCAGGGACTGCCAGGTCTGTGCGGAGTGCGAGCTGCACTTCTACCAGCCGGACCGTGCGTGCCTGGTGAAGGAATCCTGCCTCTTTGAACGCCTCAGCGAGGATTTTAAAGGGCCAATCCCCTCCACCGACCGTAACACGTATATTCTCAGTGTGGTCGATGAGTTCTCCAGATTCCCCTTCCCAATCCCATGCCCCGACGTGACGTCTGTCACCGTCATCAAAGCCCTCAGTACAATCTTTGCTCTGCTCGGTTTCCCCGCCTACATCCACAGTGACAGGGGATCCTCATTCATGAGCGATGAGCTGCGTCAGTTCCTGCTCAGCAGGGGTATCGCCTCCAGCAGGACGACCAGCTATAACCCCCAGGGGAAACGGGCAGGTAGAGAGGGAGAACGGGACGGTATGGCCGTCCAGCTGGCCCTACGGTCCAGGAACCTCCCAGCCTCTCGCTGGCAGCAGGTCCTCCCTGATGCACTACACTCCATTCAGTCACTACTGTGCACCGCTACTAACAACACACCCCATGAACGTCTCTTTGCCTTCCCCAGGAAGTCCACATACGGGGTGTCGCTCCCGACTTGGCTCACAGCTCCAGGACCCGTCCTTCTCCGTAGGCACGTCCGACTCCACAAGACGGACCCATTGGTGGAGAGGGTGCAGTTGCTCCATGCCAACCCCCAGTATGCCTACGTGGCGTACCCCTGCGGCCGCCAGGATACTGTCTCTCTCAGGGACCTGGCACCAGCAGGTTCCACACATACACTCCCCTCCGGCCCGGCGCCACACTCCCCTCCCACGACGCTCCCAGCAGCGACCCCCCCAGGACCATCCGTCCTCCCCCTGCCCACGCCCGAGGATGAAGAGGAATTCGGCACACTCCCGGAGTCACCGAGGATCAGACCAGCATCGGCATCGCCGCCACCACTACGTCGCTCCCAGCGGCACATCCAGGCCCCGGACCGGTTAAACCTCACTCTGGTCCACTGGACATCAATTCTCCACCACCCCCGCCGGACTCAATTTTAACAGAGGGTTAATGTGGTAAACCACTGTTGCACCTATATTAGGTGATGTATGGTAGGACCTGTACTACAGGTATGATGGTAGCCCCTGCCTGCTGGCTCCGCCCAGTAGGCGGAGTATAAATATGTGTGTCCTCCATGCTGCAGCCATTTCGCCAGCTGCTGTGGGAGGCCACACATCTTAGAGCAATAAAGCCTCAGTTGTATCCAACTCTCATCTTTGTGCAATTGATCGTGCATCACAGTGAAAATCCGCGAGTCACCACATTCCGGCGCCTGTTCGGGTCACAGAAGGAGAAATCAGAATGTCCAAATTACCTAACAGCACGTCTTTCGGGACTTGTGGGAGGAAACCGGAGCACCCGGAGGAAACCCACGCAGACACATGGGAGAACGTGCAGACTCCACACAGACAGTGACCCAAGCCGGGAATCGAACCTGGGACCCTGGAGCTGTGAAGCAACAATTCTAACCACTGTGCTACTGTGCCGCCCATTCCTGGGATGGCAGGACTGACATATGAAGAAAGACTGGATCGACTTGGCTTGTACTGACTGGAGTTTCAAAGAATGGGAGGGGATCCCATAGAAACATAAAATCCTGATGGGACTGGACAGGCTAGGGGCAGGAAGAATGTTCCCGATGTTGGGGATGTCCAGAACTAGGGACCAGAGACTAAGAATAAGGGGTAAACCATTCAGGACTTCTTCTCCCAGAGAGTTGTGAACTTGTGGAATTCTCTACCACAGAAAGCTGTTGGGGCCAGTTTGTGGGCCTTGTGGCTAAAGCGACCAAGGGGTATGGAGAGAAAGTGGGAGTGGGATATTCAAATACATGATCAGCCATGATCAAATTGAATGGTGGTGCAGGCTCGAAGGGCCGAATGGTCTCCTGCATTTTCTATGTTTCTATATTTCTAAGACCATTGGACCTTTTGTGGCATGGGATTGATGTGTGTTGCAGCCCATCATGCCCGCTCACCTGGGCTGCCACCTCTATCCGTGCCATCTTTGCCTGGTGTGGTGTCCTCCACTTGCCATCCAGCGAGATGAGTATGTCACGCCTGGCACTCACTGCGTTCACTAGAATGTGCAGGGCAATCATACCAGAAACAGGGGCCAGACTGCCCACCACATTTCCCTCCTGCCCAACACATGCTGAGACCATGACATCTTCCAAATACAAAGTATTCCGTTCACTCCTGGTCAGCTCCCATGGGGTTTTTTGTACCTCTTGGCAACCTTCAGAGAGCTGCCTCTGCTCTATTTAACTGCCCCCCCCCCCCCCCCCCCCCCCCCACCCCACCATTGGAGTCATCCATCAACGTGCCGACACACTTCCACATTTGCCGGTAGCACTGAGTCTATGTCCGGCTACATTTAACACTGGCTGACCCTTGGCCATGGGCCAGCCAGTGTGAAACTGTGTCCGGGTCATGATTGTAGGCAGGAGATAGATCCACATATTGCACACGCATGACATACTCTTCCAGGACCCTTCATGGGGGGCATCCTTCATACCCTGCCTCACCCCTCCTTTCATGGGCATGCCCCCCCCCCCCCCACCGGCCCTGACCATTGACAGTGCTACCGTGGCACCCGAGCACCCTGGCACTGCCACCCAGGTACTCTGGGCAGGTGTCACCCAAGCACCTTGCCAATGCCAAGGTGTCAGGCTGGTAGTGCCAAGGTGCCTGGGTGCCAGAGGGAGAGCCAAGAGACGGGCCACTTGCTCTGTCCCCGACCCCCCAGGGATCTCCAATTACCCTGGGAGACCCCCGAGGTGCCGTTATACCTGGTAACAAGTTTGTGGGGGACAGCACTATCCGCCGCCTGGTTGAGGCCTCGCTGGGGAGGCTGTTAGTTGCGAAGAGCCCAGAGAATCCAGCGCAGACATATTTAAATATGCTGATCTGGATCTCACAGCGTGGGTGAAATCCAGATTGCGACACATTGCGAGGTTCAGTTGTATCTCACGAGACGCCGCAAGCTTCACAAATCTCAAGAAAGGCCTCTCGCGAGATTCAAGGGCCTCATCGCATCACCAGGACGGGCATGACGGGGGCGGTAAAGTGTGCCCAACGACTTGTCCGAGTCAATATAACATCCAGTGTCAATATAACATCCAGCAGAGGGCAGCAGAGCAGATCCAGCAGAGGGCAGCAGAGCAGAGCTACTGATCAGCTGTTCTGGGGAAATTTGCATACGTGCAGTGCGGTCAGCCTAAGTTGAAGGTGAACTGGCGAAGGAGACCCAAGGAGTTTGAGTGAAGACAGGCATCCAGCAGAGGGCAGCAGAGCAGAGCTACTGATCAGCTGTTCTGGGGAAATTTGCATACGTGCAGTGCGGTCAGCCTAAGTTGAAGGTGAACTGGCGAAGGAGACCCAAGGAGTTTGAGTGAAGACAAGCATCCAGCAGAGGGCAGCAGAGCAGAGCTACTGATCAGCTGTTCTGGGGAAATTTGCATACGTGCAGTGCGGTCAGCCTAAGTTGAAGGTGAACTGGCGAAGGAGACCCAAGGAGTTTGAGTGAAGACAAGCATCCAGCAGAGGGCAGCAGAGCAGAGCTACTGATCAGCTGTTCTGGGGAAATTTGCATACGTGCAGTGCGGTCAGCCTAAGTTGAAGGTGAACTGGCGAAGGAGACCCAAGGAGTTTGAGTGAAGACAAGCATCCAGCAGAGGGCAGCAGAGCAGAGCTACTGATCAGCTGTTCTGGGGAAATTTGCATACGTGCAGTGCGGTCAGCCTAAGTTGAAGGTGAACTGGCGAAGGAGACCCAAGGAGTTTGAGTGAAGACAAGCATCCAGCAGAGGGCAGCAGAGCAGAGCTACTGATCAGCTGTTCTGGGGAAATTTGCATACGTGCAGTGCGGTCAGCCTAAGTTGAAGGTGGTTTGTGGAAGGGCTGTTGGCAACTGACAGTTAAACCCGAAACACTTCGTGAGTGTTTCCCACCCTACCTCCTCCTCTAACCAACCCCCCCACCCCACGGTGGTTGGGAAGCGGGAGCAGGGGCCTGTCGTGAAGGTGAGTGAGTGCCTTTAAATTTGCTTAACTTTCAGCGGGAGCAGGGTTTGAGGTAATATCAGGTAAGCTCTTCCTTTCTTTTTCTTTTTCTTGTTATTTTTTAAATCTAGAGGTGATGTCAGGGAAGGCAGTACAATGCTCCTCCTGCAGAATGTTTGAGGTGAGGGACGCCGTTAGTGTCCCTGCTGATTTCATCTGTGGGAAGTGCACCCAACTCCAGCTCCTCAAAAACCGTGTTAGGGACCTGGAGCTTGAGCTGGATGAACTTCGGATCATTCGGGAGGCAGAGGGGGTCATAGATAGGAGCTTCAGGGAAGTAGTTACACCAAAGATTGGAGATAGATGGGTAACTGTAAGAGGGACTGGGAAGAAGCAGTCAGTGCAGGGACCCCCTGCGGTCGTTCCCCTGAGTAACAAGTATACCGTTTTGGATACTTGTGGGGGGGACGACTTACCAGGGGTAAGCCATGGGGTACGGGCCTCTGGCACGGAGTCTGTCCCTGTTGCTCAGAAGGGAAGGGGGGAAAGGAGTAGAACACTAGTAATTGGGGACTCAATAGTCAGGGGCACAGATAGGAGATTTTGTGGGAGCGAGAGAGACTCACGTTTGGTATGTTGCCTCCCAGGTGCAAGGGTAAGTGATGTCTCGGATCGTGTTTTCCGGGTCCTTAAGGGGGAGGGGGAGCAGCCCCAAGTCGTAGTCCACATTGGCACTAACGACATAGGTAGGAAAGAGGACAAGGATGTCAGGCAGACCTTTAGGGAGCTAGGATGGAAGCTCAGAGCGAGAACAAACAGAGTTGTTATCTCTGGGTTGTTGCCTGTGCCACGTGATAGTGAGATGAGGAATAGGGAGAGAGAGCAATTAAACACGTGGCTACAGGGATGGTGCAGGCGGGAGGGATTCAGATTTCTGGATAACTGGGGCTCTTTCTGGGGAAGGTGGGACCTCTATAGACAGGATGGTCTACATCTGAACCTGAGGGGCACCAATATCCTGGGGGGGAGATTGTTAGTGCTCTTTGGGGGGTTTAAACTAATTCAGCAGGGGCATGGGAACCTGGATTGTAGTTTTGGGGTAAGGGAGATTGAGAGTATAGAGGTCAGGAGCACAGATTTGACTTCGCAAGAGGGTGCCAGTGTTCAGGTAGGTGGTTTGAAGTGTGTCTACTTCAATGCCAGGAGTATACGAAATAAGGTAGGGGAACTGGCAGCATGGGTTGGTACCTGGGACTTCGATGTTGTGGCCATTTCAGAGACATGGATAGAGCAGGGACAGGAATGGTTGTTGCAGGTTCCGGGGTTTAGGTGTTTTAGTAAGCTCAGAGAAGGGGGCAAAAGAGGGGGAGGTGTGGCGCTGCTAGTCAAGGACAGTATTACGGTGGCGGAAAGGATGCTAGATGGGGACTCTTCTTCTGAGGTAGTATGGGCTGAGGTTAGAAACAGGAAAGGAGAGGTCACCCTGTTGGGAGTTTTCTATAGGCCACCTAATAGTTCTAGGGATGTAGAGGAAAGGATGGCGAAGATGATTCTGGAAAAGAGCGAAAGTAACAGGGTAGTTGTTATGGGAGACTTTAACTTTCCAAATATTGACTGGAAAAGATATACTTCGAGTACATTAGATGGGTCATTCTTTGTACAATGTGTGCAGGAGGGTTTCCTGACACAATATGTTGACAGGCCAACAAGAGGCGAGGCCACATTGGATTTGGTTTTGGGTAATGAACCAGGCCAGGTGTTAGATCTGGAGGTAGGTGAGCACTTTGGAAACAGTGACCACAATTCGGTGACCTTTACGTTAGTGATGGAAAGGGATAAGTATACCCCGCAGGGCAAGAGTTATAGCTGGGGGAAGGGCAATTATGATGCCGTTAGACATGACTTAGGATGTGTTGGTTGGAGAAGTAGGCTGCAAGGGTTGGGCACACTGGATATGTGGAGCTTGTTCAAGGAACAGCTATTGCATGTTCTTGATATGTACGTACCAGTCAGGCAGGGAGGAAGGGGTCGAGCGAGGGAACCGTGGTTTACCAAAGAAGTGGAATCTCTTGTTAAGAGGAAGAAGGAGGCCTATGTGAAGATGAGGCATGAAGTTTCAGTTGGGGCGTCTGATAGTTACAAGGAAGCGAGGAAGGATCTAAAGAGAGAGCTGAGACGAGCAAGGAGGGGACATGAGAAGTCTTTGGCAGGTAGGATCAAGGAAAACCCAAAAGCTTTCTATAGGTATGTCAGGAATAAAAGAATGACTAGGGTAAGAGTAGGGCCAGTCAAGGACAGTGGTGGGAAGTTGTGTGTGGAGGCTGAGGAGATAAGCGAGATACTAATGAATACTTTTCGTCAGTATTCACTCAAGAAAAAGATAATATTGTGGAGGAGAATGCTGAGACCCAGGCTATTAGAATAGATGGCATTGAGGTGCGTAGGGAAGAAGTGTTGGCAATTCTGGACAAGGTGAAAATAGATAAGTCCCCGGGGCCGGATGGGATTTATCCTAGGATTCTCTGGGAAGCCAGGGAAGAGATTGCTGAGCCTTTGGCTTTGATTTTTAGGTCATCATTGGCTACAGGAATAGTGCCAGAGGACTGGAGGATAGCAAATGTGGTCCCTTTGTTCAAGAAGGGGAGTAGAGATAACCCCGGTAACTATAGGCCGGTGAGCCTAACGTCTGTGGTGGGTAAAGTCTTGGAGAGGATTATAAAAGATACGATTTATAATCATCTAGATAGGAATAATATGATTAGGGATAGTCAGCATGGTTTTGTGAAGGGTAGGTCATGCCTCACAAACCTTATCGAGTTCTTTGAGAAGGTGACTGAACAGGTAGACGAGGGTAGAGCAGTTGATGTGGTGTATATGGATTTCAGTAAAGCATTTGATAAGGTTCCCCACGGTCGGCTATTGCAGAAAATACGGAGGCTGGGGATTGAGGGTGATTTAGAGATGTGGATCAGAAATTGGCTAGTTGAAAGAAGACAGAGAGTGGTAGTTGATGGGAAATGTTCAGAATGGAGTTCAGTTACGAGTGGCGTACCACAAGGATCTGTTCTGGGGCCGTTGCTGTTTGTCATTTTTATAAATGACCTAGAGGAGGGCGCAGAAGGATGGGTGAGTAAATTTGCAGACGACACTAAAGTCGGTGGAGTTGTAGACAGTGCGGAAGGATGTTGCAGGTTACAGAGTGACATAGATAAGCTGCAGAGCTGGGCTGAGAGGTGGCAAATGGAGTTTAATGTGGAGAAGTGTGAGGTGATTCACTTTGGAAAGAATAACAGGAATGCAGAATATTTGGCTAATGGTAAAATTCTTGGTAGTGTGGATGAGCAGAGGGATCTCGGTGTCCATGTACATAGATCCCTGAAAGTTGCCACCCAGGTTGATAGGGTTGTGAAGAAGGCCTATGGTGTGTTGGCCTTTATTGGTAGAGGGATTGAGTTCCGGAGCCATGAGGTCATGTTGCAGTTGTACAAAACTCTAGTAAGGCCGCATTTGGAGTATTGCGTACAGTTCTGGTCGCCTCATTATAGGAAGGACGTGGAAGCCTTGGAACGGGTGCAGAGGAGATTTACCAGGATGTTGCCTGGTATGGAGGGAAAATCTTATGAGGAAAGGCTGATGGACTTGAGGTTGTTTTCGTTAGAGAGAAGAAGGTTAAGAGGTGACTTAATAGAGGCATACAAAATGATCAGAGGGTTAGATAGGGTGGACAGTGAGAGCCTTCTCCCGCGGATGGAGGTGGCTAGCACGAGGGGACATAGCCTTAAATTGAGGGGTAATAGATATAGGACAGAGGTCAGAGGTGGGTTTTTTACGCAAAGAGTGGTGAGGCCGTGGAATGCCCTACCTGCAACAGTAGTGAACTCGCCAACATTGAGGGCATTTAAAAGTTTATTGGATAAGCATATGGATGATAAGGGCATAGTGTAGGTTAGATGGCCTTTAGTTTTTTTCCATGTCGGTGCAACATCGAGGGCCGAAGGGCCTGTACTGCGCTGTATCGTTCTATGTTCTATGTTCTATGTAGTCAGGGTGCAGATCACAGCACAGAACACAGGCCTAACCACCATTCAACATTGGAAAAATCGGTAACTTGTAATAAATATATTGTCTCATTAATGGCTGTCTTCATGAGTTCTACTGCTGAGTCCCACCTGAGCAGCTTCATTCAGAGCTACAACATTCAACAGCAAAAGTACAACCCCAGAAGCATGAGAAGGGCACTGTGTGGGCCATCTGTTCATACAGACCAGGAGAGTCCCAACTTCAGTCTGTGTGTGTCTCCAGTGACCTGACCTCAGCTAGGCCAGCCCTTGTACAAACCATGTTCATCTGGGCAAGAGAGAGGAAAACTTCAATCCCATACCCAGTCCATTAGCAGAGAGAGAGCCCTCCATTCCCACTGTCTAATGCATGATAATCATAGAGAATGATATCATAGTGGTTATGTTACTATTTTTCCAGAGTTTTCTATTATTAAGCCGAGACATGGGGTCAAATCCCACCAGATCAGCTGGGGAACTGAAATTCAGTCAATTTAATAAATCTGGATTAGTCCCAATAATGGAGTCCATCAAACCTCATCAAATCTATCTGGTTCATTGAGGGAAGGAAATCTGCCACCCTTTCCTGGTCTGGCCTACATGTGACTCCAGACCCACAGCAATGCGGTTGACTTTTTACTGTGCTCTGAATGGCCCAGCAAACCACTCATTGTATCAAAAAAACCTGCGATGAAAATCTATAATCTACATGGGATGCAGGGATTCACACCCACCACCTTCTCAAAGGCAGTTAGCGATGAGCAATAAATTCCGTATTTGCCAGTGATCTGTCCCTGGGCCCTCAAGATAAAGTGGTTGAGCCACCTGGTTTCCCATCAGAGTGTGGTGGTCCTTATCCTCCTTAACTGAGGTAGAATTTGAGCACCTGCTCCATGAGTGTGTAAGGTCAGTCACATCGAGACTCATTTTTACTGCCTGCAACAAAATCTGGGCAGTGTGAGGCTGAGGTGAGGGTGATGGTGAAATTCTACTCTGATCCTTTGGTGAGATTGGGGGAAAGCAGCTTATACTGTCAGTCTCCTGTTACTGTACACTGCTGCTGTTCACTGACTCCAACTGGCTGTGGAACAACACCCTTGTGCTCAGCTCTGGGTAAAGCCTCATCAATTTCAGAAGCAGGAAGGTAACTGAGAGATTAGGAAGCGGGTAGGCTGGTGTGTGTGCGGCACTAGCCATTGTAACCATTGAGCATTAGGTTATTCATTTCCCTTACAGCGCGTGCGGGACAGGCTGCACATTGCCCTGGCTATGAGCCCAGTTGGATCAAAATTCCGCCTGCGATGTCGGATGAACCCCTCATTGGTTAACTGTTCCACTATGGACTGGTACGACAGGTGGCCAAAGGAGGCCCTGCTCAGAGTGGCTAACACTTACTTCACTCAAGTGGATTTTGGAGAGGTATGTGCTATTCTTGTCTGTCGTGGCAGAGACCCACAATCAAATTAGTAATAATGATAATAATCTTTATTATTGTCACACGTAGGCTTACATTAACACTGCAATGAAGTTACTGTGAAAAGCCCCTAGTCGCCACACTCCGGCACCTGTTCGTGTACACTAAGGGAGATTTCAGAATGTCCAATTTACCTAACCTGCACATCTTTCGGGACATGTGGGAGGAAACCAGAGCACCCGGAGGAATCCCACGCAGACATGGGGAGAACGTGCAGACTCCACACAAACAGTGACCCGAACTGGGTATTGAACCTGGGACCCTGGCGCTGTGAAGCAACTGTGCTAACCACTGTGATACCATGCCGCCCAATAACTGTATTCAAAGAGTACCTCTTAAAAATTTCTAGTGACCTTTCCACCAAAGACGGAATTAAAACTTCTCATTTTTCAGCCATCTACGGAAATCTGGCCTCACGTAAAAAAGGCCGAAGAATATAAATAAAGATTTGATGAAGAATCTGGCCTTGTGACCTGATTGTAGTCACAAAATATAACCTTCTCATTGGGAATCATTGTCTCCTGAGTTACTAAGCTGGTTTCCATCTGGTGGACTCAATATTATTCACAGAATAAACATTCTATTTCCCTGAAATCTGCTTGTTACAATTTGAGCATCTGTTATGACATAAACTACCAACGTCCAATTCTGTTTCCTGACAAAGTCTTTGGGTGGAACTCTCTGCTCTGGTCCGTGGCAGGGCCTGTTGCCAGTGAGAATGGAAAATCTGGCGTTCTAGCCGAAACTCCCATTCACTTGCAGAGGTACCAGAAAGCCCCAGGCCAGAGTACGAATTAAGTTCCAGAACAACATTACATATTGTTCTTTCCATGAGTCTATGTTTGTGTGATGGGGTGTCCGTTTAAGTTAGACTTTGTGGAAACTCTGAAAGGGATAAGCTGTTCTCTTCTTTGTCTAGAACCAATGCTGATGTACTTTAATTCTTTCTAAAACTATTTTTATTCAAAGCTAGTGAATCTCCATGTTTAGCACCATTACGACCCCTGGGCTAGTGCACGGTCAATTCCAGCCCACTTGACCCGGACTCCCAACACAATTGAAATTCTTCAAAAAACACCCTAAATCTTTGGCCCTTGGCTGCCCAATAATTATGGGCGCCAAGTTTGTGAAGTTAAACACAATCAGCTGGATTCTCCGTCTGCGGGATCTTCCATTTTGCCGGCAGCAGCAACTCATGCTCGTGGATTTCCCAATTATTATGGGCCAGGGTTTAGAGAACCCCAAAGTATATCATGGAGTTCACCTGACCCATAACTTTAAATAGATTTTGGTTATGGGGAGCACAAGGGCCCATTTTACAGCTGTGGTGCAATAGAGAACTAAAGTATGTTTAAAACAAAAACAATGTTTATTCTATGAATCCAGTTAACATTTTTAAACACACACAGTGAACATCTTAGCAACTATCAACTCATAATACTACCCCCCCCCCCAAAGAATACAGTACTCTATAAGTAACCTTTAATCTTTCCTTGCAACATACCTCTTCAACACAGACATCAGGTTTAAATTCTCTACTGAGAGCAGTTATCACTTTTAAACTAGCAATGATTTGAAGACATTCCTCTCATGCAGCACCCAATCTGCAACACGAAACTAAACACACCCTGTAGCTGCCAGCCAAAGAGAAAGTAAAACAGACAGACAGCCCAGCTCCACCCACACTCTGACATCACTGCAGCTATTTGATAAACCCCATTTCTTAAAGGTACACCCACGACAGCTGTTTGATAAACACCCATTTCTTAAAGGTACTCTCACATGACACAATGGCATGGGGTGCCCACAATAGGAAACCCCATTGGCCAGCTACTGGGACGGAGGATCCCACTGCTGGCGGGAGCGCGTCGCACCAAGCAATAGGTGCGGCGGTATGGAGAAACCAGCCCAATTACATTTATTAACAATAATAACTATAATTAAATATGCTGCAAATGTAAAGGTTAACTACTATCCAATTCCTAACCCCCTCCCCCCCAGTTAAATCTGTCCCATCCTCTAATAATATTAACAATCTGTATTGTCACAAGTAGGTTTACATTAACATTGCAATGAAGTTTCTGTGAAAATCCCCTAGTCGCCACATTCCAACACCTATTCAGGTACATAGAGGGAGAATTCAGAATGTCCAAATTACCTATCAGCACGTCTTTTGGGACTTGTAGGAGAAATCCAGAGCGCCTGGAGGAAACCCATGCAGACAAGGGGAGAATGTGCAGACACCCCACAGACAATGACTCAAACCAAGAATCAAATCTGGGACCCTGGAGCAGTGAAACAACAATGCTAACCACTCTGCTACCATGCCACCTCTACGTGTTGGGTCCTCATGGCGTATTCTCTTTAGGTTAGAGGGGCCACATTCCTGTTAGTGAGGTCCTGCCCTCCCGACGTGCTGGGTCCCCATGGCGTATTCTCTTTAGGTTAGAGATACCACACTCCTGTTAGTGAGGTCCTGCCCTCCCGACGTGCTGGGTCCCCATGGTGTATTCTCTTTAGGTTAGAGATACCACACTCCTGTTAGTGAGGTCCTGCCCTCCCGACGTGCTGGGTCCCCATGGTGTATTGTCTTTAGGTTAGAGGGGCCACACTCCTGTTAGTGAGGTCCTGCCCTCCCGACGTGCTGGGTCCCCATGGTGTATTGTCTTTAGATTAGAAGGACCACGCTCCTGCTATTGATTTCCTCGGTCACTTACATCCCCATTTGCCTTGTTAGATATTCTATCATCTTCTTCCTGGCCTTACATAGATACATAGAATATAGGAGCAGGTGGAGGCTTTTTGGCCCTTCGAGCCTGCTCCGCCATTCATCACGATCATGGCTGATCATCCAAATCAATAGCCTAATCCTGCTTTCTCCCCATAGCCTTTGATCCCATTCTCCCCAAGTGCTATATTCAGCCACCTCTTGAATATATTCAATGTTTTAGCATCAACTACTTCCTGTTGTAATGAATTCCACAGGCTCACCTTGGGAGAATGTATCTCACTGCAATCTCAATGGTATTGCAGGTCCTCCCAGTAAGAATGAGAGACCCGGAGATCAGGAATGGAGAGGAAACATTTCCGTCTCTCCAGCTGCAGCAATGATAAAAATCTAAGTGTCGATGAGCCCTTGTCACCCAGGTCATGGATAATCCTTAAAATCTGAAATCCTTTCTTTGACAGTATTGTCAGATCATTGCACTTTCCTTTGTTTGGGAAACCTGGAAGCAGGATGATAATGTTCAGGGAAAGAGCCTCGGCAGTGTTTGTTCCGGCAGCATTCATGCCTCCAGTCCACTGCAGGTTCCATTGTTTCTCGAGGGACTAACACTTGAAAATTCTGTTTCTCTCCCCAGGTGTTGCCTGGCCTGCTGAATATTTCCAGCATTGTAACTTTTTATTTCAAACTTCCAGCCTCCGAGGATTTTTTCATTGATGTTTACTGTTTGTTGTTTCAGTCATTGAAGGGGAACGTGGCCAAGGCTTGTGTTAACATTCACCACAGTGTGTATGCAGCAGCTGGGCAGTTCTGGCAGCAAGTGAGGAGATATTATTACGTCACTCCCAGCAAGTACTTAGAGCTGATACATGGCTTCTCCAAACTGCTGGGAAAAAAGAGGATAGGTATTCTGGAATCAAGGTAAAGCTGCACTTTGACACAATATCATTAAAACGTTCAGGCATTGGCACTGGGTTACCTAACCTGAGCGGCTATCAGAAGGTTAGGTGCATCAGCTGTGGGGA
The DNA here is from genome assembly GCF_902713615.1 of Scyliorhinus canicula. Lineage (NCBI taxonomy): Eukaryota > Metazoa > Chordata > Chondrichthyes > Carcharhiniformes > Scyliorhinidae > Scyliorhinus > Scyliorhinus canicula. The sequence goes on along the minus strand of NC_052151.1, from coordinate 3,849,652 downwards.
TGCGCAGGCCGGCTCCAGGACGCCGGTTAGGTGCAGCAGCTGCGGGAGGAGGTAAGGCGCGCGGGCCGGGTGCGGGGGGGGCAGAGTCGCGCTGCGGGCAGGCAGGGACCGGGAGGGCCCGGAGAGGCGGGCCGGTCGGGCGCCGGGGCCCGGGGGCGGGGGGGGAGAAACGTGCGCGGCGGGCAGGCAGAGGCCTGGAGGGGCCGGGGAGGTGCGCTTGTTGGCCGGCGGGGCGCAAGTCGGGAGCGGCTGGAGGGGCCCTGGGGGAGAGAGAGAGGCACACAGGCCGTTTGCAGAGGCCTGGGGGAGGGGGGAGAGTGCTGTGCAGCTTCCAGAAGCGCTGCAGCCAGCGTTTTGGCCTGGCAGACCGTGGAGTAGTGGCCCTTCTTCCCGCATCTCTTACAGAGGGCGGAGCGGGCTGGGCAGCGCGAGCGAGGGTGTTTAGCGTACCCACAAAAGTAGCAGCGGGGCCCCGCGGATTTATCGGGGCGCCCCGTGGCACAAGCCTGAGGGAGGCCGGGAGCGGCGGGTGGCTGGTGGGAAGCGTGCCAGGAGGCGGCCTGGCCAGGGTCATAGGTGCGAGCGCTTAGATCTGCGACCTCCACAGAGGCGGAGAGAGTCAGCGTCTCCGTTAAACTGAGTTCGTCTCTTTCCAGCATCCGCTGGCGGATCATGGGAGACAGCATCCCAGCCACGTAAGCGTCTCTGATGAGTAGCTCCATGTGCTCTGTAGCGGACACCGCTACACAGGCGCAACCTCTCCCCAGGGCATAGAGGGCCCGGGCGTATTGGTCTAGAGACTCACCGGGGACCTGCTTTCTGATGGCCAGCAGATGTCGAGCGAATACCCTGTTGATCGGTTTGATGAATTGTCCTTTTAGCTTTTGTATAGCGTCATCAAAATCCGTTTCCTCTTTGATTATGGCGTAAGCGTCAATACCCACGCTGGAGTGGAGGGCGTGCAGCTTCTGTGCCACGGTGGGGGGGGTGGTTGTAGATGCTAGGAACCCTTCAAGGCAAGTCAGCCAGAGTTGGAAAAGTTCTGCAGAGTTCGGAGTTTGCGGGCTGATGCGGAGGCATTCGGGCTTCATGCGGAACTCCATCTTCAAAGTCGTAGTTAATTAAATTGATGTACCATCGAGTGCACGCGAGGCACGATTTACCAAAGTCTGGCTTTAATTAACTAGAACACAGCTCTGCGATCGTCTACAGTGGAAAGGGACGATCGTCAGGCGTTTGAGCATTTATACCTCGTCAATAGAGGCGTGGTTAACTCAGCCTCTTGGCCAATCGGTCGAGAGGCACATGACCGACCAGGGCCAATGGTAAGCCGACGTTCTGGCCCAATGGCAGACGAGTATGCAGATCATATCATCACACATGGCTTCTCCAAACTGCTGGGAAAAAAGAGGATAGGTATTCTGGACTCAAGGTAAAGCTGCACTTTGACACAATATCATTAAAACGTTGAGGCATTGGCACTGGGTTACCTAACCTGAGCGGCTATCAGAAGCACTGAGTTCGCCTGAGTAACAGCACATTCAGAACAGAATCGTTCTGTTAACTGTGTCTTACTGGAGGTGAAATCACCAGAATCTCTTGGAAGGAACACTCATGCATTTTTCATTCCAATTGCCATCTTGCATTGTTTGAATCTATTTGATGTATTTTGAAGTTCGAAAGGGATGAAGATTAGTTCTAGGATATGGAGCTCTTCCAAATGAGGAGCATGATTGTCAGCTCTGCCCCCCTTTGCTGTTTCCTCAGAAACCGCTTTGCTAACGGGCTGCTGAAACTCTCGGAGGCCAGCTCCATGGTTGGAGTGATGCAGGACGAATTAAAGCCACTGGGTCCACAGATAGAAGAGAAAACCAAGGTACGATTAAATTAACAGCCATTTACTCATCAAAGTAAATCGAGGTGTTTTGTAGAAGAGTCGTTTACATCTGAAAGGTTAAATCCCTTTCCCTCTCCACAGATGCTGCCACAGACCTGCTGAGTTTATCCAGCACTGTCCATTTTATTTCAGAATTCCAGCATCCATTTTGCTTACAATCTGCATGCAGACCACAGATATATATAGCGAAATTCTCCCCTACTCGGCGGAGCAGGGGGACCCAGCGTAGCGGAGTGGTGCCAACCATTTCGGCGTCGGGCCTCCCCAAAGGTGCAGAATTCTCCGCACCTTTAGGGGCTAGTCCCGCACCGGAGTGGCTCCCTCTCCGCCGACTGGCGCCAAAACTGGCGCCAACGGCCTTTGGCGCTACGCCGATCGGCGTCGAGGCTGGCCGAAAGGCCTTCGCCGGTCGGCATGAGTCCGCGCATGCACCGGAGCGTCAGCGGCCGCTGGATTCACCACTGGCGTATTCGCGGTGGAGGGGGTCTCTTCTGCCTCCGCCATAGTGGAGGCCGTAGCGGCGGCAGAAGAAAAAGAGTGCCCCCACGGCACTGGCCCGCCGGCCGATTGGTGGGCCCCGATCGCACGCCAGGCCACCATCGGGGCGTGGGATGATCGGACCCCGGGGGCCCGCTCGCGCCGCCAATCCCGCCGGCACAGAGGTGGTTTAAACCACGTCGGCGGGAGAGGCCTGACAGCGGCGAGACTTCGGCCCATCACGGGCCGGAGAATCGCCGCGGGGTGCACGCCGATCGGTGGGGCGCGATTCGCCCACTCCCACCGATTCCCGGGTGGCGGAGAATTCCGGCCACGGTGGGGGCGGGATTTACGCCGGCCCGGGGCGATTCCCCGACCCTGCGGGGGTCGGAGAATTCCGCCCATAGTTATTAAAAACCTTCAGTTACAAGGAAAAACTGGGAAAGCTGGAATTGTGCTCCTTAAAACAGAGAAGGGGAAATTAACTAGAGGTGTTCAAAGTCAGGTAATATTTTTATTTATTTATTTATTGCCATAAAGTGTGAAATAAAAAGGACAATATTAAAACCAAGAAGATCAGTAACAACAGCAGACAAGACACACCGCCCTGCCCGGAGCATAACCACCCAGGAGCCCCTGATATCTTGGGAGAGCCCTAGGTACTGTTAAGCATGGTCCACTTTTGTGTCATAAGAACATAAGAACTAGGAGCAGGAGTCGGCCACCTGGCCCCTCGAGCCTGCTCCGCCATTCAATTAGATCATGGCTGATCTTTTGTGGACTCAGCTCCACTTTCCGGCCCGAACATCATAACCCTTAATCCCTTTATTCTTCAAAAAACTATCTATATTTACCTTAAAAACATGTAATGAAGGTGCCTCAACTGCTTCACTGGGCAAGGAATTCCATAGATTCACAACCCTTTGGGTGAAGAAGTTCCTCCTAAACTCAGTCCTAAATCTACTTCCCCTTATTTTGAGGCTATGTCCCCTAGTTCTGCTGTCACCCGCCAGTGGAAACAACCTGCCCGCATCTATCCTATCTATTCCCTTCATAATTTTAAATGTTTCTATAAGATCCCCCCTCATCCTTCTAAATTCCAACGAGTACAGTCCCAGTCTACTCAACCTCTCCTCATAATCCAACCCCTTCAGCTCTGGGATTAACCTAGTGAATCTCCTCTGCACACCCTCCAGCGCCAGTACGTCCTTTCTCAAGTAAGGAGACCAAAACTGAACACAATACTCCAGGTGTGGCCGCACTAACACCTTATACAATTGCAACATAACCTCCCTAGTCTTAAACTCCATCCCTCTAGCAATGAAGGACAAAATTCCATTTGCCTTCTTAATCACCTGTTGCACTTGTAAACCAACCTTCTGCGACTCATGCACTAGCACACCCAAGTCTCTCTGAACAGCGGCATGCTTTAATATTTTATTGTTTAAATAATAATCCCGTTTGCTGTTATTCCTACCAAAATGGATAACCTCACATTTGTCAACATTGTATTCCATCTGCCAGACCCGAGCCCATTCACTTAACCTATCCAAATCCCTCTGCAGACTTCCAGTATCCTCTGCACTTTTCGCTTTACCACTCATCTTAGTGTCATCTGCAAACTTGGACACATTGCCCTTGGTCCCCAACTCCAAATCATCTATGTAAATTGTGAACAATTGTGGGCCCAACACGGATCCCTGAGGGACACCACTAGCTACTGATTGCCAACCAGAGAAACACCCATTTATCCCAACTCTTTGCTTTCTATTAATTAACCAATCCTCTATCCATGCTACTACTTTACCCTTAATGCCATGCATCTTTATCTTATGGAGCAACCTTTTGTGTGGCACCTTGTCAAAGGCTTTCTGGAAATCCAGATATACCACATCCATCGGCTCCCCGTTATCTACTGCACTGGTAATGTCCTCATAAAATTCCACTAAATTAGTTAGGCATGATCTGCCTTTTACGAACCCATGCTGCGTCTGCCCAATGGGACAATTTCTATCCAGATGCCTCGCAATTTCTTCGTTGATGATAGATTCCAACATCTTCCCTACTACCGAAGTTAAGATCACTGGCCTATAATTTCCTGCTTTCTGCCTACCTCCTTTTTTAAACAGTGGCGTCACGTTTGCTAATTTCCAATCCACCGGGACCACACCAGAGTCTAGTGAATTTCGGTAAATTATCACTAGTGCATCTGCAATTTCCCTAGCCATCTCTTTTAGCACTCAGGGATGCATTCCATCAGAGCCAGGAGACTTGTCTACCTTTAGCCCCATTAGCTTGCCCATCACTCCCTCCTTAGTGATAACAATCCTCTCAAGGTCCTCACCTGTCATAGCCTCATTTCTATCAGTCGCTGGCATGTTATTTGTGTCTTCCACTGTGAAGACCGATCCAAAAAACCTGTTCAGTTCCTCAGCCATTTCCTCATCTCCCATTATTAAAACTCCCTTCTCATCCTCTAAAGGACCAATATTTACCTTAGCCACTCTTTTTTGTCTTATATATTTGTAAAAACTTTTACTGTCTGTTTTTATATTCTGAGCAAGTTTACTCTCATACTCTATCTTTCTCTTCTTTATAGCTTTTTTAGTAGCTTTCTGTTGCCCCCTAAAGATTTCCCAGTCCTCTAATCTCCCAGCAATCTTTGCCACTTTATATGCTTTTTCCTTCAATTTGATACTCTCCCTTATTTCCTTAGAAATCCACGGTCGATTTTCCCTCTTTCTTCCGTCCTTCCTTTTTGTTGGTATAAACCTTTGCTGAGCACTGTGAAAAATCGCTTGGAAGGTTCTCCACTGTTCCTCAACTGTTCCACCATAAAGTCTTAGCTCCCAGTCTACCTTAGCTAGTTCTTCTCTCATCCCCTTGTAATCTCCTTTGTTTAAACACAAAACACTAGTATTTGATTTTACTTTCTCACCCTCCATCTGTATTTTAAATTCCACCATATTGTGATCGCTCCTTCCGAGAGGATCCCTAACTATGAGATCATGAATCAATCTTGTCTCATTACACAGGACAAGATCTAGGACCGCTTGTTCCCTCGTAGGTTCCATTACATACTGTTCTAGGAAACTATCGCGGATACATTCTATAAACTCCTCCTCAAGGTTGCCTTGACCGACCTGGTTAAACCAATCGACATGTAGATTAAAATCCCCCATGATAACTGTTGTACCATTTCTACATGCATCAGTTATTTCTTTGTTTATTGCCTTCCCCACCATATCGTTACTATTTGGTGGCCGATAGACTACTCCTATCAGTGACTTTTTCGCCTTACTATTCCTGATTTCCACCCAAATGGATTCAACCTTATCCTCCATAGCACCGATGTCATCCCTTACTATTGCCCGGATGTCATCCTTAAATAACAGAGCAACACCACCTCCCTTACCATCCACTCTGTCCTTCCGAATGGTTTGATACCCTCGGATATTTAACTCCCAGTCGTGACCATCCTTTAACCATGTTTCAGTAATGGCCACTAAATCATAGTCATTTAAGATGATTTGTGCCATCAACTCATTTACTTTATTCCGAATACTACGAGCATTCAGGTAAAGTACACTTATGTTGGTTTTTTTACCTCTGTTTTGAATCTTAACATCCCCAGTTTTATTCCTTTTGTTATTACTGGGCCTATTCACTGTGCTCCCCTCAGTCACTGTACCTTGTACTGTCGCCCTTTTAGATTTCTGACTATGTCTTCTCTGCCTTGCACTTTTCCCCTTACTTCCTTTTGCTTCTGTCCCTGTTTTTCTACCTTCCAACTTCCTGCATCGGTTCCCATCCCCCTGCCACATTAGTTTAAACCTACCCCAACAGCTCTAGAAAACACCCCCCCTAGGACATCGGTTCCAGTCCTGCCCAGGTGCAGACCGTCCGGTTTGTACTGGTCCCACCTCCCCAGAACCGGTCCCAATGCCCCAGGAATTTGAATCCCTCCCTCTTGCACCATCTCTCGAGCCACGCATTCATCCTATCTATCCTGACATTCCTTCTCTGACTAGCTCGTGGCACTGGTAGCAATCTTGAGATTACTACCTTTGAGGTCCTACTTTTTAGTTTAACTCCTAACTCCCTGAAGTGTCAGGAGGAAGCCACTCGGCCCTTCGAGCCCATTCCCCCATTCATTATGATCATGGTTGATGTTCCAACTCAATAGCCTTATCCCCCATTTCTTATGATCCCCTTCACCCAAAGTGGTATATCCAACTGCTTCTTGAGCAAGAACATCCTTCCTCAGATAAGAAGACCAAACTTTCCACATTGGTGGGATTCTCCGTTACGCCGGCAGTATATCCAAGCCCAGGGATTTCCCGACGGCGTGGGGCTGCCCACACTGAGAACCCCCATTAACCGGCTGGCAGGACGGAGAATCCGCTGCCGGTTGGTGGGAAGGAAAATCCCGCTGACACTGGCGGGACCGAGAATCCCACTGCCGGCGGGAGGAGAATCCCACCCAACATTCCAGATGTCGCTGAACCAAGGTCAGAAAAGGGATCCCTGTCTGGAATCTAGATAGCAGTCAGAGAGCGGCAGCAAAAAAAATGACTGTTCTAACACTTAGCTAGAAGCATCACATGTTCATTCCTATCTCAAATAAATAACCCCTCAAATCTATTAGCTGCAAACCATTTATTCATTTCTGATTATGGGTCGTGGTTGACAACAGAAACCAACTGTTATCCTTGCTTCTTTCATCTTCTATAAGTGCTGTAACCACAATGTATACAAACATAAACCACACCAAAGAGGGTTAAGTGCATTCTAATCACGCCCTTCACGCTTGGGTGATTTTGAAGTGTTGAGCTGGAAATTGACAGCACAGCTGCTCCATTTCCATGAGTAGACAGGTGGTGCTTCAAGGTAAGTGTTAGATAGTCATTTTTTCACTGCCTCTATTTTGACTGCTCTCTAACTTCCAAATTTTCCCAGAATGCCCAATTCTCCGCCGCATCGGGTACCCTGCTATGGGCGGTGGTCAGTGTAGAATTCAGCCCACTAACTTGCAAAAGGTTTTTAAAGTTTAGAGAATTTAAAAGGTGTTTCAATTAGTGAAGGCCAGAGGAGTAGGATGAATGGCCAACTTGCATGTTGTGCAAATACCAACACTATGAACAAGAAGCAGCATTTACCACTCTGGTTTGAACTACTTCACTTTCAAACAGAATGGGCAGAACCTTACCATCTTTTTTCAAAGCTCAGACTGAAGCTCAGTGTGAAGGTCTCCAGTTACACAGACCAGTTTGCACTCTTGATCTTAAGCCTCTTTAAAAAAAAAAGAAAAACAAGTAGACAGGATTTAATCATCACTCTATAGAGCCGATACCCAACTCCACACAGATTGTGGCTCCATCTTTACTCCTGTTTCCCCAGTCTCTCCAGAACCCCAGCCCGCGTTGCTGTTCACTCGGACAACCATCGCGGGCTATATAATATATAAAATTCTATCATTTTATGGTCACTCATTCCAGAAGGGTTTATTTTATTAATTAGCCAAATCTCATTACATAATACTACATCTAAAACAGCCAGTTCTCTCGTCAGTTTCTCAACATACTGTTGTAGAACACCATCCCCAACACACTCCAGAAGCCTGTCCTCCGCAGCATTAGTACTCATTAGGTACCAACCCTTGGAAAAACCACCCTAACTAGGCCCAATACCCTGCCCTATTCCTGCAACCCCACCCTAAGGGACAATTTAGCATGGCCAATCCTGCGCATCTTTGGACTGTAGGAGGAAATCAGAGCACCCGGAGGAAACCCACACAGACACGGGGAGAAAGTGCAAACTCCGCACAGGCAGTGACCTCAGGTGGGAATTGAACCCGGGTCTCTGGCACTGTGAGGCAGCAGTGCTAACCACTGTGTCACTATGCTAAATTAAAGAGAAAACCGAGACTTTGGAAACAAATCATTCCTTGAACCGCTTTCATTCACCAGCTCTTGAGTGCAAGATGAAGCAACAAGTCATATCTCTTCACAAGAAGATATTTCAGCGTGTGGACTATTTTACTGCAGGTCCCTATTGGGGCAGAGGCTGACATTTAATGAGGGTGAGCGGGTGGGGAGTTTAGGATAGATTTCTAAAGGAACCATAGCAAATGAATCAGGGAAAACGGCAGGGAAATGAACTGGGTGCACTAGGGGAGAATGACAGCTTTTAAAGTCTGTAAATTGTAAGGTGACATTTTTATTCATTTATGGGATGTGGATGTCTGGACCAGCATTTATTGCCCTTCAACTCAGTAGCTTCTTCGGCCATTTAAGAGTCAACCACACTGCTGTGGACCTGGAGTCATATATAGGCCTGACCTGGTAAGACAGCAGAGTCCCTTCTCTGAAAAACATTTGTCAACTAAACAATCAGCAATGGTTCCATATTCTCATTAGAATTTTTATTTCAGATTTCTTTTATTGACCCTCTGCCAGGCCGTAGTTCAAACCTGGGTCCACAGACCATTACCCTGGGTTTCTGCATTACTAGTCTAGTGAGACCGTTACTGCATCACCACTTCCCCTCGTGAGTGTTGTGTTCTGAAACAGGTCTAATATTAACTTCCAAGAGGGAATTGGGTAAATACTTGAAAGGAAACATATTTTCGGATGCGAAGCAAGTGCAGGAAGAGTGACTAATTAGATTGCTCTCTCAAAGACCAACAGCCTCCTTCTGTCTTTATTATTCTATAGAAAAGAAAAAGAGATTCCATAGACTCATAGAATCTCTACAGTTCAGAAGGAGGCCATTCGGCCCAGCGAGTCTGCACCCTACCTCGGCTCAATCCTCTCCCTTATTCCCGTAACCCCAATAACCTAATCTTTTGGACATACATAGAACATAGAACACTACAGCGCAGTACGGGCCCTACAGCCCTCGATGTTGCGCCGACCTGTGAAACCATCTGAAGCCTATCTGACCTACACTATTCCATTTTCATCCATATGTCTATCCAGTGACCACTTAAATGCCCTTAAAGTTGGCGAGTCTACTACTATTGCAGGCAGGGCGTTCCACACCCCTACTACTCTCTGAGTAAAGAAACTGCCTCTGACATCTGTCCTACATCTATCACCCCTCAATTTAAAGCTATGTCCCCTCGTGTTGGTCATCACCATCCGAGGAAAAAGACTCTCACTGTCCACCCTATCTAACCCTCTGACTATCTTATATGTCTCTATTAAGTCACCTCTCAGCCTTCTCCTCTCTAACGAAAACAACCTCAATTCCCTGAGCCTTTCCTCGTAAGACCTTCCCTCCATACCAGGCAACATCCTAGTAAATCTCCTCTGAACCCTTTCCAAAGCTTCCACATCCTTCCTATAATGTGGTGACCAGAACTGCACGCAGTACTCCAGGTGCGGCCGCACCAGAGTTATGTACAGCTGCAGCATGACCTTGTGGTTCCGAAACTCAATCCCCCTGCTTATAAAGGCTAGCACACCATATGCCTTCTTAACAGCCCTATTAACCTGGGTGGCAACTTTCAGGGATTTATGTACCTGGATGCTGAGATCTCTCTGTTCATCTACACTACCAAGAATCTTGCCATTAGCCCAGTACTCTGCATTCCTGTTACTCCTTCCAAAGTGAACCACCTCACACTTTTCCACATTAAACTCCATCTGCCACCTCTCAGCCCAGCTCTGCAGCTTATCTATGTCCCTCTGTATCCTATAACATCCTTCAGCACTATCCACAACTCCACCGACCTTCGTGTCATCTGCAAATTTACTAACCCATCCTTCTACACCCTCTTCCAGGTCATTTATAAAAATGACAAACAGCAGTGGCCCCAAAACAGATCCTTGCGGTACACCACTAGTAACTGAACTCCAGGATGAACATTTGCCATCAACCACCACCCTCTGTCTTCTTTCAGCTAGCCAATTACTGATCCAAACCACTAAATCACCTTCAATTCAATACTTCCTTATTTTCTGCAATAGCCTACCGTGGGGAACCTTATCAAACTACGGGACAAATAAGCACGGCCAATCCACCCAACCTGCACCTCAAAGAGAAAATGCTGGAAAATCTCAGCAGGTCTGGCAGCATCTGTAGGGAGAGAAAAGAGCTAACGTTTCGAGTCCGCTGACCCTTTGACAAAGCAAAAAGACGGAGAAAGTGGGAAATATTTATACTGTGGAGTGAGAATGAAAGATGTGTCATAGCCACAGAAACCCAGGGAAACCGGGTGCTAATGACCACAGAAACCAAGGGGAAAGAGTGTTAATGGCAGTCCCCAGAGAGGACAAAAGGTGTGAGAGGTCAAACAGCAGGGAAACTAACATCAGAGGGTGAACTGTAGGTGTGGGGGGAGGGGAAGGGGGAAGCAAAGGGGAGAAGTGGTGAGGAAAGGTGGATAAAATGGGGGGGTTAAATATATATAAAGAAAGGCAAGAGAGAAAGAAATGGTAAAAGACAGTTAAAATGAAATGGGATGAAAACAAAGGGGTCGAGCTGGGGTAGAGCTGATCATATGAAGTTGTTGAATTCGATGTTCAGGCCGGAAGGCTGTAGCGTGCCTAACCGGAAGATGAGATGTTGTTCTTCCAGTTTGCGTTGAGCTTCACTGGAACATTGCAGCAGGCCAAGAACAGACATGTGGGCATGGGAGCAGGGTGTTGTGTTAAAATGGCAAGCAACAGGAAGGTCAGGGTCTTGAATGCGCACAGACCGAAGATTCTCAGCAAAGCGATCACCCAGTCTGCGTTGAGTCTGTCCGATATACAGGAGACCATAGGAGCAGCAAATACAATAGTAATAATAATCTTTCCAGTGTCTCAAGTAGGCTTACATTAACAATGCAATGAACTTACGGTGAAAATCTCTTAAGAACAAAGAACAATACAGGGGCAGCAGGGTAGCATGGTGGTTAGCATAAATGCTTCACAGCTCCAGGGTCCCAGGTTCGATTCCCGGCTGGGTCACTGTCTGTGTGGAGTCTGCACGTCCTCCCTCTGTGTGCGTGGGTTTCCTCCGGGTGCTCCGGTTTCCTCCCACAGTCCAAAGATGTGCGGGTTAGGTGGATTGGCCATGCTAAATTGCCCGTAGTGTCCTAATGAAAGTAAGGTTAAGGGGGATGTTGTTGTGTTACGGGTATAGGGTGGATACGTGGGTTTGAGTAGGGTGATCATGGCTCGGCACAACATTGAGGGCCGAAGGGCCTGTTCTGTGCTGTACTGTTCTATGTTCTAATACAGTACAGGCACAGGCCCTTCGGCCTTCCAAGCCTGTACCAGTCATGTTACCACCCTTGGCCAAAACCCTCAGCACTTCCCAGTGCCGTATCCTTCTATACCCATCCTATCCTAGTTGCCACATTCCAGCGCCTGTTCGGATACACTGAGGAAGAATTCAGAATGTCCAATTCATCTAACAAGCATGTCTTTCGGGACTTGTGGGAGGAAACCGGAGGAAACCCACACAGACACGGGGAGAATGTTCAAACTGCACACAGTCACCCGAGGCCAGAATTAAACCCCCGTCCCTGGCGCTATGAGGCAACAGTGCTAACCAGTTCCACAGAATCATAAATTTGGGAAAACAGCATGGAAATTATTGTAGCGAATAAAAGGGGCTGCAATTTATGTTTCAGTTGTCTAATGCTCCAGTTCGAATCCATCAGTCTTTGTCTGGCCAATACACTTGAGAAAGGAGATACTGGATACAGAGAAGGTAAAGTTCAGTTTCAGCAGGGTGGAACTGGGGTTAAAATGCTTAAATGGGGACAGGTTGTACAGACCTGGAGTGTCTTCCTTTGACAAGAGAAGATTGTGGAGTTATTTATTTGAGAGAGGTTAGATGGTGAAAGAAGCTTCAAGGACAGATCGAGAGAAATTATTTCCTCTGTGAACAACAGGACAGAACCTTAAATTTGGAGCTGGGCTCCAAGGGATGATGCCAAAAAACACTTTCCGACACAAAGACCAAAAGGTTCAGATAAGCCATGCTCTGACTGAATGAAAGAATAATGTTGAGGGGCTGAATGGCCTCCTCCTCTTCCCATTTTCCTTGGGTTTGACTAACAGAAGTTGTTATCGTGACAGTGATCAAGGCAACATAAACAAGCCTGTTTTGGGGTACAGGCTGGAGTGCTGTGTACATAGGCAACTGATCAGACCATTCTTTCTGCAGGAGGTTGAACAGCTAATGCAGAAACTTCAAGATGACACTGAGGCAGTGGAAGAGGTGCGAGCCATCGTTAAAGGGGAAGAGGATATCATGGCCGAAGAGACACAGATTGTGCAGGAATATGCTGAGGTAATGCTACACCAGTCAATCCTTTCCACATTAACCTGATCCCGACACAAGCTCGGAAGAATGAATCTATGTCCCGACTCAGATGGGTTGGCAGCTCTGGTTTGAAATATTCCTGAAAATGGAATCACTTTCCATTTCACCACCTGCCACTGCCCATGTGATTCCGTTTCATTAATGTCATTTATACCTGGCCTGTGTTTCTCAGTATCCCCAAGGTTCAGGCATAGATCAGATTTTTTTTGTTTTACAGTAAAGTGAATAGTATGATTTAGATATCAGATAAAGGCCTCAGAAGAACTGGAAGATATAGTAATCATTCACTGAAACTATGATGTTTCTGCCATTTCGACCACGATTAGAAATACTAAGTAATAATAACCTTTATTAGTGTCACAAGTAGGCTTACATTAACACCGCAATGAAGTTATTGTGAAAATTGCCATATTCCGGCGCCTGTTCGGGTCACAGAGTGAGAATTCAGAATGTCCAATTCACCTAACAGCACGTCTTTCGGGATTTGTGGGAGGAAAGCGGAGCACCCGATGGAAACTCGCCAGGAATCAAATCCATGTCCCTGGCACTGTGAAGCAACAGTGCTAACCACTGTGCTACCGTGCCCACAGTACATCCCACTTGATATGCCTTCAATAAACACACGACGAGTGGTGAATGTAACTGAGGCTTTAATATGCTAAACAGAAAGCCTCCTGGCCTCAGATCCCGAACTGGATCAGAGGCGAAGACCGGCCACCTTTATACCGAGCCCAAGGGGAGGTGGAGCCATCGGCAGTGGTTTACCACCTTACACATAATGCAGTGGCCATTACCACAATACACTTATTATACATTACAGTGGTTCACCACATTCACCCCCTGTTAAGAAAAGTCCAGCAGGGGTGAAGTGGGCTTAAAGATCAAGTCTGTCAGGGGCCTTGACCTTCTGCTGTGATCGTCTCAGTCCCGGCTGTGGTGTGGGCACCGGTGTCGAGACCTGCGCGTCCGGGAGCGTGCTGTCCTCTTCTTCACCCAGTTGTTGAGTCGGTGGAGGGGGGCGGTGTATGGGCGGAGGTGGTGGTGATGGTCGCCGGTGGGCCTGCGGGCGCCAGGTCTTGAGGTAGGTGGGTAGAGGTGGGGGGAAGACGGTGTAGGGTCGGGGGTGGTGGTCATGGTCGCTGGGGAACCTGCAGGTGCTAAATCCCAGAGGGAGACTGTGTCCTGTCACCCGTCCTGATGTGTCACGTAGGCATATTGCGGATTGGCATGGAGGAGCAGGACCTGCTCGATGAGGTGGTCTGATTTATGGCTCCTCGCATGCTTCCGGAATAGGACGGACCCTGGGGCTGTCAGCCAGGACGGGAGCGAGACCCCGGAGGTGGACTTCCTGGAGAAGGCAAACATACGTTTGTGAGGAGTCTCATTGGTGGCAGTACACAGGAGCGACCGGATGGAGTGGAACGCATCGGAGAGAACCTCCTGCCAACGGGAGACTGGGAGAATTCTAGACCGTAGGGCCAGGAGGATGGCCTTCCAGACCGTCGCGTTCTCCCTCTCCACCTGTCCGTTGCCCCGGGGGTTGTAGCTGGTTGTCCTTGTGGAGGCAATGCCCTTGCTGAGCAGGAATTGACGCAACTCGTCGCTCATTAAGGAGGAACCCCGGTCGTTATGGATGTAGGTGGGGAACCCGAACAAGGTGAAAATACTGTGCAAGGCCTTGATGATGGTGGTTGAGGTCATGTCAGGGCATGGGATGGCAAAGGGGAATCTTAGGTATTCATCAACAATGTTGAGAAAGTACACGTGACGGTCAGTGGAGGGGAGGGGCCCTTTGAAGTTGATGCTGAGGCGCTCAAAGGGGCGAGAGGCTTTTACCAGGTGCACTCTGTCTGGCCGATAGAAGTGAGGTTTGCACTCCGTGCAGACCTGGCAGTCCCTGGTCACGGTCCTGACCGCCTCGATAGAGTAAGGCAGGTTGCGAGCCTTTATAAAGTGAAAAAAAGGTCAGCACAGTGGCGCAGTGGTTAGCATTGCTGCCTCACGGTGCCGAGGTCCCAGGTTCGATCACGGCTCTGGGTCAATGTCCGTGTGGTGTTTGCACATTCTCTCCGTGTTTCCGTGGGTTTCGGCCCCACAACCCAAAGATGTGCAGGTTAGGTGGATTGGCCATGCATAATTGCCCCTTAATTGGAAAAATGAATTGGGTACTCCAAATTTATTTTTCAAAAAGTGAAAAAAACGGGTGACCCCCGGTGGCAGAGGCCATTGTGGAGGGTCCGAAGTCGGTCTACTTGTGCGCTGGCACATGCACCATGCAATAGGGCATCTGGGGGCTCATTGAGCTTTCCAGGTCGATACAAGATATCGTAGTTGTAGGTTGTCAGATCGATCCTCCACCTCAGAATCTTGTCATTCTTGATCTTGCCCCGCTGTGTGTTATTGAACATGAAGGCAACCGACCGTTGGCCAGTGAGGAGAGTGAATCGCCTGCCGGCCTGGTAATGCCTCCAATGTCGTACATCTTCTACAATGGCTTGGGCATCCTTTTCGACAGAGGAGTGTCCAATTTCGGAGACTTGGCGGGTACGGGAGAAGAAAGCCACGGGCCTGCCCGCCTGGTTGAGGGTAGCGGCCAGAGCAAAGTCCGATGCATCGCTTTCCACTTGGAACGGGATGGACTCCTCCACAGCGTGCATCGTGGCTTTGGCAATATCTGCCTTGATGCGGTTGAAGCCAGGCGGGCCTCAGCCGTCAGGGGAAAAATGGTGGATTTAATAAGTGGGCGGGCCTTGACCACGTAATTGGGGTCCCACTGGGCATAGTAGGAGAAGAACCCCAGGCATCTCTTCAGGGCCTTGGGGCAGTGGGGGAGGGGGAGTTCCATGAGGGGGCGCATGTCATCGGGGTCGGGCCCAAGGACTCAGTTTTCCACAACGTTGCCGAGGATGGCCAGGCTGGTTGTGCAGAAAATGCATTTTTCCTTATTGAAATGAAAATCGCTTATTGTCACGAGTCGACTTCAATGAAGTTACTGTGAAAAGCCCCTAGTCGCCACATTCCGGCGCCTGCTCGGGGAGGCTGTTACGGGAATCGAACCGTGCTGCTGGCCTGCTTGGTCTGCTTTCAAAGCCAGCGATTTAGCCCAGTGTGCTAAACAGTGTAAGTGATGTTCCGGAGTTTGGCGGTGTGGAAGAAGTGCCGGAGGTTTTTGTCATGGTCCTTGTGATGAATGGTTACTGTGTTATTGTACCGTTATCATCATGTAAGGTGATGTCCCCTTTAAGACCGGGTTTGGAACCCTGGGGGACTCCGCCTCTGGCTCCACCCACCAGGGTGTCGTATATATGGGACCTCTGTAGGCGGCACCCAGTAAGCACCGTCTCGGCAACAGGCTAGTTCTTAGCTTATTAAAGCCTTCTTTGCCGTTCTACTCTTTTGCGTTGTTATTGAGGGTACTACAGTCCTGCTGGTCATGACCGCAGATGGTGACATCGTCTAACTACGGGAACGTGGCCCGCAGCGCGTACTGGTCAACCATTCGGTCCATTTCTCGTTGGAAGACGGAGACCCCATTGGTGACGCCGAAGGGAACCCTGAGGAAGTGGTAGAAGCGGCCATCTGCCTCGAACGCAGTGTATTGGCAGTCCTCCGGGCGGATAGGGAGCTCATAGTACGTGGACTTCAAGTCAACTGTGGAGAAGACTCGATACTGCGCAATCTGATTGACCATGTCAGATATGAGGGGGAGGGGGTACGCATCAAGCTGCGT
Source organism: Scyliorhinus canicula (assembly GCF_902713615.1). Lineage (NCBI taxonomy): Eukaryota > Metazoa > Chordata > Chondrichthyes > Carcharhiniformes > Scyliorhinidae > Scyliorhinus > Scyliorhinus canicula. The sequence continues at coordinate 3,833,225 of NC_052151.1, read as the reverse complement.
GTACCAGTTGATGGTCTAACTGTAGTCGATGACCATCCGGTGCTTTTCCCCAGTCTTGACGACCATGACTTGGGATTTCCAGGGGCTGTTACTGGCCTCAATGATCCCCTCTCATAGGAGTCACTGGACCTCCGACCTGATAAAGGTCCTATCCCAGGCACTGCTTCTGGTACCAACGGGCTTACAGACCAGGGTGAGGTTAGCGAAGAGCAAGGGTATGGCGACCTTTAGGGTCGCAAGGCTACAGACGGTGAGGGGAGGCAGGGGTCCGCCGAACTTTAAAGAAAGGCCATCTCCCTCACTCCCTCCCCCAGTTTGTGTTTCTCTCTCCCTCTTCCAGTTTGTGTTTCTCTCTCTCTCCATCTCCCAGTTTGTGTTTCTCTCTCTCTCCCTCTTCCAGTTTGTGTTTCTCTCCCTCACTCCCTCTTCCAGTTTGTGTTTCTCTCTCCCTCTTCCAGTTTGTGTTTTTCTCTCTCTCCCTCTCCCAGTTTGTGTTTCTCCCTCTCTCTCTCCCTCTTCCAGTTTGTGTTTCTCTCTCTCTCTCCCTCTTCCAGTTTGTGTTTCTCTCTCCCTCTTCCAGTTTGTGTTTTTCTCTCTCTCCCTCTCCCAGTTTGTGTTTCTCCCTCTCTCTCTCCCTCTTCCAGTTTGTGTTTCTCTCTCTCTCTCCCTCCCCCAGTTTGTGTTTATCTCTATTTCTCCCTCTTCCAGTTTGTGTTTCTCTCTCTCTCCCTCTCCCAGTTTGTGTTTCTCTCTATTTCACCCTCTTCCAGTTTGAGCTTCTCTCTCCCTCTTCCAGTTTGTGTTTCTCTCTCTCTCCCTCTCCCAGTTTGTGTTTCTCTCTCTCTCTCCCTCTTCCGGTTTGTGCTTCTCTCTCTCTCCCTCCCCCAGTTTGTGTTTTTCTCTCTCTCTCCCTCTCCCAGTTTGTGTTTCTCTCTCTCTCTCCCTCTTCCAGTTTGTGTTTCTCGCTCCCTCTTCCAGTTTGTGTTTCTCTCTCTCTCTCCCTCATCCAGTTTGTGTTTCTCCCTCTCTCTCCCTCTTCCAGTTTGTGTTTCTCTCTCTCTCTCTTTCCCTCTCCCAGTTTGTGTTTCTGTCTCTCTCCCTCTCCCAGTTTGTGTTTCTCTCTCTCTCCCTCCCCCAGTTTGTGTTTTTCTCTCTCTCTCCCTCTCCCAGTTTGTGTTTCTCTCTCTCCCTCTTCCAGTTTGTGTTTCTCTCTCCCTCTTCCAGTTTGTGTTTCTCTCTCTCTCTCCCTCTCCCAGTTTGTGTTTCTCTCTAATTCTCCCTCTTCCAGTTTGTGTTTCTCTCTCTCTCCCAGTTTGTGTTTCTCTCTCTCACTCCCTCCCCCAGTTTGTGTTTCTCTCTCTCTCTCCCACTCCCAGTTTGTGTTTCTCTCTCTCCCCCTCCCCAGTTTGTGTTTCTCTCTCTCTCCCACTCCCAGTTTGTGTTTCTCTCTCTCCCCCTCCCCAGTTTGTGTTTCTCTCTCCCTCCCTCTCCCAGTTTGTGTTTCTCTCTCTCTCTCCCTCTCCCAGTTTGTGTTTCTCTCTAGCTCTCCCTCTCCAGTTTGTGTTTCTCTATTTCTCCCTCTTCCAGTTTTGTTACTCTTTCTCACCCTCCCAGTTTGTGTTTCACTCTCTCTCTCCCTCTCCCAGTTTGTGTTTCTCTCTCTCTCTCCCTCTCCCAGTTTGTGTTTCTCCCTCTCTCTCTCTCCCTCCCCAGTTTGTGTTTTTCTCTCTCTCTCTCTCCCTCCCCCAGTTTGTGTTTCTCTCTCTCCCTCTCCGTTTGTGTTTCTCTCTCCCTCTCCCAGTTTGTGTTTCTCTCTCTCTCCCTCTCCCAGTTTGTGTTTCTCTCTCCCTCTTCCAGTTTGTGTTTCTCTCTCTCTCCCTCTCCCAGTTTGTGTTTCTCCCTCTCTCTCTCCCTCCCCAGTTTGTGTTTTTCTCTCTCTCTCTCTCCCTCCCCCAGTTTGTGTTTCTCTCTCTCCCTCTCCGTTTGTGTTTCTCTCTCCCTCTCCCAGTTTGTGTTTCTCTCTCTCTCCCTCTCCCAGTTTGTGTTTCTCTCTCTCTCTCCCTCTCCCAGTTTGTGTTTCTCTCTAGCTTTCCCTCTCCAGTTTGTGTTTCTCTATTTCTCCCTCTTCCAGTTTGTTACTCTTTCTCACCCTCCCAGTTTGTGTTTCACTCTCTCTCTCCCTCTCCCAGTTTGTGTTTCTCTCTCTCTCTCTCCCTCTCCCAGTTTGTGTTTCTCTCTCCCTCTTCCAGTTTGTGTTTCTCTCTCTCTCCCTCTCCCAGTTTGTGTTTCTCCCTCTCTCTCTCCCTCCCCAGTTTGTGTTTTTCTCTCTCTCTCTCTCTCTCCCTCCCCCAGTTTGTGTTTCTCTCTCTCCCTCTCCGTTTGTGTTTCTCTCTCCCTCTCCCAGTTTGTGTTTCTCTCTCTCTCCCTCTCCCAGTTTGTGTTTCTCTCTCTCTCTCTCCCTCTCCCAGTTTGTGTTTCTCTCTAGCTCTACCTCTCCAGTTTGTGTTTCTCTATTTCTCCCTCTTCGTTTTGTTACTCTTTCTCACCCTCCCAGTTTGTGTTTCACTCTCTCCCACTCCCAGTTTGTGTTTCTCTCTCTCCCCCTCCCCAGTTTGTGTTTCTCTCTCCCTCCCTCTCCCAGTTTGTGTTTCTCTCTCTCTCTCCCTCTCCCAGTTTGTGTTTCTCTCTAGCTCTCCCTCTCCAGTTTGTGTTTCTCTATTTCTCCCTCTTCCAGTTTTGTTACTCTTTCTCACCCTCCCAGTTTGTGTTTCACTCTCTCTCTCCCTCTCCCAGTTTGTGTTTCTCTCTCTCTCTCCCTCTCCCAGTTTGTGTTTCTGTCTCCCTCTTCCAGTTTGTGTTTCTCTCTCTCTCCCTCCCCCAGTTTGTGTTTCTCTCTCTCTCTCCCTCTCCCAGTTTGTGTTGCTCTCTCTCTCTCCCCCTCCCAGTTTGTGTGTGTCTCTCTCTCTCCCTCCCCAGTTTGTGTTTCTCTCTCACTCTCCCTCTCCCAGTTTGTGTTTCTCTCTCACTCTCCCTCCCCCAGTTTGTGTTTCTCTCTCTCTCTCCCACTCCCAGTTTGTGTTTCTCTCTCTCCCCCTCCCCAGTTTGTGTTTCTCTCTCCCTCCCTCTCCCAGTTTGTGTTTCTCTCTCTCTCCCAGTTTGTGTTTCTCTCTAGCTCTCCCTCTCCAGTTTGTGTTTCTCTATTTCTCCCTCTTCCAGTTTTGTTACTCTATCTCACCCTCCCAGTTTGTGTTTCACTCTCTCTCTCCCTCTCCCAGTTTGTGTTTCTCTCTCTCTCTCCCTCTCCCAGTTTGTGCTTCTCTCTCCCTCTTCCAGTTTGTGTTTCTCTCTCTCTCCCTCTCCCAGTTTGTGTTTCTCCCTCTCTCTCTCCCCCCCCCCAGTTTGTGTTTTTCTCTCTCTCTCCCTCCCCCAGTTTGTGTTTCTCTCTCTCTCCCTCTCCGTTAGTGTTTCTCTCTCCCTCTCCCAGTTTGTGTTTCTCTCTCTCTCTCCCTCTCCCAGTTTGTGTTTCTCTCTCTCTCTCCCTCTCCCAGTTTGTGTTTCTCTCTCTCGCTCTCCCTCTCCAGTTGTGTTTTCTCTATTTCTCCCTCTTGCAGTTTTGTTACTCTTTCTAACCCTCACAGTTTGTGTTGCTCTCTCTCTCTCCCCCTCCCAGTTGTGGTGTGGCTCTCTCTCTCCCTCCCCAGTTTGTGTTTCTCTCTCACTCTCCCTCTCCCAGTTTGTGTTTCTCTCTCACTCTCCCTCCCCCCAGTTTGTGTTTCTCTCTCTCTCTCCCACTCCCAGTTTGTGTTTCTCTCTCTCCCCCTCCCCAGTTTGTGTTTCTCTCTCCCTCCCTCTCCCAGTTTGTGTTTCTCTCTCTCTCCCAGTTTGTGTTTCTCTCTAGCTCTCCCTCTCCAGTTTGTGTTTCTCTATTTCTCCCTCTTGCAGTTTTGTTACTCTTTCTAACCCTCACAGTTTGTGTTGCTCTCTCTCTCTCCCCCTCCCAGTTTGTGTGTGTCTCTCTCTCTCCCTCCCCAGTTTGTGTTTCTCTCTCACTCTCCCTCTCCCAGTTTGTGTTTCTCTCTCACTCTCCCTCCCCCAGTTTGTGTTTCTCTCTCTCTCTCCCACTCCCCAGTTTGTGTTTCTCTCTCTCCCCAGTTTGTGTTTCTCTCTCCCTCCCTCTCCCAGTTTGTGTTTCTCTCTCTCTCCCAGTTTGTGTTTCTCTCTAGCTCTCCCTCTCCAGTTTGTGTTTCTCTATTTCTCCCTCTTCCAGTTTTGTTACTCTTTCTCACCCTCCCAGTTTGTGTTTCACTCTCTCTCTCCCTCTCCCAGTTTGTGTTTCTCTCTCTCTCTCCCTCTCCCAGTTTGTGCTTCTCTCTCCCTCTTCCAGTTTGTGTTTCTCTCTCTCTCCCTCTCCCAGTTTGTGTTTCTCCCTCTCTCTCTCTCCCCCCCCCAGTTTGTGTTTTTCTCTCTCTCTCCCTCCCCCAGTTTGTGTTTCTCTCTCTCTCCCTCTCCGTTAGTGTTTCTCTCTCCCTCTTCCAGTTTGTGTTTCTCTCTCTCTCCCTCTCCCAGTTTGTGTTTCTCTCTCTCTCTCCCTCTCCCAGTTTTGTGTTTCTCTCTAGCTCTCCCTCTCCAGTTTGTGTTTCTCTATTTCTCCCTCTTGCAGTTTTGTTACTCTTTCTAACCCTCCCAGTTTGTGTTTCACTCTCTCTCCCCCTCTCCCAGTTTGTGTTTCTCTCTCTCTCTCCCTCTCCCAGTTTGTGTTTCTCTCTCCCTCTTCCAGTTTGTGTTTCTCTCTCTCTCCCTCTCCCAGTTTGTGTTTCTTCCTCTCTCTCTCCCTCCCCCAGCTTGTGTTTCTCTCTCTCTCTCCCTCCCCCAGGTTGTGTTTCTCTCTCTCTCTCCCTCTCCCAGTTTGTGTTTCTCCCTCTCGCTCCCTCTCCCAGTTTGTGTTTCTCCCTCTCTCTCAGCCTCCCCAGTTTGTGTTTCTCTCTCTCTCCCTCTCCCAGTTTGTGTTTCTCTCCATTTATCCCTCTTCCGGGGCGTTAATCCCGCTCCCGCCGGGTTTTTAAATCACCGACCGGCCAAAAACCAGCGTTGTGCAAATCCCGCCGGCAGCCTCTGAGAACAGCTGGCGCCGGCGGGATTTCATTACTTTTTTCTTTCACCAAATCTCCGGCCCGGATGGGCCGAAGTCCCGCCGAGGTGGCCACGGGTCACGTCGGCGAAAAGCAGAGTAGCTTTAAAACGGCGTCAACCATTGATGATGGTTGACGCCGTTCAGTGTCCGAGGGGGGGGGGGGGTTGCGAGTGCGGGGGGGGGTTACGAGTGCGGGGGGGGGGGTTGCGGCGTTGGAGGGGGGGTTGCGGCGTTGGCGGGGGGGGTAGGGGTGGTTGGGAGGGGGGTAGGGGTGGTGGGGAGGGTGGTAGGGGTGGTGGGGAGGGGGGTAGGGGTGGTGGGGGGGGTTTGGGGGCAGCGGCAGGCAGAGAGGGGGGGCGACGGATGCCCGGGGCCAATGCACCGTCGCCCCCCCTCTGCACGCCGCTGCCCCCTACCCCAACCACCCCCCCCTCACCACCCCTACCTCCCTCCAACGCCCCTACCCCCCTCACCACCCCTACCCCCCTCCCTACCACCCCTACCCCCCTCCAACGCCGCCCCCATCTCTCGCAACGCCGCAACCCCCCACCCTCTCAACGCCGCGACCCCCCACCCAATCAACGCCGGGTCTGTCCCCCCCCCAGTCAACGCCGGGTCTGTCCCCCCCCCCCCCCCAATCAACGCCGGGTCTGTCCCCCCCCAATCAACGCCGGGTCTGTCCCCCTCAATCAACGCCGGGTCTGTTCCCCCCCCCCCCAATCAATGCCGGGTCTGTCCCCCCCCCCTCAATCAACGCCGGGTCTGTCCCCCCCCCCCCAATCGACGCCGGGTCTGTCCCCCCCCCCCCAATCAACGCCGGGTCTGTCCCCCCCCCCCCAATCAACGCCGGGTCTGTCCCCCCCCCCCCAATCAACGCCGGGTCTCTCTCTCCTCCCCCCCCCCACACAACGCCGGGACGCGCCACTTCCGCAGCTGGTGAAACTGACGCGTATCGCGTCAGTCCGCTGTTGGCCCTTTCGGGAACGGAGATTGCCGGCTGAAAAGAAGGCCCGGACGCCGGAGTAATCCGCACCGCTTTTCCCCGCCGGAAATGGGCGTCACGTCGTCCGCAGAGAATTTCGCCCCCAGTTTGTGTTTCTCTCTCTCGCTCCCTCTCCCAGTTTGTGTTTCTCTCTCACTCTCCCAGTTTGTGTTTCTCCCTCTCTCTCTCCCTCCCCCAGTTGGTGTTTCTCTCTCTCTCTCCCTCCCCCAGTTTGTGTATCTCACTCTCTCTCCCTCTCTCAGTTTGTGTTTCTCTCTCTCTCCCCCTCCCCCTCCCCCAGTTTGTGTTTCTCTCTCTCTCTTCCAGTTTGTTTTTCTCTCTCTCTCTCCCTCTCCCAGTTTGTGTTTCTCTCTCTCTCTCCCTCTCCCAGTGGTGTTTCTCTCTATTTCTCCCTCTTCCAGTTTGTGTTTCTCTCTCACTCCCCCCCCCCCAGTTTGTGTTTCTCTCTCTCTCTCCCTCTCCCAGTTTGTGTTTCTCTCTATTTCTCCCTTCTCCAGTTTGTGTTTCTCTCTCTCTCCCTCTCCCCATTTTTGTTTCTCCCTCTCTCTCCCTCTTCCAGTTTGTGTTTCTCTCTCACTCTCCCTCTCCCAGTTTGTGTTTCTCTCTCACTCTCCCAGTTTGTGTTTCTCCCTCTCTCTCTCCCTCCCCCAGTTGGTGTTTCTCTCTCTCTCTCCCTCCCCCAGTTTGTGTATCTCACTCTCTCTCCCTCTCTCAGTTTGTGTTTCTCTCTCTCTCCCCCTCCCCCTCCCCCAGTTTGTGTTTCTCTCTCTCTCTCTCCCTCTCCCAGTTTGTGTTTCTCTCTTTCCCTCTTCCAGTTTGTGCTTCTCTCTCCCTCTTCCAGTTTGTTTTTCTCTCTCTCTCTCCCTCTCCCAGTTTGTGTTTCTCTCTCTCTCCATACCCAGTGGTGTTTCTCTCTATTTCTCCCTCTTCCAGTTTGTGTTTCTCTCTCACTCCCCCCCCCAGTTTGTGTTTCTCTCTCTCTCTCCCTCTCCCAGTTTGTGTTTCTCTCTATTTCTCCCTTCTCCAGTTTGTGTTTCTCTCTCTCTCCCTCTCCCCGTTTTTGTTTCTCCCTCTCTCTCCCTCTTCCAGTTTGTGTTTCTCTCTCACTCTCCCTCTCCCAGTTTGTGTTTCTCTCTCTCTCCCCCCCACCCAGTTTGTGTTTCTCTCTCTCCCTCTCCCAGTTTGTGTTTCTCTCTATTTCTCCCTCTTCCAGTTTGTGTTTCTCTCTCTCTCCCCCTCCCAGTTTGTGTTTCACTCTCTCTCTCTCTCTCGCAGTTTGTGTTTCTCTCTCTCCCTCTCCCAGTTTGTGTTTCTCTCCCTCTTCCAGTTAGTGTTTCTCTCTCTCTCTCCCTCCCCAGCTTGTGTTTCTCTCTATCTCTCCCGCTTCCAGTTTGTGTTTCTCTCTATCTCTCCCGCTTCCAGTTTGTGTTTCTCTCTCTCTCTCCCCCTCCCAGTTTGTGTTTCACTCTCTCTCTCTCTCTCTCTCCCAGTTTGTGTTTCTCTCTCTCCCTCTCCCAGTTTGTGTTTCTCTCCCTCTCCCAGTTTGTGTTTCTCACTATCTCTCCCTCTTCCAGTTCGTGTTTCTCTCTCTCTCTCTCCCTCTCCCAGTTTGTGTTTCTCTCTATCTCTCCCTCTCCCAGTTTGTGTTTCTCTCTATCTCTCCCTCTTCCAGTTTGTGTTTCTCTCTATTTCTCCCTCTTCCAGTTTGTGTTTTTCTGTCCCTGTTCCAGTTTGTGTTTCTCTCTCTCTCCCTCTTCCAGTTTGGATTGGATTGGATTTGTTTATTGTGACGTCTACCGAGGTACAGTGAAAAGTATTTTTCTGCGAGCAGCTCAACAGATCATTCAGTACATGGGACGAAAAGGGAATAAAAGAAAATACATAATAGGGCAACACAAGATATACAATGTAACTACATAAGCACCGGCATCGGGTGAAGCATACAGGGTGTAGTGTTAATGAGGTCAGTCAATAAGAGGGTCATTTAGGAGTCTGGTAACAGCGGGTAAGAAGCTGTTTTTGAGTCTGTTCGTGCGTGTTCTCAGACTTCTGAATCTCCTGCCCGATGGAAGAAATTGGAAAAGTGAGTAAGCCGGGTGGGAGAGATCCTTGATTATGCTGCCCGCTTTCCCCCGGCAGCAGGAGGTGTAGATGGAATCAATGGATGGGAGGCAGGTTCATGTGATGGACTGGGCTGTGTTCACGACTCTCTGAAGTTCCTTGCGGTCCTGGGCCGAGCAGTTGCCATACCAGGCTGCGATGCAGCCCGATAGGATGCTTTCTATGGTGCATCTGTAAAAGTTGGTATGGGTTAATGTGGACACGCCGAATTTCCTTAGTTTCCTGAGGAAGTATAGGCGCTGTTGTACTTTCTTGGTGGTAGCGTCGACGTGAGTGGACCAGGACAGATTTTTGGTGATGTGCACCCCTAGGAATTTGAAACTGCTAACCATCTCCACCTCGGCCCTGTTGATGCTGAGAGAGGTGTGTGCAGGACTTTGCTTCCTGAAGTCAATGACCAGCTCTTTAGTTTTGCTGGCATTGAGGGGGAGATTGTTGTCACTACACCAGTCCACTAGGTGCTCTATCTCCCTCCTGTATTCTGAATCGTCGTTATTCGAGATCCGGCCCACTATGGTTGTATCGTCAGCAAACTTGTAGACGGAGTTGGAAACAAGTTTTCCCACGCAGTCGTGTGTTTCGCTCTCCATCTCCCAGTTTGTGTTTTTCTCTCTCTCTCCCTCTTCCAGTTTGTGTTTCTCTCTCTCTATCCCTTTCCCAGTTTGTGTTTATCTATCTCTTCCTCTCCCAGTTGAGGTTTCTCTCTCTCTCGCTCCCTCTACCAGATTGCGTTTATCTATCTCTCTCCCTCCTCCTGTTTGTGTTTATCTATCTCTCTCCCTCCCAGTTTGTGTTTCTCCCTCTCTCTCTCTCCCTCTCCCAGTTTGTGTTTCTCTCTCTCTCTCCCTCTTCCAGATTGTGATTCTCTCTCTCCCTCCCCCAGTTTGTGTTTCTCCCTCTCTCTCCCTCTCCCAGTTTGTGTTTCTCTCCCTCTCTCTCTCCCTCTCCCAGTTTGTGTTTCTCTCTCTCTCTCCCTCTTCCAGATTGTGATTCTCTCTCTCTCCCTCCCCCAGTTTGTGTTTCTCCCTCTCTCTCCCTCTCCCAGTTTTTGTTTCTCTCTCCTTTCCTGTTCCAGTTTGTGATTCTCTCTCTCTCCCTCTCCCAGTTTCTGTTTATCCATCTCTCCCACTCCCGGTTTGTGTTTCTCTCTCTCACTCTCCCTCCTCCAGTTTGTGTTTCTCTCTCTCTCTCACTCTCCCAGTTTGTATTTATCTCTCTCTCTCTCCCTCTCCCAGTTTGCATTTTTCTCTCTTTATCCTGCAGTTTGTGTTTTTCTCTCTCTCCCCTTTCCCCACTTTCTGTTTCATACAACGTAGAACATAGAACATTACAGCGCAGTACAGACCCTTCGGCCCTCGATGTTGCGCCGACCTGTGAAACCCCTCCAAAGCCCATCTATACTATTCCCTTATCGTTCATATGCCTATCCAATGACCATTTGAATGTGTTTAGTGTTGGCGAGTCCACTACTGTTGCAGGCAGGGCATTCCACGCCCTTACTACTCTCTGAGTAAAGAACCTACCTCTGACATCTGTCCTATATCAGGGGCTGTTTAGCACAACGCTAAATTGCTGGCTTTGAAAGCAGACCAAGCAGGCCAGCAGCGCGGTTCGATTCCCGTAACAGCCTCCCCGGACAGGCGCCGGAATGTGGCGACTAGGGGCTTTTCACAGTGACTTCATTTGAAGCCTACTCGTGACAATAAGCGATTTTCATTTCATTTCATTTTCATATCTATCTCCCCTCAATTTAAAGCTATGTCCCCTCGTGCTGGACATCACCATCCGAGGAAAAAGGCTCTCACTGTCCACCCTATCTAATCCTCTGATCATCTTGTATGCCTCAATTATGTCACCTCTTAACCTTCTTCTCTCTAACGAAAACAGCCTCAAGTCACTCAGCCTTTCCTTGTAAGACCTTCCCTCCATGCCAGGCAACATCCTGGTAAACCTCCTCTGTACCTTTTCCAATGCTTCCACATCCTTCCTATAATGTGGCGACCAGAACTGCACACAATACTCCAAATGCGGCCGCACCAGAGTTTTGTACAACTGCAACATGACCTCATGGCTCCGAAACTCAATTCCTCTACCAATAAAAGCTAACACACCGTACGCCTTCTTAACAGCCCTCTCAACCCGGGTGGCAACTTTCAGGGATCTATGGACATGGACACCGAGATCTCTCTGCTCATCCACTCTACCAAGAATCTTGCCATTAGCACAGTACTTCCTGTTATTCCTTCCAAAATGAATCACTTCACACTTTTCTGCATTAAACTCCATTTGCCACCTGTCAGCCCAGCTCTGCAGCTTATCTATGTCCCTCTGTAACTTGTAACATCCTTCTGCGCTGTCCACAACTCCACCAACTGTAATGTCATCTGCAAATTTACTCACCCATCCTTCTACGCTATCCTCCAGGTCATTTATAAAAATGACAAACAGCAGCGGCCCCAAAACAGATCCTTGTGGTACACCACTAGTGACTGGACACCAGTCTGAACATTTCCCATCAACCACCACCCTTTGTCTTGTTCCAACTAGCCAATTTCTGATCCAAACTGCTAAATCACCCTGAATCCCATGCCTCAGTATTTTCTGCAATAGCCTACCGTGGGGAACCTTATCAAACGCTTTACTGAAATCCATATACATATCCATCAACTGCTTTACCCTCATCCACCTGTTTGGTCACCTTCTCAAAGAACTCAATAAGGTTTGTGAGGCACGACCTACCCTTCACAAAACCATGTTGACTATCTAATCAAATTATTCCTTTCCAGATGATTATACATCCTATCTCTTATAAACCTTTCCAAGACTTTACCCACAACAGAAGTAAGACTCACTGGTCTATAGTTACCGGAGTTGTCTCTACTCCCCTTCTTGAACAAGGGGACAATATTTGCTGTCCTCCAGTCTTCTGGCATTATTCCTGAAGACAAAGATGACTTAAAGATCAAAGCCAAAGGCTCAGCAATCTCCTCCCTATCTTCCCAGAGAATCCTAGGATAAATCCCATCCGGCCCAGGGGACTTATCTATTTTAACACTTTCCAGAATCGCTAACACCTCCTCCTTATGAACCTCAAGCCCTTCTAGTCTAGTAGTCTGTATCTCAGTATTCTCCTCGACAACATTGTCTTTTTCCTGTGTGAATACGGACGAAAAATACTCATTTAGCACCTCTCCTATCTCCTCGGACTCCACGCACAACTTTCGACTACTGTCCTTAACCGGCCCTACTCTTACCCTAGTCATTCTTTTATTCCTGACATATCTATAGAAAGCTTTAGGGTTATCCTTGATCCTACCTGCCAAAGACTTCTCATGTCCCCTCCTGGCTCTTCTTAGCTCTCTCTTTAGATCCTTCCTAGCTAATTTGTAACTCTCAAGCGCCCTAACTGAACCATCACGTCTCATCATTACATAAGCCTCCTTCTTCCTCTTGACAAGTGTTTCAACTGCTTTAGTAAACCATGATTCCCTCGCTCGACCACTTCCTCCCTGCCTGACAGGTACATACTTATCAAGGACACGCAGTAGCTGTTCCTTGAACATGCTCCACATTTCCATTGTGCCCATCCCCTGCAGTTTTCCTCTCCATCCGATGCATCCTAAGTCTTGCCTCATCGCATCATCATTGCCTTTCCCCCAGCTCTAACTCTTGCCCTGCGGTATATACCTATCCCTTTCCATCGCTAAAGTAAACGTAACTGAATTGTGGTCACTATCACCAAAGTGCTCACCTACCTCCAAATCTAACACCTGTCCTGGTTCATTACCCAGAACCAAATCCAATATGGCCTCACCTCTCGTTGGCCTATCTACATACTGCATCAGGAAACCCTCCTGCACACATTGGACAAAAACGGACCCATCTAAAGTACTCAAACTATAGCGTTTCCAGTCAATATTTGGAAAGTTAAAGTCCCCCATAACAACTACCCTGTTACTTTCGCTCCTATCCAGAATCATCTTTGCAATCCTTTCCTCTACATCTCTGGAACTTTTCGGAGGCCTATACAAAACCCCTAACAGGGTGACCTCTCCTTTCCTGTTTCTAAACTCAGCCCATACTACCTCAGTAGTCGAGTCCTCATCAAACGTCCTTTCAGCCACCGTAATACTGTCCTTGACTAACAATGCCACCCCTCCCCCTCTCTTACCACCTTCCCTGAACTTACTGAAATATCTAAACCCCGGCACCTGCAACAACCATTCCTCTCCCTGCTCTATCCATGTCTCCGAAATGGCCACAACATCGAAGTCCCAGGTACCAACGCATGCCGCAAGCTCACCCACCTTATTCCGGATGCTCCTGGCATTGAAGTAGACGCACTTTAGACCACCTTCCTTCCTGCCGGTACACTCCTGCAACTTTGAAACCTTACTCATGACCTCACTACTCTCAAACTCTTGTGTACTGGAGCGACAATTCAGGTTCCCAATCCCCTGCTGAACTAGTTTAAATCCTCCCGAAGAGCATTAGCAAACTTCCCCCCAGGATATTAGTACCCCTCTGGTCCAGGTGTAGACCATCCCATTTGTAGAGGTTCCACCTACCCCAGAATGAGCCCCAATTGTCCAGGAATCTGAAACCCTCCCTCCTGCACCATCCCTGCAGCCACATGTTCAACTGCTCTCTCTCCCTATTCCTCGACTCGCTAGCACGTGGCACGGGTAACAACCCAGAGATAATAACTCTGTCCTGGATCTCAGTTTCCACCCTAGCTCCCTGAATTCCTGCCTTACATCCCTATCCCTTTTCCTACCTCTGTCGTTGGTACCTATGTGGACCACGACTTGGGGCTGCTCCCCCTCCCCCCTTAAGGATCCCGAAAACACGATCCAAGACATCGCGGACCCTGGCACCTGGGAGGCAACACACCAACCGCGAGTCTCTCTCGTTCCCACAGAATCTCCTATCTATCCCCCTAACTATGGAGTCTCCACTGACTAATTCTCTACTCCTCTCCTCCCTTCCCTTCTGAGCAACAGGGACAGACTCTGTGCCAGAGACCTGTACCCCATGGCTGACCCCTGGTAAGTCATCCACCCCAACAGTATCCAAAGCGGTATTCCTGTTACTAAGGGGAACGACCACAGGGGATCCCTGTACTGACTGCTGCCTCCTAGCCCCTCTCACCGTCACCCATCTATCTTTATTATTTGGCGTAACTACCTCCCTGAAGCTTCTATCTATGACCCCCTCTGCCTCCCGAATGATCTGAAGTTCATCCAGCTCCAGCTCCAGTTCCCTAACACGGTTTTTGATGAGCTGGAGTTGGGTGCACTTCCCACAGTTAAAAACAAGAAAAAGAAAGGAAGAGCTTACCTGATATTCCCTCAACCCCTTAGGTTAGAGGAGGTGAAGGATGGGAGACACTACAAGTGTAGTGTCTCGGGTTTAGCAACCGGCCCAACTTATATACAGGTATAAACCTTCCCAACAGGCCCCTGTTCCCACCGGAAATGCGAGGCCGCTCCTGCTGAAAAAATTAAATGAAATGAAAATTGCTTATTGTCACGAGTAGGCTTCAATGAAGTTACTGTGAAAAGCCCCTAGTCGCCACATTCCGGCGCCTGTCCGGGGAGGCTGGTACGGGAATCAAACCGTGCTGCTGGCCTGCTTGGTCTGCTTTAAAAGCCAGCGATTTAGCCTTGTGAGCTAAACCAGCCCCAAAAGCGAGTGAATTTAAAGGCCCACACTCCCCTTCCCGACAGACCCCTGCTCCTGCCGAAAATCCGGAGGCCGCTCCCGCTGAAAAGCGAGTGAATTTAAAGGCCCACACTCACCTTCCCGACAGGCCCCTGCTCCCGCCGAAAATCCGGAGGCCGCTCCCGCTGAAAAGCGAGTGAATTTAAAAGCCCACACTCACCTTCCCGACAGGCCCCTGCTCCTGCCGAAAATCCGGAGGCCGCTCCCGCTGAAAAACAAGTTTCTCTCTCTCTCTCCTCATATTTGTGTTTCACTCTCTCCCTCCCTGCTCCTGTTTGTGTGTTTCTCTCTCATCCCTCTTACAGTTTGTGATTCTCTCTCTCTCCCTCTTCCAGTTTGCATTTTTCTCTCTCCCTCCTCCAGTTTGTGTTTCACTCTCTCTCTCCTTTCTCCAGCTTCTTCCCCGCTGTTACCAGACTCCTAAACGACCCTCTTATGGGCTGACCTCATTAACACTACACCCTGTATGCTTCATCCGATGTCGGTGTTATGTAGTTACATTGTATACCTTGTGTTCCCTATTATGTATTTTCTTTTATTCCCTTTTCTTCCCATGTACTTAATGATCTGTTGAGCTGCTCGTAGAAAAATACTTTTCACTGTACCTCGGTACACGTGACAATAAACAAAAATCCAAATCCCTCCCCCAGTTTGTGTCTCTCTCTCCCAGTTTGTGTTTCTCTCTCTCTCCCTCTCCCTGTTTGTGTTTCTCTCTCTCTCCCTCCTCCAGTTTGTGTTTCTCTCTCTCTCCCTCCTCCAGTTTGTGTTTATCTCTCTCCCTCTCCCAGTTTGTGTTTATCTCTCTCTCTCTCCCTCCACAGTTTGTGTTTCTCTCTCTCCCCCCTCCGTTTGTGTTTCTCTCTCCCAGTTTGTGTTTCTCTCTCTCTCCCTCTCCCAGTTTGTGTTTCTCTCTCTCCCTCTCCCAGTTTGTGTTTCTCTCTCTCTCGCTCTCCCAGTTTGTGTTTCTCTCTCCCTCTTCCAGTTTGTGTTTCTCTCTCTCTCCCTCTTCCAGTTTGTGTTTCTCCCTCTCTCCCTCCCCAGTTTGTGTTTCTCTCTCTCTCTCCCCCTCCCAGTTTGTATTTCTCTCTCTCTCTCCCCCTCCCAGTTTGTGTTTCTCTCTCTCTCCCTCCTCCAGTTTGTGTTTCTCCCTCTCTCCCTCCTCCAATTTGTGTTTCTCTCCCTCTCCCAGTTTGTGTTTCTATCTCTCTCTCCCTCTCCCAGTTTGTGTGTCTCTCTCTCTCTTCCTCCCCAGTTTGTGTTTCTCTCTCACTCTCCCTCTCCCAGATTGTGTTTCTCTCTCTCTCCCTCTCCCAGTTTGTGTTTCTCTCTCTCTCTCTCTCTCTCTCTCTCTCTCTCTCTCTCTCTCTCTCTCTCTCTCTCTCTCCCAGTTTGTGTTTCCCTCTCTCTCTCCCTCTCCCAGTTTGTGTTTCTCTCTAGCTCTCCCTCTCCAGTTTGTGTTTCTCTCCCTCCCCCAGTTTGTGTTTCTCTCTCTCTCTCCCTCCCTCTCCCAGTTTGTGTTTATCTCCCTCTCCCAGTTTGTGTTTCTCTCTCTCTCTCCCTCCTCCAGTTTGTGTTTATCTCTCTCCCTCTCCCAGTTTGTGTTTATCTCTCTCTCTCCCTCCACAGTTTGTGTTTCTCTCTCTCCCTCCTCCTGTTTGTGTTTCTCTCTCCCAGTTTGTGTTTCTCTCTCTCTCCCTCTCCCAGTTTGTGTTTCTCTCTCTCCCTCTCCCAGTTTGTGTTTCTCACTCTCTCTCGCTCTCCCAGTTTGTGTTTCTTTCTCCCTCTTCCAGTTTGTGTTTCTCTCTCTCTCCCTCTTCCAGTTTGTGTTTCTCTCACTCTCCCTCCCCCAGTTTGTATTTCTCTCTCTCTCTCTCTCCCCCTCCCAGTTTGTGTTTCTCTCTCTCTCTCCCCCTCCCAGTTTGTGTTTCTCTCTCTCTCCCTCCTCCAGTTTGTGTTTCTCCCTCTCTCCCTCCTCCAATTTGTGTTTCTCTCCCTCTCCCAGTTTGTGTTTCTATCTCTCTCTCCCTCTCCCAGTTTGTGTGTCTCTCTCCCTCCCCAGTTTGTGTTTCTCTCTCACTCTCCCTCTCCCAGTTTGTGTTTCTCTCTCTCTCCCTCTCCCAGTTTGTGTTTCCCTCTCTCTCTCCCTCTCCCAGTTTGTGTTTCTCTCTAGCTCTCCCTCTCCAGTTTGTGTTTCTCTCCCTCCCCCAGTTTGTGTTTCTCTCTCTCTCTCCCTCTCCCAGTTTGTGTTTCTCTCCCTCCCCCAGTTTGTGTTTCTCTCTCTCCCCCTCCCAGTTTGTGTTTCTCTCTCTCCCTCCCCCTCCCAGTTTGCGTTTCTCTCTCTCTCTCCCTCTCCCAGTTTGTGTTTCTCTCTCTCTCCCTCTCCCTGTTTGTGTTTCTCTCTCCCTCTCCCAGTTTGTGTTTCTCTCTCTCTCCCTCCCCCAGTTTGTGTTTCTCTCTCTCCCCCCTCCCAGTTTGTGTTTCTCTCTCTCCCTCCCCCTCCCAGTTTGCATTTCTCTTTCTCTCCTTTTCCCAGTTTGTGTTTCTCTCTCTCTCCCTGTTTGTGTTTCTCTCTCCCTCTCCCAGTTTGTGTTTCTCTCTCTCTCTCCCTCTTCCAGTTTGTGTTTCTCTCTCTCTCCCTCCCCCAGCTTGTCTATCTTTCTCACTCTCTCTCTTCCAGTTTGTGTTTCTCTCTCTCTCCCTCTCCCAGTTTGTATTTCTCTCTCTCTCTCTCTATCCCTCCCAGTTTGTGTTGCTCTCTCTCTCTCCCCCTCCCAGTTTGTGTTTCTCTCTCTCTCCCTCCTCCAGTTTGTGTTTCTCCCTCTCTCCCTCCTCCAATTTGTGTTTCTCTCTCTCCCCCTCTCCCAGTTTGTGTTTCTCTCTCTCTCTCCCTCTCCCAGTTTGTGTTTCTCTCCCTCGCCCTCCCAGTTTGCGTTTCTCTCTCTTTCTCCCCCTCCAATTTGTGTTTCTCTCTCTCTCTCTCCCTCTCCCAGTTTGTGTTTCTCTCTCTCTCTCTCTCCCAGTTTGTGTGTGTCTCTCTCTCTCCCACTTCCAGTTTTTGTTTCTCTCTCTCTCTCTCTCCCTCTCCCAGTTTGTGTTGCTCTCTCCCTCCCCCAGTTTGTGTTTCTCTATATATCTCTCTCTCTCTCTCCCTCTCCCAGTTTGTGTTTCTCTCTCTCTCTCCCTCTCCCAGTTTGTGTTTATCTCTCTCTCTCCCTCCACAGTTTGTGTTTCTCTCTCTCCCTCCTCCTGTTTGTGTTTCTCTCTCCCAGTTTGTGTTTCTCTCTCTCTCCCAGTTTGTGTTTCTCTCTCTCCCTCTCCCAGTTTGTGTTTCTCACTCTCTCTCGCTCTCCCAGTTTGTGTTTCTTTCTCCCTCTTCCAGTTTGTGTTTCTCTCTCTCTCCCTCTTCCAGTTTCTGTTTCTCTCTCTCTCCCTCCCCCAGTTTGTATTTCTCTCTCTCTCTCTCTCCCCCTCCCAGTTTGTGTTTCTCTCTCTCTCTCCCCCTCCCAGTTTGTGTTTCTCTCTCTCTCCCTCCTCCAGTTTGTGTTTCTCCCTCTCTCCCTCCTCCAATTTGTGTTTCTCTCCCTCTCCCAGTTTGTGTTTCTATCTCTCTCTCCCTCTCCCAGTTTGTGTGTCTCTCTCCCTCCCCAGTTTGTGTTTCTCTCTCACTCTCCCTCTCCCAGTTTGTGTTTCTCTCTCTCTCCCTCTCCCAGTTTGTGTTTCCCTCTCTCTCTCCCTCTCCCAGTTTGTGTTTCTCTCTAGCTCTCCCTCTCCGGTTTGTGTTTCTCTCCCTCCCCCAGTTTGTGTTTCTCTCTCTCTCTCCCTCTCCCAGTTTGTGTTTCTCTCCCTCCCCCAGTTTGTGTTTCTCTCTCTCCCCCTCCCAGTTTGTGTTTCTCTCTCTCCCTCCCCCTCCCAGTTTGCGTTTCTCTCTCTCTCTCCCTCTCCCAGTTTGTGTTTCTCTCTCTCTCCCTCTCCCTGTTTGTGTTTCTCTCTCCCTCTCCCAGTTTGTGTTTCTCTCTCTCTCCCTCCCCCAGTTTGTGTTTCTCTCTCTCCCCCTCCCAGTTTGTGTTTCTCTCTCTCCCTCCCCCTCCCAGTTTGCATTTCTCTCTCTCTCTCCCTTTCCCAGTTTGTGTTTCTCTCTCTCTCCCTCTCCCTGTTTGTGTTTCTCTCTCCCTCTCCCAGTTTGTGTTTCTCTCTCTCTCTCCCTCTCCCAGTTTGTGTTTCTCTCTCTCTCCCTCCCCCAGTTTGTGTTTCTCTCTCTCCCCCTCCCAGTTTGTGTTTCTCTCTCTCCCTCCCCCTCCCAGTTTGCATTTCTCTCTCTCTCTCCCTTTCCCAGTTTGTGTTTCTCTCTCTCTCCCTCTCCCTGTTTGTGTTTCTCTCTCCCTCTCCCAGTTTGTGTTTCTCTCTCTCTCTCCCTCTTCCAGTTTGTGTTTCTCTCTCTCTCCCTCTCCCAGTTTGTATTTCTCTCTCTCTCTATCCCTCCCAGTTTGTGTTGCTCTCTCTCTCTCCCCCTCCCAGTTTGTGTTTCTCTCTCTCTCCCTCCTCCAGTTTGTGTTTCTCCCTCTCTCCTTCCTCCAATTTGTGTTTCTCTCTCTCCCTCTCCCAGTTTGTGTTTCTCTCTCTCGCCCTCCCAGTTTGTGTTTCTCTCTCTCTCTCCCCCTCCAATTTGTGTTTCCTCTCTCTCTCTCTCCCTCTCCCAGTTTGTGTTTCTCTCTCTCTCTCTCTCCCAGTTTGTGTGTGTCTCTCTCTCTCCCACTTCCAGTTTTTGTTTCTCTCTCTCTCTCTCTCCCTCTCCCAGTTTGTGTTGCTCTCTCCCTCCCCCAGTTTGTGTTTCTCTATCTCTCTCTCTCTCTCTCTCCCTCTCCCAGTTTGTGTTTCTCTCTCTCTCTCCCTCTCCCAGTTTGTGTTTCTCTCTCTCTCTCCCTCTCCCAGTTTGTGTTTATCGATCTCTCTCCCTCTCCATTTGTGTTTCTCTCTCTCTCTTCCTCCCCCAGTTTGTGTTTATATATCTCTCTCCCTCTTCCAGTTTGTGTTTTTCTCTCCCCTCCCCCAGTTTGTGTTTCTCTCTCTCTCTCCCTCCTCCAGTTTGTGTTTCTCACTCTCTCCCTGTTTGTTTGTGTCTCTCTCTCCCTCCTCCAGTTTGTGTTTCTCACTCTCTCCCTCTCCGTTTGTGTTTCTCTCTCTCTCTCCCTCTCCCAGTTTGTGTTTCTCTCTCTCTCCCTCTCCCGGGTTGTGTTTCTCTTGATCTCTCTCACTCTCTTCCAGTTTGTGTTTCTCTCTCTCCCTCTCCCAGTTTGTGTTTCTCTCTCTCCCCCTCCCCCATGTTGTGTTTCTCTCTCTCTCTCCCTCCTCCAATTTGTGTTTCACTCTCTCTCTCCCTCCCCCGGTTTGTGTGTCTCTCTCTCTCCCTCCTCCAGTTTGTGTTTTTCTCTCTCTCCATCCTCCAGTTTGTGTTTTGCTCTCTCTCCATCCTCCAGTTTGTGTTTTGCTCTCTCTCCCTCCTCCAGTTTGTGTTTTTCTTTATCTTCCTCTTCCAGTTTGTATTTTTCTCTCCCTCTGCAAGTTTGTGTTTTTCTCTCTCTCCCTCCCCAGTTTGTGTTTCTCTCTCTCCCTTTCCCAGTTTGTGTTTCTTTCTCTCTCCCTCCCCAGTTTGCGTTTCTCTCTCTCTCCCTCTTCCAGTTTGTGTTTCTCTCTCTCTCCCTCCCCCGTTTGTGTTTCTCTCTCTCTCCCTCCTCCAGTTTTTGTTTCTCTCTCTCTCCCTCTCCCAGTTTATGTTTCTCTCTCTCTCCTTCCCCCAGTTTGTGTTTTTCTCTCTCTCCCTCCCCCAGTTTGTGTTTCTCTCTCTCTCCCTCCTCCAGTTTGTGTTTCTCTCTCTCTCCCTCCCCCAGTTTGTGTTTTTATCTCTCTCCCTCCCCCAGTTTGTGTTTCTCTCTATCTCTCTCCTGCAGTTTGTGTTTTTCTCTCTCTCCCTCCCCCAGTTTGCGTTTATCTCTTTCTCCCTCCTCCAGTTTGTGTTTCTGTCTCTCTCCCTCTCTCTCTCAGTTTGTGTTTCTTACTTTCCCTCCTTGTCAGGTGACACGGTAACACAGTGGTTAGCACAGTTGCTTCGCAGCACCAGGAACTTGGGTTCGAATCCAGCATTGACTCACTGCCTGTGCGGAATCTGCACATTCCCTGTGTCTGTGAGGGGTTTCCGCCAGGTGCTCCGGTCCCCGCTGGTCAATTCTACTAGTTACATCTTCAATGAATTCCAGTAGATTTATCAAGCATGATTTTCCTTTCATAACTCCATGCAGACTTTGTCTGATTAGAGGACTGCTTTCCAAATGTTGTGCTATGAAATCCTTGATAATAGACTCCAGCAACTTCCCGACTCCCGACGTTCGGCTCACTGGTCTAGAGTTCCCTGTTTTCTCTACCTCCCTTTTTGAACAACGGGGTTACATTCGTTACCCTCCAATCTGTACGAACCATTCCAGAGAATTTTGGAAAATGACAAGCAATGGATCTATTATTTCTAAGGCCACTTCCTTAAGTACTCTGGGACAAAGATTGTCAAGCCCTTGAGATTTATCCACCTTCAATCCCATTAATTTCACCAAAACCATTTTGCTACTCATACTGATTTCCTTCAGCTCCTCACTAAAACTCAGAACTTCCGGTACTTTATTCATGTCTTCCTTTGTGAAGTCTGAATTTAATCCCTCAGCATTTGTTCCCTGTTATGAATTGTTCCATGTCTGACTGTTTCAATGGCTGCTGGTCATTGACTTCAGGAAGCAAAGTACTGTACACACCTCTCTCAGCATCAACGGAGCCGAGGTGGAGATGGTTAGCAGTTTCAAATTCCTAGGGGTGCACATCACCAAAAATCTGTCCTGGTCCAACCACGTTGATGCTACCACCAAGAAAGCACAACAGCGCCTATACTTCCTCAGAAAACTAAGGAAATTTGGCATGTCCATACTGACTCTTACCAACTTTTAAGATGCACCAGAGAAAGCATCCTATCCGGCTGCATCACAGCCTGGTATGGCACCTGCTCTGCCCAGGACTGTAAGAAACTTCAGAGAGTGAACACAGCCCAGTCCATCACGCAAACCCGCCTCCCATCCATTGGCCAAAAAGAAAATGCTGGAAAATCTCAGGTCTGGCAGCATCTGTTGGGAGAGAAAAGAACCAACGTTTTGCGTCCAGTGACTCTTTGTCAAAGCTCCCATCCATTAACTTTATCTACACCTCCCGCTGCCTGGGAAAAGCGGGCAGCATAATCAAAGACCCCTCCCACTCAGCTTACTCAGTCTTCCAACTTCTTCCATTGGGCAGGAGATAAAAAAGTCTGAGAACATGCACGAGCAGACTCAAAAACAGCTTCTTCCCCGCTGTTACCAGACTTCTAAATGACCCTCTTATGGACTGACCACATTAACACTACACCCTGTATGCTTCATCCGATGCTGTCTGTCTTTAACCATTTGTCTGGAACCAATCACTGTTTGTCGATGTACCATTTGTCAATGTTCTCTGTTGATTATTCTTGTGTCTACTATGTACGTACTATGTACGTTCCCTCTGCAATCAATCAATCAATCAATGCTGGTGTTATCCATTACATTGTGTACTTTGTGTTGCCCTTTTATGTATTTTCTTTTATTTCCTTTTCTTCCCATGTGCAAGGAACAAAGAAAGAAAAATTACAGCACAAGGAACAGGCCCTTCGGACCTCCAAGCCTACGCCGATCCAGATCCTCTATCTAAAACTGTTGCCTATTTTCTAAGGCTCTGTATTCCTCTGCTCCCTGCCCATTCATGTATATGTCTAGATACATCGTAAATGACGTCATCGTGCCCGCCTCTAACACCTCTGCTGGCAATGCGTTCCAGGCACCCACCACCCTCTGTGTAAACAACTTTCCATCTCTCTTAAACTGTTCCCCTCTCACCTTGAAATGAAATGAAATGAAAATGAAAATCGCTTATTGTCACGAGTAGGCTTCAATGAAGTTTCTGTGAAAAGCCCCTAGTCGCCACATTCCAGCGCCTGTCCGGGGAGGCTGGTACGGGAATCGAACCGTGCTGCTGGCCTGCTTGGTCTGCTTTAAAAGCCAGCGATTTAGCTCAGTGAGCTAAACCAGCCCCAGTGACCCCCAGTAATTGAGTCCCCCACTCTGGGAAAAAGCTTCTTGCTATCCACCCTGTCCATACCTCTCATGGTTTGGTAGACCTCAATCAGGTCTCACCCAACTTCCATCTTTCTCATGAAAATAATCCTAATCTACTCAACCTTTCTTCATAGCTAGCTCCCTCCAGACCAGGCAACATCCTGGTGAACCTCCTCTGCAATTTCTCCAAAGCATCCACATCCTTTTGGTAATGTGGCGACCAGAACTGCACGCAATATTCCAAATGTGGCCGAACCAAAGTCCTATACAACTGTAACATGACCTGCTGACACTTGTACTCATTACCCCATCCAATGAAGGCAAGCATGCTGTATGCCTTCTTGACCACTCAATCGACCTGCGCAGCCACCTTCAGGGTACAATGGACCTGATGTCCCAGATCTCTCTGTACATCAATTTTCCCCAGGACTCTTCCATTGACCGTATAGTCCGCTCTTGAATTAGATCTTTCAAAATGCATCACCTCGCATTTGCCCGGATTGAACTCCATCTGCCATTTCTCTGCTCAACTCTCCAATCTATCTATATTCTGCTGTATTCTCTGACAGTCCCCTTCACTATCTGCTATTCCATCAATCTTAGTGTCATCTGAAAACTTGCCAATCAGACCACATATACCTTCCTCCAGATCATTAATGTATATCACAAACAACAGTGGTCCCAGCACGGATCCCTGTGGAACACCCTTCCTTCCACCACTACTCTCTGTCTCCTGTTGCCCAGCCAGTTCTTTGTCCATTTCGCTAGGGTCATAATATACATCCATATATATGGTGGAGTGCAGACAGGCAGTGATTGACACACAGGATGACCAGTCAGCACACAGAACACAGCAGCCAATCACCAGACAGGACACTACCACTATAAAGCCAGAGGGCACCAGTTTTCCCGCTCTCTCGGGATCCAGCCTCTGAGACAGACAGAGCCCGTGAGCAGCAGCCAGTACAAACACCATGTGGTAGTCAGTTAGTCTGGTCAGGTTAGCCTCAGGGCTCCAGTCAAGTCAGCATAGTGTCAACCCACAGTTAAGCATGTAATATAGTTAGATGTTAAATAAAATCGTGTTGCATCTCTTCAAGTATTGGAAGCCTGTCTCTCTCAACACTGCATCAAGCGCAGTCCACATAGACCCAGCTTACCCAACGCATCAGCTAGTACACCCTGGACCCCATGAGACTTCAGTTTCTCCATCAGCCTACCATGGGGGACTTTACCAAATGCCTTACTGAAGTCCATGCATATGACATCTGCAGCCCTTCCCTCATCAATCAACTTTGTCACTTCCTCAAAGAATTCTATTAAGTTGGTAAGACATGACCTTCCCTGCACAAAACCATGGTGCCTGTCACTGATAAGCCCATTTTCTTCCAAATGGGAATAGATCCTATCCCTCAGTATCCTCTCCAGCAGCTTCCCTCCCACTGACGTCAGGCTCACAGGTCTATAATTACCTAGATTATCCCTGCTACCCTTCTTAAACAAGGGGACAACATTAGCAATTCTCCAGTCCTCCGGGACCTCACCCGTGCTCAAGGATGCTGCAGAGTTATCTGTTAAGGCCCCAGCTACGTCCTCTCTCACTTCCCTCAGTAACCTGGGATCGATCCCATCCGGACCTGGGGACTTGTCCACCTTAATGCCTTTTAGAATACCCAACACATCCTCCCTCCTTATGCCGACTTGACCTAGAGTAGTCAAACATCTATCCCTAACCTCAACATCCATCATGTCCCTCTCCTCGGTCAATACCGATGCAAAGCACTCGTTAAGAATCTCACCCATTTTCTCTGACTCCACGCATAACTTTCCTCCTTTGTCCTTGAGTGGGCCAACCCTTTCTCTAGTTACCCTCTTGCTCCTTTTATATGAATAAAAGACTTTGGGATTTTCCTTAACGCTGTTACCTAAAGATATTTCATGACCCCTTTTAGCCCTCTTGATTCCTCGTTTCAGATTGGTCCTACATTCCTGATATTCTTCCAAAGCTTCATCTTTCTTCAGTCGCCTGGACCTTATGTATGCTTCCTTTTTCCTCTTAGTTAGTCTCACAATTTCACCTGTCATCCATGGTTCCCTAATCTTTACCAAATGCCTTACTGAAGTCCATGTATATGACATCTGCAGCCCTTCCCTCATCAATCAACTTTGTCACTTCCTCAAAGAATTCTATTAAGTTGGTAAGACATGACCTTCCCTGCACAAAACCATGTTGCCTATCACTGATAAGCCCATTTTCTTCCAAATGGGAATAGATCCTATCCCTCAGTATCTTCTCCAACAGCTTCCCGAAGCACGAGGTGAATTGCTCCATCGATGAGCCAGTGCATACACAATGGGTCGAATGGCCTCCTTCTGCACTGCAACAATTCTGTCACTCTGTGCCAACCGCCTCATTCTGAGAGGTGACAGACGGCCATTACTATTTCTAATCTTGCCATTTCTATCCTTCATTTTCACAGGGACATGTCTGTCCTGCACGCTAATCATCCTCTCTTTAAAAGCCTCCCACACAGGGCTAATCGCTGGCTTTGAAAGCAGACCAGGGTAAGCCAGCAGCACGGTTCGATTCCCGTAACAGCCTCCCCGAACAGGCGCCGGAATGTGGCGACTAGGGGCTTTTCACAGTAACTTCATTTGAAGCCTACTTGTGACAATAAGCGATTTTCATTTCATTTTCACCGTACCAGCCTCCCCGGACAGGTGCCGGAATGTGGCGACTAGGGACTTTTCACAGTAACTTCATTGAAGCCTACTCGTGACAATAAGCGATTTTCATTTCATTTCATTTCATATCAAATGTGGATTTACCTTCAGACTGCTGCTCCCGATCCACATTCTGCAGCTCCTGCCGAATTTTGTTATACTTGGCCCTTCCCCAATTTAGCACTCTTCCTTTAGGACCACTCTTGTCTTTGTCCATGAGTATTCTAAAGCTTACGGAATTGTGATCACTATTCCCAAAGTAATCCCCGACTGAAACTTCAACCACCTGGCCGGCCTCATTCCCCAACACCAGGTCCAGTATGGCCCCTTCCCCAGTTGGACTATTTCCATGTACTTAATGATCTGTTGAGCTGCTCGCAGAAAAATGTTTTTCACTGTACCTTGGTACACGTGACAATAAACAAATCCAATCCAAACGGGCCTACATAGGTTTTTATCAATCTTTTTCTCTTTTCATACCTATAGAAACTTTCACGGTCAGTTTTTATGTTCCCCTCTAGTTTACTTTGAAATTGTATCGGTCAACTCCAAAAGTTGTTTATTCCTATTTGGCAGAAGAGTAGAAAGGGAACTGTGGCTAAACTGTGGCTTACAAGGGAAATTAGAGATAGTATTAGATTCAAAAAAGAGGCTACAAATTAGCAAGAAAAAAACAATAGACCCGAGGATTGGGAACAGTTTAAAATGCAGCAAAGCCAGAGGAAGGGACCTTGAATACCTGCCATTGCTTGTCCCCTGTCCTTCCTTTCAGTAACATTTCCCAGTCCATCATAGCCAGCTCGTGCCTCATACCATTCATATTTACCTTTATTGAGGTTCAGGAGTCTGGTCTCAGAGTCAACAGCCTTACGATTCACCTTGATAATTGATTCTTCCGTGTTATGGTCACTCATCCCCAGGTTCTCTCAGAAGTAGATTGCAAAGTAATCCTTTCTCATTGCACAACAGCCAGTCTAAGATGGGTGTGGGTAGAGTAGATAGGGAGAAACTGTTCCACTCGTGAAAGGATCGAGAACAGAGAGAACAGATTTCAGATCATTGTTAAAAGAAGCAAAAAAGAGGAACGGGGAAAATCTTTTTCACGCAGAGAGTGGTTTCGGTTCTGAAATGTGCTGCCTGAGAACGTGGTGGAGGCAGATTCAACTGCCACATTCAAAAGGGAATTGTTATCTGAAAAAGAGAAAATGTGCAGCGCGAAGGGGAGAAGGCAAGAGTACAGCACGAGGTGAATTGCTCCATCGATGAGCCAGTGCATACACAATGGGTCGAATGGCCTCCTTCTCCACTGCAACAATTCTGTCACTCTGTGCCAACCACCTCATTCTGAGAAGTGACAGGCGGCAGGCGTGTGAAATAACTGTCATCAGTTTCTGATGATCACGGCCGAGGCACAGGGTGAACAATGTCTGACGGTGAGGTTCACGGGCATTATTTATACTCAGTACAGCAACATCAGGGAAGAATGGAGCCACAATCCAAAGGGAAAAATCTACCAATAAAATCTGGGATCACAATGTATAAATGTAATAACATATAAACCTTTTCTGCACACAATGGGCCAACTACAGCGTTGACAGAGTTCTTGCTAACAGCCTCTTGTGTAGTTTTCATATTTGAAGAGCAGAGGATTTAATTTCTGACACTTACTCTCCTTTTAAAAGTATTTATGTCGATTGCATAAATCCATAACTCCCAGACTGTGGACGAGCCAAAATGCGGTTTGTTTGAATTCAACAGTGTGTGTGTTTCCCAGCTGTGTGAGTCACAGTTCGCCTACTTCCCACTGATGGTGAAAGTGAGATCTGTTGAATTGGGGATCTGGGACCTTCACGCCCAGGTTTTGTGCATTGTCTCAGTGTTGGAGCTGGGTTTGATGCGGGCTGGGGTGACAGGATGGGAAGGGCAGGTTATGTTGGTGCAGTTATTCATTGTTCCTAATTGAGCCAACCATGTGATATACCACCTGCTCTCCTTTCTGACTGATGATCTTGATGTGCTTGATGCACTATCAATTACTACAAAGACTTTGGGTGGGATTCTCTCAACGGGAGACTAAGTGCCGACGCCAGAGTGAACACCGGAGTGTTTCACTCCGGCATCGGAGGCCGGTCCTCGCCCCCTATTCTCCCACCCCCGGGGGGCTAGGAGCCGGGCCGCATTATTTACGCGCGCTGGGCCTTGGCGGCGCGTAAAAGCAGCGCCGCGTAAATTACATCACCCACGCATGCGCGGTTGCCGTCCTCCCTGCGGGCGCCCCACAAGAAATGTCGGAGTGATCTTGCAGTGCGGCGGAGGAAAGGAGTGCATCTCTCAGAGAGGCCGGCCCGCCGATCGGTGGGCATCCCCGGTGCTGGATCCCCCCTCCCCCCCCCCCAACAGGCCACCCCCCCCCCAGCATTCCCGCGCTGTTCACGCCGGCAGCAACCAGGTGTGGTCGGCGCCTGCGTGAACACGTCGTGTTGGGAAGGCCGCTCAGCCCATCCTGGCCGCAGAATCGCCGCTCGCCCGTTACAATCGGCGAGCGCCGATTTTCCGAGCGGCCAGCTGTAAATCTCGGCGCACTGGTTTGGGGGTTGGGAGAATCGCGTGCGGGTGCCAGGGCGGCGTGGCAGGACTCACCCGGTGCCCCCGCAATTCTTCCACCCGGCGTTGGGGGGGGGGGGAAGAATTGCGCCCAAGAGTAGAGAATAATCGAGGCTTTATTAAGCAGAGATGTGTGGCCTCCTGTACCTGCTACCAGAATGGAAGCAGCTCTGGTGTGCACACATATTTATACGCCACCTACTGGGCGGAGCCAGCAGGCAGGGATTTACCCATGTACCTCGAGTACAGGAGCCTTACCGTACTACATCTGATATACAGTTACTACATCTGATATACAGTTACTACATCTAATATACAGTTCGTGGTGACTATCACATTCACCCCCTGTTAAAAAAGAGTCCAGCGGGGGTGGTGGAAAAATTTACAGTTCAGGCAAAATTTACAAGTTCAGGCAAAACCTACGGGTTCAGTCGGTCGGGGGCCTTGATCCTCTGCTGTGAGATCCTCGGTCCCGGTGGTGATGCGGGCGCTGACTCGGTCGCCTGTAACTCCGGGAGCGCGTTGTCCTTGTCTTCATCCCCGGGTGGAACCAGTGGGAGGACGGATCGTCCTGGGGCGGGGGCTGCGGTGAGGTGCACTGGGGGGAGGGGGAGTGGCGCCGGGGAAATCGGAGGGGGGCACGTCAGGTAGTGGGCCGTCGGTGAGGATCCAGCTGGTGCCAGGTCCCGGAGGGAGACTGTGTCCTGGCGCCCGTCTGGGTGCGCCACGTAGGCGTACTGCGGGTTGGCGTGAAGTAGTTGTACACTTTCGACCAATGGGTCCGCCTTGTGGGTCCGCACATGTTTGTGGAAGAGGACGGGTCCTGGAGCTGCCAGCCACGGTGGGAACGAAACCCTGGGGGTAGACTTCCTTGGGAAGGCAAGGAGACGTTCATGGCGGGTTTTGTTAGTTGCGGTGCCGAGTAGTGATCAAATGGAGTGGAGCGGGAGACCGGGTGATTTTTAGACCGTAGGGCCAGCTGGACGGCCTTCCAGACCGTCCAGTTCTCCCTCTCCACCTGCCCGTTTCCCGGGGGGTTGTAGCTGGTCGTCCTGCTGGAGGCAATGCCCTTGCTGAGCAGGAACTGACGCAGCTCATCGCTCATAAAGGAGGATCCCCGGTCGCTGTGGATATAAGCGGGGAAACCGAACAGGGTGAAGGTGCTGTTGAGCGCTTTAATGACTGTGGCCGAAGTCATATCGGAGCATGGGATAGCGAAGGGAAATCGGGAATATTCATCGACCATGTTCAGGAAGTACGTGTTTCGGTCGGTGGAGGGGAGGGGCCCTTTGAAGTCCATGCTGAGGCGTTCAAAGGGACGGGAGACCTTCACCAGGTGCGTTCGGTCTGGCCGGTAGAAGTGCCATTTGCACTCCGCGCAGACCTGGCAGTCTCTGTCGACAACCCTGACCTCTGCAATGGAGTAGGGCAGGTTACGGGCCTTTATGAAGTGAATGAACCAGGTGACCCCCGGGTGACAGAGACTATCGTGTGGGGTCCGGAGTCGGTCTGCTTGTGCGCTGGCACATGTACCTCGGGAGAGGGCATCGGGGGCTCGTTGAGCTTTCCGAGGCGATACAAAATCTCGTAATTGTAGGTGGAGAGCTCGATCCTCCACCTTAAGATTTTATAATTTTTGATCTTGCCCCGCTGTGCGTTATAGAACATGAAGACAACCGGCCGTTGGTCAGTGAGGAAAGTGAATCTCCTGCCGGCCAGGTAATGCCTCCAATGCCACACAGCTTCAATGGTGGCTTGGGCCTCCTTTTCGACAGAGCAGTGCCGAATTTCGGAGGCTTGGAGTGTTCAGGAAAAGAATGCCATGGGCCTGCCTGCCTGGTTGAAGGTGGCGGCCAGAGCGACGTCCAATGCATCGCTCTCGACCTGAAAAAAGAGGGACTCATCAATTGCGTGCATTGTGGCCTTGGCGATGTTGGCCTTGATGGGGTTGAAGGCCTGGCGGGCCTCAGCTGGCAGGAGGAAAACTGTGGAGTGAATGGAGGGCCTTGTCCGCATAGATAGGGACCCACTGGGCATAATAGGAGAAAAACCCCAGGTATCGTTTCAGGGCCTTGGGGCAGTGGGGGAGGGGGAGTTCCATGAGGGGGCGCATGCAGTCGGGATCGGGCCTTTGAACTCCGTTTTCCACAACATAGCCAAGGATGGCTGAGCGGTTGGTGCGGCACACACACTTCTTAGTGTACGTGAAGTTAAGGAGTTTGGCGGTGTGGAGAAATTTGAGAAGGTTAGCGTTGTGGTCCTGCTGATCGTGGCTGCAGATGGTGATGTTATCTAGGTACGGGAAGGTGGCCCGCAGTCCGTACCGGACAACCATTCGGTCCATCTCACGTTGGAAGACCGAGACCCC
This sequence comes from Scyliorhinus canicula, assembly GCF_902713615.1. Classification (NCBI taxonomy): domain Eukaryota; kingdom Metazoa; phylum Chordata; class Chondrichthyes; order Carcharhiniformes; family Scyliorhinidae; genus Scyliorhinus; species Scyliorhinus canicula. The sequence goes on along the minus strand of NC_052151.1, from coordinate 3,803,391 downwards.
CTTAGTGACGCCGAAGGGAACCCTAAGGAAATGATAGAGGCGGCCATCTGCTTTGAACGCAGTGTATTGGCGGTCCGCCTTGTGGATGGGGAGAGGGTGGGAGGCAGACTTCAGGTCCACTGTAGTAAAGACCTGGTACTGCGCAATCTGATTGACCATATTAGATATGCGTGGGAGGGGGTACGCATCGAGCTGCGTGTACTGATTGATGGTCTGGCTGTAGTCCACGACCATTCTAGTGTTTCTCCCCAGTTTTAACTACTACCACTTGGACTCTCCAGGGGCTGTTGCTGGATTCGATGATGCCTTCCCGCAGAAACCGCTGGACCTCGGACCTGATGAAGGTCCTCTCCTGGGCACTGTACCGTCTGCTCCTGGTGGCGACGAGTTTGCAATCCGGGGTGAGGTTTGCAAACAAGGAAGTTGGATTGACCTTAAGGGTTGTGAGGCCGTATACGGTGAGGGGTGGTAGGGGCCCGCCGAATTTCAGAGTTAAGTTTTGGAGGTGGCATTGGAAACCCAGACTGAGTAACAAGGCAGCGCAGTTGGGGAGGACATAGAGTCGGAAGTTGCTGAACTTTACGCCTTGGACGGTGAACGTGGTGATACAGTATCCCCGGATTTCCATGGAATGAGATCCGGAGGCCAGGAAGATTCTTTGGGTAACGGGGTGTACCGCGAGGGAGCAGCGCCTTACCGTAGAACAAGAACAAATAACAAAGAAAATTACAGCATAGGAACAGGCCCTTCGGCCCTCCCAGCCTGCGCCGATCCAGATCCTTTATCTAAACCTGTCTCCTATTTTCCAAGGTCTACTTCCCTCTGTTCCCCGCCCGTTCATATATCTGTCTAGATGCTTCTTAAATGATGCTATCGTGCCCGCCTCTACCACCTCCGCTGGTAAAGCGTTCCAGGCACCCACAACACTCTGCGTAAAAAACTTTCCACGCACATCTCCCTTAAACTTTCCCCCTCTCACCTTGAAATCATGACCCCTTGTAACTGACACCCCCACTCTTGGGAAAAGCTTGTTGCTATACACCCTGTCCATACGTCTCATAATTTTGTAGACCTAAATCAGGTCCCCCCTCAACCTTCGTCTTTCCAACAAAAACAATCCTAATCTACTCAACCTTTCTTCATAGCTAGCACCCTCCATACCAGGCAACATCCTGGTGAACCTCCTCTGCACCCTCTCCAAGGCATCCACATCCTACTGGTAATGTGGCGACCAGAACTGCACGCAGTATTCCAAATGTGGCCGAACCAAAGTCCTATACAACTGTAACATGACCTGCCGACTCTTGTACTCAATACCCCGTCCGATGAAGGCAAGCATGCTGTATGCCTTCTTGACCACTCTATCAACCTGCGTTGCCACCTTCAGGGTACAATGGACCTGAACTCCCAGATCTCTCTGCACATCAATTTTCCCCAAGACCCTTCCATTGACCATATAGTCCGCTCTTGAATTTGATCTTCCAAAATGCATCACCTCGCATTTGCCTGGATTGAACTCCATCTGCCATTTCTCTGCCCAACTCTCCAATCTATCTATATTTTGTTGTATTCTCTGACAGTCCTCCTCACTATCTGCAACTCCACCAATCTTAGTACCATCTGCAAACTTGCTAATCAGACCACCTATACCTTCCTCCAGGTCATTTATGTAGATCACAAACAGCAGTGGTCCGAGCACGGATCCCTGTGGAACACCACTAGTCACCCTTCTCCATTTTGAGACACTCCCTTCCACCACTACTCTTTGTCTCCTGTTCCCCAGCCAGTTCTTTATCCATCTAGCTAGTACATCCTGAACCCCATACAACTTCACTTTTTCCATCAAACTGCCATGGGAAACCTTATCAAACGCCTTACTAAAGTCCATGTATACAACATCTATAGCCCTTCCCTCATCAATTAACTTTGTCACTTCATCAAAGAATTCTATTAGGCTTGTAAGACATGACATTCCCTGCACAAATCCATGCTGCCTATAATTGATAAGTCTATTTTCTTCCAGATGTAATCCTATCCCTCAGTATCTTCTCCATCAGTTTCCCTACCACTGACGTCAAGCTCTCAGGTCTATAATTCCCTGGATTATCCCTGCTACCCTTCTTAAACAAAGGGACAACATTAGCAATTCTCCAGTCCTCCGGGACCTCACCCGTGCTCAAGGATTCTGCAAAGGTATCTGTTAAGGCCCCAGCTATTTCGACCCTCGCTTCCCTCAGAAACCTGGGATAGATCCCATCCGGTCCTGGGGACTTGTCCACCTTAATGTCTTTCAGAATACCCAAAACGTCCCCCTTCCTTATGACAACTTGACCGAGAGTATTTAAACATCCATCCCTAGCCTCAACATCCATCTTGTCCCTCTCCTTTGTGAATACCGATGCAAAGTACTCATTAAGAATCTCATCCATTTCCTTTGAGTCCACGTATAAATTCCCTCTTTTGTCTTTAAGTGGGCCAATCCTTTCTCTAGTTACCCTCTTGCTCCTTACATACGAATAAAATGCTTTGGGATTTTCCTTAACCCTGTTAGCCAAAGATATTTCATGACCCCTTTTAGTAGAGGGGTGGATGAAGCTCTCTGTGCTCCAGGAGCCCAGAAGGCAGGATGTCTTGTGCTCATCGATTTCCACCATAGTTGTCGCGGTTGTGAGGTTGTGAGGTCGGGACTGGTCGAGGGTGATCGAGGCGAGCTGCGGTTAGTTCTGGTGGGCCCCGGGCTGGTCGGTGGTGGTGGCAGGCGATGAACGGCCAGACAAAGTTCCCAACGGGCAGGGGTCCTGCGTCGCCGTCCAAAATGGCGGCTAAGATGGCGGCGCCCACGGGCCGCACATGGTGGGCAGCGTTTAAGATGGCGGCACCCACGGGCCGCACGTGGCCTGTAGAGAAGAAGATGGCGGCGCCCACGGGCCGCACATGGTCTGCGGGGACAAAAATGGCGGTGCCCACGGATTGCACATCGGGGGTGTAGGAACGCTGGGCCGAGAAACAGCAGCGATCGACCGGGCCTGGCACACAGCAGCAAAATGTCCCCTCTTTCGGCAGGTTGGGTTCCGTGCCGGGCAGCGCTGCCGAGGGTGTTTGGTCTACCTGCAGAGCAGCATTTGGGCCCCCCAGGGTGGGGTGGCTGCCGCGCGATTCAGGCTTGGGGTGGGCTGGGGGCGGTAGCTGGTGGGGACCCTGATGTCCATGAGGGTGCCGTGCAGTCAGGGGCGTACGACTATACGTTACGGGAAGCTACTGTTCGCGAATTTGCGAGCTGCCTGCTTGCCGCGAGGTCAAGCGTACCCTCTTCCAATAGGTGGATGTATGCCGATCCCATGCCCATAACAAAATGTCTCTCATTAAAAGCTCTGTCTGCTCGACTGCCGAATCTGCCTGGCAGTCACAGTTCCTCGCCAGGATGTGCAGGGCACGCCAGAGATCGTCTAAGGACTCATCAGGGAGTTGTTGTCCCGTGGACAGGATGTACCTGGCGTAGAGTTTGTTAACTGGCCGAATGTAATGTCCTTCCAGGAGCTCCATTGCTTCAGCATAAGTGGCCGCATCCTGGATAAGGGGAAAATTATCAGAGTTCACCCGTGAATAAAGGACCTGGAGCTTCTGTGCGTCCGAGGGTTGTTCAGCCGATGATCGGAGGTAGCTTTCGAAGCAGGCTAGCCAGCGGTCGAAGGCCGACGTGGCGTTGGCTGCTGTAGGCAATCAGGCTTGATACGAAGTTCCATCGCTGTAAAATCTCTGCTCAATAAATTGATGCACTATCAATTACTACAAAGACGAGAGTAGAGAATAATTGAGGCTTTATTGAGCAGAGAAGTGTGGCCTCCTGCAGCTGCTACCTGAATGGGAGCTGCTCCGGTGTGCACGGTTCAATTCCCGTACCAGCCTCCCCGAACGGGCGCCGGAATGTGGCAACTAGGGGCTTTTCACAGTAACTTCATTGAAGCCTACTCGTGACAATAAGCGATTTTCATTTCATTTTCACACATTTATACGCCGCCTATTGGGCGAAGCCAGCAGGCAGGGATTAACCTCTAGTACAGGAGCCTTACCGTACTACATCTAATATACAGTTACGACATCTATTACACAGTTAGTGGTGACTACCACAGTGCTCCATTCACTAATTTGATGGGACCTTTGTGTTCACTTGCAGCAAGCAACCAATGAGCTGAATGACGTACTTCCTATAATGGAAAAGGCTATAATTGCACTTCAAGCCTTGGAGAAGAGTGACATTTCAGAGATTAGGTATGGCTGCCCATGCCGGTGTGTCCTGTGTTTGTGCCTGCGCCTGTGTGTGTATGTTTGTTTGTGCGGTGTGTGTGTCTGTGTCTGTGCCTGTGTGTGACTGTGCCTGTGTGTGTGACTGTGCCTGTGTGTGTGTTTGTCTGTGCCTGTGTGTGTGTTTGTCTGTGCCTGTGTGTGTGTGTGTGTGTTTGTCTGTGCCTGTGTGTGTGACTGTGCCTGTGTGTTTGACTGTCCCAATGTGTGTGTGTTTGTCTGTGCCTGTGTGTGTGACTGTGCCTGTGTGTGTGACTGTGCCAGTGTGTGTGTGTTTGTCTGTGCCTGTGTGTGTGACTGTGCCTGTGTGTGTGTGCTTGTCTGTGCCTGTCTGTGTGTCTGAGTGTGTGTGTTTGTCTGTGCGGTGTGTGTGTCTGTGCCTGTGTGTGTGTGTTTGGCTCTGCCTGTGTGTGTGTGTTTGTCTGTGCCTGTGTGTGTGTGTTTGTCTGTGCCCATGTGTGTGACTGTGCCTGTGTGTGTGTCTGTGCCTGTGTGTTTGTCTGTGCCTGTGTGTGTGTCTGTGCCTGTGTGTGTGACTGTGCCTGTCTGTGTGGCTGTGCCTGTGTGTGACTGTGCCTGTGTATGTGACTGTGCCTGTGTGTGTGACTGTGCCTGTGTGTGTGTGTTTGTCTGTGCCTGAGTGTGTGTGTTTGTCTGTGCCTGTGTGTGTGTGACTGTGCCTGTCTGTGTGTATGTGCCTGTGTGTGACTGTGCCTGTGTGTGTGACTGTGCCTGTGTTAGTCTGTGCCTGTGTGTGTGTCTGTGCCTGTGTGAGTCTGTGCCTGTGTGTGACTGTGCCTGTGTGTGTGTGTTTGTCTGTGCCTGTGTGTGTGTGTGTGTTTGTCTGTGCCTGTGTGTGTGTCTGTGCAGTGTGTGTGACTGTGCCTGTGTGTGTGACTGTGCCTGTGTGAGTCTGTGCCTGTGTGTGTGACTGTGCCTGTGTGTGTGTTTGTCTGTGCCTTTGTGTGTGTGTTTGTCTGTGCGGTGTGTGTGTCTTTGTCTGTGTCTGTGCCTGTGTGTGTATGTGTCTGTGCCTGTGTGTGTGTCTGTGCCTGTGTGTGTGTCTGTGCCTGTGTGTGTGACTGTGCCTGTGTGTGTGTGTTTGTCTGTGCCTGTGTGTGTGTGTGTTTGTCTGTGCCTGTGTGTGTGTCTGTGCGGTGTGTGTGACTGTGCCTGTGTGTGTGACTGTGCCTGTGTGAGTCTGTGCCTGTGTGTGTGACTGTGCCTGTGTGTGTGTTTGTCTGTGCCTGTGTGTGTGTGTTTGTGCGGTGTGTGTGTCTGTGTCTGTGCCTGTGTGTGTGTATGTGTCTGTGCCTGTGTGTGTGTCTGTGCCTGTGTGTGTGTCTGTGCCTGTGTGTGTGACTGTGCCTGTGTGTGTGTCTGTGACTGTGTGTGTGACTGTGCCTGTGTGTGTGTCTGTGCCTGTGTGTGTGACTGTGCCTGTGTGTGTGTGTTTGTCTGTGTGTGTGTCTGTGCCTGTGTGTGTGACTGTGCCTGTGTGTGTGTGTTTGTATGTGCGGTGTGTGTGCCTGTGTGTGTGTTTGTCTGTGTGGTGTGTGTGTATGTGTCTGTGCGGTGTGTGTGACTGTGCCTGTGTGTGTGACTGTGCCTGTGTGAGTCTGTGCCTGTGTGTGTGACTGTGCCTGTCTGTGTGTTTGTCTGTGCCTGTGTGTGTGTCTGTGCCTGTGTGTGTGTGTTTGTCTGTGCGGTGTGTGTGTCTGTGTCTGTGCCTGTGTGTGTGTCTGTGTCTGTGCCTGTGTGTGTGTCAGTGCCTGTGTGTGTGTCCGTACCTGTGTGTGTGACTGTGCCTGTGTGTGTGTCTGTGCCTGTGTGTGTGACTGTGCCTGTGTGTGTGTCTGTGCCTGTGTGTGTGTTTGTCTGTGCCTGTGTGTGTGTGTTTGTCTGTGCCTGTGTGTGTGTCTGTGCGGTGTGTGTGACTGTGCCTGTGTGTGTGACTGTGCCTGTGTGAGTCTGTGCCTGTGTGTGTGACTGTGCCTGTGTGTGTGTTTGTCTGTGCCTTTGTGTGTGCGTTTGTCTGTGCCTGTGTGTGTGTGTTTGTCTGTGTGGTGTGTGTGTCTGTGTCTGTGCCTGTGTGTGTGACTGTACCTGTGTGTGTGTGTTTGTCTGTGTGGTGTCTGTGTCTGTACCTGTGTGTGTGACTGTGCCTGTGTGTGTGACTGTGCCTGTGTGTGTGTCTGTGCCTGTGTATGTGTGTTTGTCTGTGCGGTGTGTGTGTCTGTGTCTGTGTGTGTGTGTTTGTCTGTGCCTGTGTGTGTGCCTGTGCCTGTCTGTGTGGTGTGTGTCTGTGTCTGTGCCTGTGTGTGTGTCTGTGCCTGTGTGTGTGACTGTGCCTGTGTGTGTGTGTGTGTCTGTGCCTGTGTGTGTGTGTGTGTCTGTGCCTGTGTGTGTGTCTGTGCCTGTGTGTGTGACTGTGCCTGTGTGTGTGTCTGTGCCTGTGTGTGTGACTGTGCCTGAGTGTGTGTCTGTGCCTGTGTGTGTGTGTTTGTCTGTGTGGTGTGTGTGTCTGTGTCTGTGCCTGTGTGTGTGTCTGTGCCTGTGTGTGTGTCTGTGCCTGTGTGTGTGACTGTGCCTGTGTGTGTGTGTGTGCCTGTGTGTGTGTTTGTCTGTGCCTGTGTGTGTGTGTTTGTCTGTGCCTGTGTGTGTGTCTGTGCCTGTGTGTGTGACTGTGCCTGTCTGTGTGTCTGTGCCTGTGTGTGTGTCTGTGTCTGTGTGTGTGTGTTTGTCTGTGCCTGTGTGTGTGACTGTGCCTGTCTGTGTGGTGTGTGTGTCTGTGTCTGTGCCTGTGTGTGTGTCTGTGCCTGTGTGTGTGTCTGTGCCTGTGTGTGTGTGTTTGTCTGTGCCTGTGTGTGTGTGTTTGTCTGTGCCCATGTGTGTGACTGTGCCTGTGTGTGTGTCTGTGCCTGTGTGTTTGTCTGTGCCTGTGTGTGTGTCTGTGCCTGTGTGTGTGACTGTGCCTGTGTGTGTGTCTGTGCCTGTGTGTGACTGTGCCTGTCTGTGTGTCTGTGCCTGTGTGTGTGACTTTGCCTGTCTGTGTGTCTGTGCCTGTGTGTGTGTGTTTGTCTGTGCCTGTGTGTGTGACTGTGCCTGTCTGTGTGGTGTGTGTGTCTGTGTCTGTGCCTGTGTGTGTGTCTGTGCCTGTGTGTGTGACTGTGCCTGTGTGTGTGTGTTTGTCTGTGCCTGTGTGTGTGTCTGTGCCTGTGTGTGTGTGTTTGTCTGTGCGGTGTGTGTGTCTGTGTCTGTGCCTGTGTGTGTGACTGTGCCTGTGTGTGTGTGTTTGTCTGTGCGGTGTGTGTGTCTGTGTCTGTGCCTGTGTGTGTGACTGTGCCTGTGTGTGTGTGTTTGTCTGTGTGGTGTGTCTCTGACTGTGTGTGTGCCTGTGCATGTGTTTGTGCTTGTGGGTGTATCTATGCCTGTGTGTGTGTCTGTGTCTGTCAATGTGTGTGAGCCTGTGTGTGTGTGACTGTGCCTTTGTGTGTGTCTGTGTCTGTCAATGTGTGTGTGCCTGTGTGTGTGTCTGTGCCTCTGTGTGTGACTGTGCCTGTGTGTGTGTCTGTGCCTGTGTGTCTGTTTCTGTGGGTGTGTATGTAGCATAGCCTTCATCTGGCTGATCGCTCGGAAGCGGGTCATGTTGGGGTTTAAAGGTCAGACTCTCCACCCTGTGCCTGACCTGGCGGGCGATATGCTGGACCTTTCTGACCCTGGGGAAGGTGAAGCTTGTGCTGAGGGAAGGGTGAATGGGGGTCCATTGTTGGGGCTTGTCCATCATGCCCTTTCTAGAGATGGTTACTGCTGCCTGCTGAGGGTGGAGCTGAGGGAGGGGGGGGGGGGGGGCCTTGTTGGGGTTTTTTGGGGCTGTTTTCGCATTGTGAAAATGTTGAAAGTTAGTTGAATTAAAATACTTTTAAAATAAACCATGCCCTGTCTGAATACTAACCGGTAACACACCTGAATGTGTTTTGCAGAGTCTACACTAACCCTCCAACACTGGTTCTCACAGTGATGAACGCAATCTGTGTCCTCCTGCGGAAATCCCCTCAATGGACCACTGCCAAACTGCTGCTAGCAGACCCAAGCTTCCTGAAACATCTGCTGACACTGGACAAGGACAAGATCCCAGAGAAGGTGAGATTCTCCCTCACACTCACTCACTGGAGAAGGTGAGATTCTCCCTCTCACTCACTCACTGTAGAAGGTGAGATTCTCCCTCACACTCACTGGAGAAGGTGAGATTCTCCCTCACACTCACTCACTGGAGAATGTGACACTCTCCCTCACACTCACTCACTGGAAAAGGTGAGATTCTCCCTCGCACTCACTGGAGAAGGTGATATTCTCCCTCACACTCACTGGAGAAGGTGACATTCTCCCTCACACTCACTGGAGAAGGTGACATTCTCCCTCACACTCACTGGAGAAGGTGACATTCTCCCTCACACTCACTCACTGAGGAAGGTGAGATTCTCCCTCACACTCACTCACTGGAGAAGGTGACATTCTCCCTCACACTCACTCACTGGAGAAGGTGAGATTCTCCCTCACACTCACTCACTGGAGAAGGTGAGATTCTCCATCACACTCACTGGAGAAGGTGACACTCTCCCTCACACTCGCTGGAGAATGTGGCACTCTCCCTCACACTCACTCACTGAAGAACGTCACACTCTCCCTCACACTCACTCACTGGAGAAGGTGAGATTCTCCCTCACACTCACTCACTGAAGAAAGTCACACTCTCCCTCACACTCACTCACTTGAGAAGGTGAGATTCTCCCTCACACTCACTGGAGAAGGTGACACTCTCCCTCACACTCACTCACTTGAGAAGGTGAGATTCTCCCTCACACTCACTCACTTGAGAAGGTGAGATTCTCCCTCTCACTCACTGGAGAAGGTGAGATTCTCCCTCTCACTCACTGGAGAAGGTGAGATTCCCTCTCACACTCACTGGAGAAGTTGACACTCTCTTTCACACTCACTCACTGGAGAAGGTGAGATTCTCCCTCACACTCACTCACTGGGGAAGGTGAGATTCTCCCTCACACTCACTCACTGAGGAAGGTGAGATTCTCCCTCACACTCACTGGAGAAGGTGACACTCTCCCTCACACTCACTGGAGAAGGTCACATTCTCCCTCACACTAACTCACTGAGGAAGGTGAGATTCTCCCTCTCACTCACTGGAGAAGGTGAGATTCTCCCTCACACTCACTCACTGGAGAATGTGACACTCTCCCTCACACTCACTCACTGGAGAAGGTGAGATTCCCCCTCACACTCACTCACTGGAGAAGGTGAGATTCTCCATCACACTCACTCACTGGAGAAGGTGAGATTCTCCCTCACACTCACTCACTGGAGAAGGTGAGATACTCCCTCACACTCACTGGAGAAGGTGAGATTCCCCCTCACACTCACTCACTGGAGAAAGTGACACTCTCCCTCACACTCACTGGAGAAGGTGACACTCTGCCTCACACTCACTCACTGAGGAAGGTGACATTCTCCCTCACACTCACTCACTGGAGAAGGTGAGATTCCCCCTTACACTCACTGGAGAAGGTGAGATTCTCCTTCGCACTCACTGGAGAAGGTGAGATTCTCCCTCACACTCACTCACTGGAGAAGGTCACACTCTCCCTCACACTCACTCACTGGAGAAGGTGAGATTCTCCGTCACACTCGCTGGAAAAGGTGAGATTCTCCCTCACACTCACTCACTGTAGAAGGTGAGATTCTCCCTCACACTGACTGGAGAAGGTGAGATTCCCCCTCACACTCACTGGAGAAGGTGACACTCTGCCTCACACTCACTCACTGGAGAAAGTGACATTCTCCCTCACACTCACTGGAGAAGGTGAGATTCTCCCTCACACTCACTGGAGAAGGTGAGATTCCCCCTCACACTCACTGGAGAAGGTGACATTCTCCCTCACACTCACTCACTGGAGAAGGTGAGATTCCCCCTCACACTCACTGGAGAAGGTGAGATTCTCCTTCACACTCACTGGAGAATGTGAGATTCTCCCTCTCACTCACTGCAGAAGGTGAGATTCTCCCTCTCACTCACTGGAGAAGGTGAGATTCCCCCTCACACTCACTGGAGAAGTTGACACTCTCTTTCACATTCACTCACTGGAGAAGGTGAGATTCTCCCTCACACTCACTCACTGGAGAAGGTGAGATACTCCCTCACACTCACTCACTGAGGAAGGTGAGATTCTCCCTCACACTCACTGGAGAATGTGACACTCTCCCTCACACTCACTGGAGAAGGTGACACTCTGCCTCACACTAACTCACTGAGGAAGGTGAGATTCTCCCTCACACTCACTCACTGGAGAAGGTGAGATTCTCCCTCACACTCACTCAGTGGAGAATGTGACACTCTCCCTCACACTCACTCACTGGAGAAGGTGAGATACTCCCTCACACTCACTGGAGAAGGTGAGATTCCCCCTCACACTCACTCACTGGAGAAAGTGACACTCTCCCTCACACTCCCTGGAGAAGGTGACACTCTGCCTCACACTCACTCACTGAGGAAGGTGACATTCTCCCTCACACTCACTCACTGGAGAAAGTGAGATTCCCCCTCACACTCACTGGAGAAGGTGAGATTCTCCTTCGCACTCACTGGAGAAGGTGAGATTCTCCCTCACACTCACTCACTGGAGAAGGTCACACTCTCCCTCACACTCACTCACTGGAGAAGGTGAGATTCTCCGTCACACTCACTGGAAAAGGTGAGATTCTCCCTCACACTCACTCACTGGGGAAGGTGAGATTCTCCCTCACACTCACTCACTGTAGAAGGTGAGATTCTCCCTCACACTCACTGGAGAAGGTGAGATTCCCCCTCACACTCACTGGAGAAGGTGACACTCTGCCTCACACTCACTCACTGGAGAATGTGACACTCTCCCTCACACTCACTCACTGGAAAAGGTGAGATTCTCCCTCACACTCACTCACTGGAGAAGGTGAGATTCTCCCTCACACTCACTCACTGGAGAAGGTGAGATACTCCCTCACACTCACAGGAGAAGGTGCCATTCCCCCTCACACTCACTCACTGGAGAAGGTGAGATACTCCCTCACACTCACAGGAGAAGGTGCCATTCCCCCTCACACTCACTCACTGGAGAAAGTGACATTCTCCCTCACACTCACTGGAGAAGGTGAGATTCTCCCTCACACTCACTGGAGAAGGTGAGATTCCCCCTCACACTCACTGGAGAAGGTGACATTCTCCCTCACACTCACTCACTGGAGAAGGTGAGATTCCCCCTCACACTCACTGGAGAAGGTGAGATTCTCCTTCACACTCACTGGAGAAGGTGAGATTCTCCCTCACACTCACTCACTGGAGAAGGTCACACTCTCCCTCGCACTCACTCACTGGAGAAGGTGACACTCTGCCTCACACTCACTCACTGGAGAAAGTGAGATTCTCCGGCACACTCGCGGGAAAAGGTGAGATTCTCCCTCACACTCACTCACTGGAGAAGGTGAGATTCTCCCTCACACTCACTCACTGGAGAAGGTGAGATTCCCACTCACACTCACTGGAGAAGGTGACACTCTCCCTCACACTCACTCACTGGAGAAGGTGAGATTCTCCCTCACACTCACTCACTGGAGAAGGTGAGATTCTCCCTCACACTCACTCACTGGAAAAGGTGAGATTCTCCCTCACACTCACTCACTGGAGAAGGTGAGATTCTCCCTCACACTCACTGGAGAAGGTGCCATTCCCCCTCACACTCACTGGAGAAGGTGACATTCTCCCTCACACTCACTCACTGGAGAAAGTGACATTCTCCCTCACACTCACTGGAGAAGGTGACATTCTCCCTCACACTCACTCACTGGAGAAGGTGAGATTCCCCCTCACACTCACTGGAGAAGGTGAGATTCTCCCTCACACTCACTGGAGAAGGTGAGATTCTCCCTCACACTCACTCACTGGAGAAGGTCACACTCTCCCTCGCACTCACTCACTGGAGAAGGTGAGATTCCCCCTCACACTCACTGGAGAAGGTGAGATTCTCCTTCACACACGCGGGAAAAGGTGAGATTCTCCCTCACACTCACTCACTGTAGAAGGTGAGATTCTCCCTCACACTCACTGGAGAAGGTGAGATTCCCCCTCACACTCACTCACTGGAGAAGGTGAGATTCTCCCTCACACTCACTGGAGAAGGTGAGATTCTCCCTCACACTCACTGGAGAAGGTGAGATTCTCCCTCACACTCACTCATTGGAAAAGGTGAGATTCTCCCTCACACTCACTGGAGAATGTGACACTCTCCCTCACACTCACTCTCTGGAGAAGGTGAGATACTCCCTCACACTCACTCTCTGGAGAAGGTGACATTCTCCCTCACACTCACTCACTGGAGAAGGTGAGATTCTCCCTCACACTCACTGGAGAAGGTGAGATTCTCCCTCACACTCACTCACTGGAATAGGTGACACTCTCCCTCACACTCACTGGAGAATGTGACACTCTCCCTCACACTCACTCACTGGAAAAGGTGAGATTCTCCCTCACACTCACTCACTGGAGAAGGTGAGATTCTCCCTCACACTCACTGGAGAAGGTGCCATTCCCCCTCACACTCACTCACTGGAGAAGGTGAGATTCTCCGTCACACTCACTGGAGAAGGTGAGATTCTCCCTCACACTCACTCACTGTAGAAGGTGAGATTCTCCCTCACACTCACTCACTGTAGAAGGTGACACTCTCCCTCACACTCACTGGAGAAGGTGAGATTCTCCCTCACACTCACTGGAGAAGGTGAGATTCTCCTTCACACTCACTGGAGAAGGTGACACTCTGCCTCACACTCACTGAGGAAGGTGACACTCTCCCTCACACTCACTCACTGGAGAAGGTGACACTCTCCCTCACACTCACTCACTGGAGAAGGTGAGATTCTCCCTCACACTCACTGGAGAAGGTGAGATTCCCTCTCACTCTCACTGGAGAAGGTGACACTCTCCCTCACACTCACTGAGGAAGGTGACACTCTCCCTCACACTCACTCACTGAGGAAGGTGACACTCTCCCTCGCACTCACTCACTGAGGAAGGTGACACTCTCCCTCACACTCACTCACTGGAGAAGGTGACACTCTCCCTCACACTCACTGGAGAAGGTGACACTCTCCCTCACACTCACTCACTGGAGAAGGTGACACTCTCCCTCACACTCACTCACTGGAGAAGGTGACACTCTCCCTCACACTCACTGAGGAAGGTGACACTCTCCCTCACACTCACTCACTGGAGAAGGTGACACTCTCCCTCACACTCACTGGAGAAGGTGACACTCTCCCTCACACTCACTGGAGAAGGTGACACTCTCCCTCACACTCACTGGAGAAAGTGACACTCTCCCTCACACTCACTGAGGAAGGTGACACTCTCCCTCACACTCACTGAGGAAGGTGACACTCTCCCTCACACTCACTGGAGAAGGGGACACTCTCCCTCACACTCACTCACTGGAGAAAGGGACACTCTCCCTCACACTCACTGAGGAAGGTGACACTCTCCCTCACACTCACTGGAGAAGGTGAGATTCTCCCTCCCACTCACTCACTGGAGAAGGTGAGATTCTCCCTCACACTCACTGAGGAAGGGGACACTCTCCCTCACACTCACTGAGGAAGGGGAGTGTTGTTTTGAGGTTAATGACCTGAGCACCTGGACATCTCGGGAGATGTTCCTCAGTCATCTCCCAGCCCAAACCATCTCCACCTGCTTCAGCTATGACCTTCCTGCCATTATAAGACCAGCAGTGGGAATGCTTGCTGATGACTGCACAATGTTCAGCACCATTTGTGATTTCTGAATCCTGAAGTAGCCCCTGTCGAAATGCAGCAGGAGCTGGGCAAGTGGCAAGTTTCATTCACACCAGAGAAGTGCCAGAAAATGAACTAATGCTCATTGATGGGAATCAGCCAAGAAACATCATTCTGGATGTTTCCATTGACCAGAAGCCTGTCCACCATCTACAAGTGTGATGGAATACTCTCCACTTGCTCGGCACCATCCAGGACAAAGCAGTCAGCTTGATTGTTCCCCCTTCCACAAACATTCAAACCTTCCACCGCCGACGCACAGTGGCAGCCGTGTGTACCATCTACAAGATGCACTGCAGTAACTCACCAAGGCTCCTTAGGCAGCACCTTCCAAACCCACGGCCACTACCATCCAGAAGGACAAGAACAGCAGATACCTGGGAACCCCACCACCTGGAGGTTCCCCTCCAACTCACTCACCACCTTGACTGGGAAATATATCGGCCGTACCTTCACTGTCGCTGGGGCAACACCCTGGAACTCCCTCCCTAACAGCACAGTGGGTGTACCTACAGCACAGGAGCTGCACAAGTTCAAAAAGGCAGCTCAACACCTTGTCAAGAGCAATCAGAGATTGACAATAAATATTGGATTTGCTGAGATTTAAAGATTAAAAGTCCCATCAGCTCAGCAACAACATCAATTGACGAGAAATGTTGATAAACTCAGTCCAGCCAGCAGCGACATTAGGGCACACAGTAGCACAGTGGTTAGCACTGTTGCTTCACAGCACCATGGTCCCAGGTTCGATTCCCGGCTTGGGTCACTGTCTGTGCGGAGTCTGCACGTTCTCCCGTGGGATTCCTCCGGATGCTCCGGTTTCCTCCCACAGTCCTGAAAGACGTGCTGTTAGGTGAATTGGACATTCTGAATTCTCCCTCTGTGACCCGAACAGGCGCCGGAATGTGGCGACTAGGGGCTTTTCACAGTAACTTCATTGCAATGTTAATGTAAGACTGCCTGTGACACAAATAAATTATTAAAGAATTGTTTTTAATTTTTCCTAGGTCTTCACAAAGTTGAAGCTTTACTCAAAGCACCCTGATTTCAACCCTGAACGGGTGGGCTTGGTGTCCACGGCATGTCGTTCCCTGTGTGAATGGGTGTTAGCCATACAGCATTATCACGAAGTGCGGAAGGTAAGTCTGGAAGCTGGAAGTACATTACTAATTCATGTCTGTGCGGATTGTACTGTACAAGTTCCAGTCTATAGGACATGGAATCCTCATGAGAGGACAGGAGCACGGAGCAGAGAGAGGACAGGAGCACAGAGCAGAGAGAGGACAGGAGCATGGAGCAGAGAGAGGACAGGGGCACAGAGCAGAGAGAGGACAGGAGCATGGAGTAGAGAGAGGACAGGGGCACAGAGCAGAGAGAGGACAGGAGCACGGAGCAGAGAGAGGACAGGGGCACAGAGCAGAGAGAGGACAGGAGCACGGAGCAGAGAGAGGACAGGGGCACAGAGCAGAGAGAGGACAGGAGCACGGAGCAGAGAGTGAAAGGGCAGGAGCACGGAGCAGAGAGAGGACAGGAGCACA
The DNA here is from genome assembly GCF_902713615.1 of Scyliorhinus canicula. Lineage (NCBI taxonomy): Eukaryota > Metazoa > Chordata > Chondrichthyes > Carcharhiniformes > Scyliorhinidae > Scyliorhinus > Scyliorhinus canicula. The sequence goes on along the minus strand of NC_052151.1, from coordinate 3,787,660 downwards.
GAGCAGACAGAGAGAGGACAGGAGCACAGAGCAGAGAGAGGACAGGAGCACAGAGCAGAGAGAGGACAGGAGCACAGAGCAGAGAGAGGACAGGAGCACAGAGCAGAGAGAGGACAGGAGCACGGAGCAGAGAGAGGACAGGGGCACGGAGCAGAGAGAGGACAGGGGCACAGAGCAGAGAGAGGACAGGAGCACGGAGCAGAGAGAGGACAGGGGCACAGAGCAGAGAGAGGACAGGAGCACGGAGCAGAGAGTGAAAGGGCAGGAGCACGGAGCAGAGAGAGGACAGGAGCACAGAGCCAACAGAGAGAGGACAGGAGCAGGGAGCAGAGCGAGGACAGGAGCACAGAGCAGAGAGAGAGGACAGGAGCAGGGAGCAGAGAGAGGACAGGAGCACAGAGCAGAGCGAGGACAGGAGCACAGAGCAGAGCGAGGACAGGAGCACAGAGCAGAGAGAGGACAGGAGCACAGAGCAGAGAGAGGACAGGAGCAGGGAGCAGAGAGAGGACAGGAGCACAGAGCAGAGCGAGGACAGGAGCACGGAGCAGAGAGAGGACAGGAGCACAGAGCAGAGAGAGGACAGGAGCACAGAGCCAACAGAGAGAGGACAGGAGCAGGGAGCAGAGCGAGGACAGGAGCACAGAGCAGAGAGAGGACAGGAGCAGGGAGCAGAGAGAGGACAGGAGCACAGAGCAGAGCGAGGACAGGAGCACAGAGCAGAGCGAGGACAGGAGCACAGAGCAGAGAGAGGACAGGAGCACAGAGCAGAGAGAGGACAGGAGCACGGAGCAGAGAGAGGACAGGAGCACGGAGCAGAGAGAGGGCAGGAGCACGGAGCAGAGAGTGAGAGGACAGGGGCACAGAGCAGAGAGAGGACAGGAGCACGGAGCAGAGAGAGGGCAGGAGCACAGAGCAGAGAGAGGGCAGGAGCACGGAGCAGAGAGAGGACAGGAGCACGGAGCAGAGAGAGGACAGGAGCACGGAGCAGAGAGAGGACAGGAGCACGGAGCAGAGAGAGGACAGGAGCACGGAGCAGAGACTGAGAGGACAGGAGCACGGAGCAGAGAGAGGACAGGATCATGGAGCAGACAGTGAGAGGACAGGAGCACAGAGCAGAGAGAGGACAGGAGCACAGAGCAGAGAGTGAGAGGACAGGAGCACAGAGCAGAGAGAGGACAGGAGCACAGAGCAGAGAGAGGACAGGAGCACAGAGCAGAGAGAGGACAGGAGCACGGAGCAGAGAGTGAGAGGACAGGAGCACAGAGCAGAGAGAGGACAGGAGCACAGAGCAGAGAGAGGACAGGAGCACGGAGCAGAGAGTGAGAGGACAGGAGCACAGAGCAGAGAGAGGACAGGAGCACGGAGCAGAGAGTGAGAGGACAGGAGCACGGAGCAGAGAGAGGACAGGAGCACGGAGCAGAGAGAGGACAGGATCACGGAGCAGACGGTGAGAGGACAGGAGCACGGAGCAGAGAGAGGACAGGAGCACGGAGCAGAGAGAGGACAGGAGCACGGAGCAGAGAGAGGACAGGAGCACGGAGCAGAGAGAGGACAGGAGCACGGAGCAGAGAGAGGACAGGAGCCCGGAGCAGAGAGTGGACAGGGGCACAGAGCAGAGAGAGGACAGGAGCACGGAGCAGAGAGAGGACAGGGGCACAGAGCAGAGAGAGGACAGGAGCACGGAGCAGAGAGAGGACAGGAGCACGGAGCAGAGAGAGGACAGGAGCACGGAGCAGAGAGAGGACAGGAGCACAGAGCAGAGAGAGGACAGGAGCACGGAGCAGAGAGAGGACAGGAGCACGGAGCAGAGAGAGGACAGGAGCACGGAGCAGAGACTGAGAGGACAGGAGCACGGAGCAGAGAGTGAGAGGACAGGAGCACAGAGCAGAGAGAGGGCAGGAGCACAGAGCAGAGAGAGGACAGGAGCACTGAGCAGAGAGTGAGAGGAGAGGAGCACAGGGCAGAGAGAGGACAGGAGCACGGAGCAGAGAGAGGGCAGGAGCACAGAGCAGAGAGAGGACAGGAGCACGGAGCAGAGGAAGGACAGGAGCACGGAGCAGAGAGAGGACAGGAGCACGGAGCAGAGAGAGGACAGGATCACGGAGCAGAGAGTGAGAGGACAGGAGCCCGAACCAGAGAGAGGACAGGAGCAGGGAGCAGAGAGAGGACAGGAGCACAGAGCAGAGCGAGGACAGGAGCACAGAGCAGAGAGAGGACAGGAGCACGGAGCAGAGAGAGGACAGGATCACGGAGCAGACAGTGAGAGGACAGGAGCACGGAGCAGAGGGAGGACAGGAGCACAGAGCAGAGGGAGGACAGGATCACCGAGCAGAGAGAGGACAGGAGCACGGAGCAGAGAGAGGACAGGATCACGGAGCAGACAGTGAGAGGACAGGAGCACGGAGCAGACGGAGGACAGGAACACAGAGCAGAGGGAGGACAGGATCACGGAGCAGACAGTGAGAGGACAGGAGCACAGAGCAGAGAGTGGACAGTAGCACAGAGCAGAGAGAGGGCAGGAGCACACAGCAGAGAGAGGACAGGAGCACTGAGCAGAGAGAGGGCAGGAGCACAGAGCAGAGAGAGGACAGGAGCACAGAGCAGAGAGAGGACAGGAGCACGGAGCAGAGAGAGGACAGGAGCACAGAGCAGAGAGAGGACAGCAGCACGGAGCAGAGAGAGGACAGGAGCACGGAGCAGAGAGAGGACAGGAGCACAGAGCCAACAGAGAGAGGACAGGAGCACGGAGCAGAGAGAGGACAGGAGCACAGAGCAGAGAGAGGACAGGAGCACGGAGCAGAGAGAGGACAGGAGCACGGAGCAGAGAGAGGACAGGAGCACGGAGCAGAGAGAGGACAGGAGCACTGAGCAGAGAGTGAGAGGAGAGGAGCACAGGGCAGAGAGAGGACAGGAGCACGGAGCAGAGGGAGGACAGGAACACAGAGCAGAGGGAGGACAGGAACACAGAGCAGAGGGAGGACAGGAACACAGAGCAGAGGGAGGACAGGATCACGGAGCAGAGAGAGGACAGGAGCACGGAGCAGAGAGAGGACAGGATCACGGAGCAGACAGTGAGAGGACAGGAGCACGGAGCAGAGAGAGGACAGGATCACGGAGCAGAGAGTGAGACGACAGGAGCACAGAGCAGAGAGAGGAGATTGGAACCTTTGGCGCTAACAATTGCACACAAAGACTCGAGACATGGGCAGATTGCGGGCTTCCCCTTCTCGGCCGTGAGGGGAAAATGTGTGGACTGGATAAGTGGACGGGCCTTGTCCGCGTATTGTGGGACCCACTGGGCGTAATAAGAAAAGAACCCCAGGCAGCGTTTGAGGGCCTTGGGGCAGTGGGAGAGTGGAAGCTCCATGAGGGGGCGTATGCGGTCGGGGTCGAGCCCCAGTCGTCCGTTTTGGACTACGTAGCCAAGGATGGCTAAGCGGTCTGTGCGGAACACGCACTTCTCCTTGTTGTAAGTGAGATTAAGGAGAGATGCGGTGTGGAGGAATTTAGAAAGGTTGGCATTATGGTCCTGCTGGTCATGGCCACAGATGGTGACATTGTCGAGGTACGGGAAGGTGGCCTGCAGTCCGTACCGGTCAACCATTCGGTCCATTTCTCGTTGAAATACCGAGACTCCATTCGTGACACCGAAGGAAATCCTAAGAAATTGGTACAGACGACCGTCTGCCTCGAAGGCAGTGTAGGGGCGGTCCGATTTACGGATGGGGAGCTGGTGGTAGGCGGATTTCAGGTCAATAGTAGAGAAGACCCGGTACTGTGCAATCTGATTGACCATATCAGATATGCAGGGGAGAGGGTACGCGTCGAGCTGCGTGTACCGGTTGATGGTCTGGCTGTAGTCCATGACCATCCTGTGCTTCTCCCCGGTCTTAACCACTACCACCTGGGCTCTCCAAGGGCTGTTGCTGGCCTCGATGATACCCTCCCGAAGCAGCCACTGGACTTCGGACCTGATGAAGGCCTTGTCCTGGGTGCTGTACCGTCTGCTCCTGGTGGCGACGGGCTTGCAATCCACAGTCAGACTGGCAAAGAGGGAGGGAGGCTCGACCTTGAAGGTCGTGAGGCCGCAAACGGTGAGGGGAGGTAGGGGTCCGCTGAATTTGAGGGTGAGGCTCTGGAGATTGCATTGGAAATCCAGGCCTAGTAAGAGTGACGCGCAGAGGTCGGGGAGAATGTACAGACGGAAACGGTCGAATTCCACGCCCTGTACAGTCAGTTTAACCAGGCAGAAACTCCGGATCGGGACAGAGTGGGAACCGGAGGCGAGAGAGATCTGCCGGTTGGCGGGATGGACCGTAAGGGAATAGCGCCTTACCGTGTCCGGGTGAACAAAGCTCTCGGTGCTCCCGGAGTCGATGATGCAGGAGGTCACGTGGCCGTTGACCAGCACCGTTGTGGCCTTTCTTGCCACAAGCTTTGCAGGTCGCGGTGCGGGCCGGGCAGCACAGGTGGGGGTGCTTCTGCTGACCGCAGAAGTAACAGCGGGGACCCCCAGGGAGCGCGGTGCGGCGAGCAGCGCAGGCGAAGTGCGTGGGGGCGGCTGCTGGGGGGGCCGTTTGCGAGGTCCACGAGGGGTAGGACTGGTGGGCCGAGCGGCTAGCGGAGTAAGTTTGCGCACTACGGGAGGCGGCCATCATGGAAAGCGCCAGAGTCTTTGTGGCGGCGAGGTCGAGGGCGGCCCCTTCCAGCAGTCGTTGCCGGATGGGGTCCGATGCAATGCCTGTAACAAAGGCATCGAGCATGAGTAAATCGGCATGTTCTGTGGCTGTGAGGGCCCGGCAGTCGCAGTCTCGTGCCAGAGGTATAAGGGCCCTCCTGAAGTCCTCAATCGACTCACTCGGCTGCTGGACGCGAGTAGAGAGTAGGTGTCTCGCAAACAGGGTGTTCGTCGACTGTGCATAGTTCTCATTGAGCAGCTCCATAGCTCTGACATAGTCAGGCGCAACTCAAATTAGCGGAAAGACACGGGAGCTAAGTCTTGAGTACAGGAGTTGTCTTTTTTGAGCCTCCATCGGGGGAGGGTCCGCTGAAGAGATGTAGGCCTCGAAGACTGCGAGTCAGTGAACAAAGTCTTTCCTGGCGTGAGGCGACTGCGGATCCAGCTGCAGACGGTCAGGCTTGATCCTGATGTCCATGGTGAACGGAAAATCACACAGCAATAAATTGTGGCGCTAACAATTGCACACAAAGACTCGAGACATGTACAATCGAGGCTTTTATTGCTGTGTGATGCTATTCCTCCAGCGGCAGCTGTAGAATAGAATCTCAGTGACTCACACGCATATTTATACACAAGCTCCCTGTGGGCGGAGCTAGCTGGCAGGGGCTTACCGGAGGAACCTGTATTACAGGTACAGCCATACATCCCCCTACTGCAAATATACATAACTACAGTGGTTATGTCACCACAGAACTGTTACTGGTGGAGGTGGGACCATTACAATTGGACGGCCTGCACCTGGGCAGCATTGGATCTAATGTCCATGGGAGGTTTGCTTGTGTGTTGGGGAGGGTTTAAACTAATGTGGCAGGGGGGTGGGAACCAATACAGGGTGTCCGAGCGTGGTAAAGACAGGATAGAAACAAAAGTCAGTAAGGAGAAAAGTGGAAGGCAGAGAACAGATTAAACTGCATTTATTTCAATGCAAGAGGCCTAACGGGCGAGGCAGATGAACTCAGAGCATGGATAGGTACAGGGGCCAGGGATATGATAGCTATTACTGAAACATGGCTACGGGAGGGGCAGGACTGGCAGCTCAATGTTCCGGGGTACAGATGCTATAGGAAAGATAGAACAGGAGGTAGGAGAGGAGAGGGAGTTGCGTTTTTGATTAGGGACAGTACAGCATCACGTAGTACAGAGAGAGGTGGCGCGATTCTCCGCTCCCCACGCCGGGTGGGAGAATCGCAGGAGGGCCGCTCTGGCACCCCCCCGCGATTCTCCCACCACCCCCCCCAAAATGGCGTGTCGCGTTTTGCGACACGCCGAACGGAGAATCGCGGGCCGCCATTTTTCACGGCGATCCGCGATTCTCCGGCCCGGATGGCGTGAACATGGCGCCAGCAGCTGTTTTGTGGCTTGTGGGGGGCGGAGAGGGGAGTGAGCACCACGACCGTGCTCGGGAGGGGACTGGCCCGCAATCGGTGCCCACCAATCGTTGGGCCGGCGTCTCATCGGGACGCACTCTTTCCCCTCCGCCGCCACGCAAGATCAAGCCGCCATGTCTTGCGGGGCAGGGGACGGGAAGACAACAACCGCGCATGCACGGGTTTGAGCCGTCAGCCGTCGTGACATCAGCCGCGCATGCGCGGGTTGGAGCCGACCAACCCGCGCATGCGCGGCTGACGTCATTAGGGGCGTTGGCCGTGTCATTGTCGGCGCGCCGGGCCTTGACACCAGCGACAAGGCCCGGCGGCCGAGATTCACGGCACGGCCCTCCTAGCCCCCCGGCGGGGGGAGATTAGGGGGCCAGGAGCGGCCTCCGACGCCGTCGTGAACCTCTCCGGCTTTCACGACGGTGTCGGGCCTGGCGGAGAATTCCGCCCAGGATATATCCGAGGGTTCGCCCACTGAGTCTATATGGGCAGAACTGAAAAATAAGAAGGGTGAGATCACTTTGATAGGACTGTACTATAGGCCCCCAAATAGTCAGCGGGAAATTGAGGAGCAAATATGTAAGGAGATTAAGATAGCTGCCGGAAAAAAGGGTGGTAATAGTTGGGGACTTTAAATTTCCCAACATTAACTGGGACAGCCGTAGCACTGGGGGTTTGGCTGGAGAGAAATTTGTTGAGTGTATTCAGGAAGAATTCCTCATTCAGTATGTGGATGGCCCAACCAGAGAGGGGGCAAAACTTGACCTCTTCTTGGGGCATAAGGAAGGGCAGGTGACCAGAAGTGTCAGTGAGGGATCACTTTGGGATCAGTGACCATAAATCCATTAGTTTAAGATGGCTATGGAGAATGATAGTTCTGGCCCAAAAGTTAAAATTCTAAATTGGGACTAGACCAATTTCGGGGGATTAGGCGGGAATTTTCAAAAGTTGTGGGAGTCTTTCAAAAAGGTGTTAACTGGGGTTCAAGGTCGACACATTCCTCTTAGAGTGAAGGGTAAGGCTGGGAGAAGGAGGGAACTCTGGATGAATCGGGATATTAAAGCCATGGTCAAAAGGAAGAAGGAGGCATATAACAGGCTGAGGCAGCTGGTTGATCCAAGTGGATCCCTTGAAGAGTACAGGGCTTGTCGGAGTAGAGTTAAGAGAGAAATCAGGAGGGCAAAAAGGGGACATGAGATTGTCTTGGCAGAGAAGGCAAATGGAAATCCAAAGAGCTTTTTCAGATACATAAAGGGTAAAAGGGTGAGTAGGGAGAGGGTAGGGTCTCTTCAGGATAAACAGGGTTATCTATGTGCAGATCCACAAGGGATTGGAGAGGTCCTAAATGAATATTTCTCGTCAGTATTTACTGTTGAGAAAGGCAGGAATGTTCGGGAAATTGGGGAAATAAAAAGTGATGTTTTGAGGAATGTACATATTACAGAGAAGGAGGTGCTGGAGGTATTAACGCCCATCAAGATAGATAAATCCCCGGGACCTGATGAAATGTATCCCAGGATGTTGTGGGAGGCTAGGGAGGAAATTGCCGTCCCCCGAGCTGAGATATTTAAATCATCAACAGCCACAGGAGAGGTGCCTGAAGATTGGAGGGTAGCAAATGTTGTGCCCTTGTTTAAGAAGGTCTGTAGAGATAAGCCTGGGAACTACAGACCGGTTAGCCTGACTTCTGTAGTGAGTAAGTTGTTAGAAGATATTCTGAGGGACAGGATCTACAGGCATTTAGACAGGCAAGGGCTAATTAGGGAAAGTCAGCCTGGCTTTGTGAGGGGAAAATCATGTCTCACCAATTTGTGTTTTTTGAAGGGGTAACCAAGAAGGTAGATGAGGGCAGCGCAGTCGACGTTGTCCAAATGGACTTTAGCAAGGCCTTTGACAAGGTACCGCATGGTAGGTTGTTGCAAAAGGTTAAATCTCACGGAATCCAGGGTGAGGTAGCCAATTGGATGCAGAATTGGCTCGGCGACCGAAGCCAAAGGGTGGTTGTGGAGGGTTGTTTCTCAAACTGGAGGCCTGTGACCAGCGGTGTGCCTCAGGGATCGGTGCTGGGTCCACTGTGATTTGTTATATATATTAATGATGTGGATTAGAATGTAGGAGACATGGTTAGTAAGTTTGCAGATGACACCAAGATTGGTGCCATAGTGGACAGTGAAGAAGGTTCTGTAAGATTGCAACAGGATCTTGACCAATTGGGCCAGTGGGCCGATGAATGGCAGATGGAGTTTAATTTGGATAAATGTGAGGTGATGTATTTGGTGGATCGAATCAGGGCAGGACCTACTCAGTGAATGGTAGGGAGTTGGGGAGAGTTACAGAACAAAGAGATCTAGGGGAACAGGTTCATATCTCCTTGAAGGCAGAGTCACAGGTGGACAGGGTGGTGAAGAAGGCATTCAGCAGGCTAGGTTTTATTGGCCAGAATATTGAATACAGGAGTTGGGACTTCTTGTTGAAGTTGTACAAGACATTGGTCAGACCACACATGGAATACTGTGTTCAGTTCTGGGCACCCTATTATAGGAAGGATATTGATAAACTAGAAAGAGTACAGAAGAGATTTACGAGGCTGCTACCAGGACTTGATGGTCTGAGTTATAAGGAGAGGCTGGATAGGCTGGGACTATTTTCCCTGGAGCGTAGGAGGCTTAGGGGTGATCTTATAGAGGTTTATAAAATAATGAGGGGCACAGATAAATTGATAGTCAACATCTTTTCCCAAAGGTAGAGGAGTCTGGAACTAGAGGGCACAGGTTTAAGGGGAGAGATACAAAAGAGACCAGAGGGGGAATTTCTTCACACAGAGGGTGGTGAGTGTCTGGAACGAGCTGCCAGAGGCAGTGGGAGAGACGGGTATTTGTCCTTTAAAAAGCAGTTAGACAGTTACATGGGCAGGATGGGTATGGAGGGATATGGGGCAAATGTGGGCAAATGGGACCAGCTTAGTGATAGAAACTGGGCAGCATGGACAAGCTGGGCCGAAGGGCCTGTTACCATGCTGTAAATATCTAGGACTCTATAGGAAAATCAGGTTTGCACCCAGATATCACCGGTGGGGCTAGGGAAGATTTCCAGTGCAATTTAACGGAAAAAAAATAGAGATCTGTTGTGGGCGAGTATAACCCGGCATTCCCCGGCGTTTACAGTGCCAAGAACGACCCCGCTATTAAATGGGACTCTTCTTTTCTGGGCCCTCGGTGAAGAAGGCACCGTTGGGCCACACTTATCTTCATTTCCTGTTCTGAGGAGCTTCGCTCGCCAGGGCAGGAAGAGATCATGCTGCTATTTTAATGTACACTGTGAAAAGTGATCCCAGCACAGACCCCTGAGGCACATCACTAGTCACCGGCTGCCATCCTGAAAAAGGCCCCTTTATCCCCACTCTCAGCCTTCTGCCAGTCAGCCAATCCTCTATCCGTGCCAGGATCTTACCCTGAACACCATGAGCTCCTAATTTATTGAACAATCTCCGATGCTGCACCTTGTCAAAGGCCTTCTGGAAATCTAAATAAATCACGTCCACTGGTTCTCCTTTGTCTAACTTGCTTGTTACCTCCTCAAAGAACTCTAACAGATTTGTCAGACACGACCTCCCCTTGATGAAGCCATGCTGACTCAGTATTTTATCATGCACTTCCAAGTACTCCATGATCTCATCTTTAGATGGCCTTTAGTTTTTGACTTCCTATGTCAGTGCAACATCGTGGGCTGAAGGGCCTGTACTGCGCTGTATCGTTCTATGACTCTAAAATCTTACCAATGATCGAAGTCAGGCTAACCGGCCTATAATTTCCCGTCTTCTGCCTCCCTCCCTTCTTAAACAGCGGTGTTACATTATCCACTTTCCAGTCCTCTGGGACCCTCCGTGCCTCCAGTGATTCCTGAAAGATCACCACCAATGCCTCCACAATATTGGATACGTCCGTTACCCCGTCTCTCCCTCAGCAGCTCCGGTTTCACCAATTTCAAAAGCACAAGTGAACCACGGCGTCAGGAACATGGCCCATCAGAGGCGGAGGATCGCGGAGGCCCCGGTGGGTACCGGTCGGACCAGCTAATGATTTGCCAACGGCATTTACTGTACATGCATTCTGAAACTCATTGACGCCGCTGTTGAGGTTCCGGAGAATTGCGATTTGGCGTGAAATCGGCACCTGCAGTGATTTCGGCGTCGGAGCCGATTCTCCGCCCAATCGCATTTCCCAATTCCGGTGTTGGCCTACGGAGAATTCCAGCTGCTCAATTCTCCATCTGCACTCACGTCAAATTTTTAAAAAGAAACACCGGGAACCGTTTCAATTTATTGAATGGAGAAAGTCCGACGGGTATTGCAGAGTTCTTTAATTCTGTACATTTTATAAGATGACAGGAGTCAGCCTGAGAAACATTTCCAGGGAAAGATACAAGAGGGCCCCATGTCAATGTAGATGGTACTTCAAAGCGTGTTTCCTGGGTTCAGACCACTGATTGGCTAAGCTTTCCTTTCCTTTGGCCTGGCATTGCAGCTCAGCTCCGGTCAGGCTGCTCAGGGTCCTGCCCTTATTCCGGTGGGGTGACACACACCTCAGTGCTCCAATGGGAGATAAGTTAGCTTTACTCTGGGAAAGCCAATGGAGAAAGGTCTTCATTCTGCAGTCACATGACCAAGGGTTGTCATGCAGGAAAACCTCCCGGAGACCTGGAAATATTGTGGATAAACACAAGCATTGATCAGGCAAAACTTTCTTCTAGATAATGTTCAGGAAGGTCGTAAACTTTGCAAACTTGTTTGTGTCTTTGTACACTTAAGAAATTGAATGATCCCGAATTATTGAAACCTGCTTCAATGACTGTGCTTAACAAATGAATACGCCACTCAACTATATCAAGAAACAGTTGGGGCCAGCATGTTTAAAATCGGATTTACACCATCTGTCTAAAGATGGATAGTTTTTGAAGAACAAAGGAATAAAGGGTTATGATGTTCGGACAGGAAAGTGGAGCTGAGTCCACAAATCATCAGCCGTGATCTCATTGAATGGCGGAGCAGGCTCAAGGGGCCAGATGGCCGACTCCTGCTCCTAGTTCTTATGTTCTTAGTTGAGTACCGCACGATCAGAGGGTCAGTATTGTTGGTGTGCTGCACTGTCAGAGGGTCAGTACTGAGGGAGTGCTGCACGGTTAGAGGGTCAGTACTGAGGGAGTGCCGCACTGTCAGAGCGTCAGTACTGAGGGAGTGCTGCACTGTCAGAGGGTCAGTACTGAGGGAGTGCTGCACTGTCAGAGCGTCAGTACTGAGGGAGCGCCGCACTGTCAGAGGGTCAGTACTGAGGGAGTGCCGCACTGTCAGAGGGTCAGTACTGAGGGAGTGCTGCACTGTCAGAGGGTCAGTACTGAGGGAGTGCTGCACTGTCAGAGGGTCAGTACTGAGAGAGTGTTGCACTGTCAGAGGGTCAGTACTGAGGGAGTGCTGCACTGTCAGAGGGTCAGTACTGAGGGAGTGCCGCACTGTCAGAGGGTCAGTACTGAGGGAGTGCCGCACTGACAGAGGGTCAGTACTGAGGGAGTGCTGCACTGTCAGAGGGTCAGTACTGAGGGAGTGCTGCACTGTCAGAGGGTCAGTACTGAGAGAGTGCTGCACTGTCAGAGGGTCAGTACTGAGGGATGTGGTGAATGTATAGTACCAGTAATTCACCAGCCTATTAGTATCATGTTCTGCCATTGTGTTACAGCTATGTTATGTTGTTGACGTTGTGGGCTCCACCTATGGGCCATTGTGTGGCTTCACCCACAGGGGGATATGTTGGGGCATGTACGGGCTCCGCCCATGGCCCCTCCCCTTGAAAGGAAGTATAAAGGACAGTTGACCTGTAGGAAGTTCACAGTTTTGTACCAGTCGCAGGAAGGCACTGTTATAAGCTGATTAAAACCTCGGTTTACTTCTACCCGTGTCTTTGAGTGAATTGATGGTCGCATCAAGGGAGTGCTGCCTGTCAGAGGGTCAGTACTGAGGGAGCACCGCACTGTCAGAGGGTCAGTGCTGAGGGAGTGCCGCGCTGTCAGAGGGTCAGTACTGAGTGAGCGCTGCACTGCCAGAGGGTCAGTACTGAGGGAGTGCTGCACTGTCAGAGAGTCAGTACTGAGGGAGTGCTGCACTGTCAGAGGGTCAGTATTGAGGTAGTGCTGCACTGCCAGAGGGTCAGTACTGAGGGAGTGCTGCACTGTCAGAGGGTCAGTACTGAGGGAGTGCTGCACTGTCAGAGGGTCAGTATTGAGGGAGTGCTGCACTGTCAGAGGGTCAGTATTGAGGTAGTGCTGCACTGCCAGAGGGTCAGTACTGAGGGAGTGCTGCACTGTCAGAGGGTCAGTATTGAGGGAGTGCTGCACTGTCAGAGGGTCAGTATTGAGGTAGTGCTGCACTGTCAGAGGGTCAGTACTGAGGGATTGCTGCACTGTCAGAGGGTCAGTACCGAGGGAGCGCTGCGCTATCAGAGGGTCAGTACTGAGGGAGCGCTGCACTGTCAGAGGGTGAGTGCTGAGGGAGTGCTGCACTGTCAGAGGGTCAGTATTGAGGGAGTGCTGCACTGTCAGAGGGTCAGTACTGAGGGAGCGCTGCACTTTCAGAGGGTCAATACTGTGTGGTTGACCTGTAAGTTCTCTCTGGAATGTCCGAGGAAACCACCCAGCTCAGTTCCAAGGCAATTCTGGAAGGTCAAACAATTATAATCTGTCTGCAATGCCCACATCCCATCAATGATTCATAAAAACCCTCCTAGATTTCAACAGTGACTACACTTCTAAAATTATCTGTGCCTTTGCTCCGTTGACGTCACCACTTACCTGCTAGCTGTAGGAGTGAAGTCCCATCCATTGATTTCAGCTTGTTTCCACTCAGTGCTAGCTGGGTAATTCTGGGGGTATTTTTGAAGATATCTTTGGGAAGTTTTCTAAAGCCATTATTTCTCATGTACAACTCCTGCAAATTGCTTAAACCTTCAAAACTGGCAGCAGTGATGGTGCTGAGCAGGTTGTTATCCAAGATCAATACCTGCAGGCTGCTGAGTGGCTGAAAGGTTCCTGGTGGGATGTCCGCAATGCTGTTGTGATCCAGATTGAGAAAGTAGAGCTTGTCCAGGCCTGTAAACGATTTACTGGATATCTTCTGGATCTTGTTGAAGGCGAAGTCCATGATCCTGAGGGCAGTCAGAGCCTGGAAGGCATTGGCTGGCAGTGAGGTGATATCATTTTGCGGCATGTCCAAGTCAGACAGGTTGTGAAGACCAGAAAATGCCCCTGGTTTGATGGAGGTGAAACGGTTTTGGCCCAGCATCAAGAAGCGAAGCCTGGACAAACCCTGAAAGGCCTTGAGTGGCAGCCTGGCAAGTTGGTTGCCATGGAGATTAACCAGTATCAGTTGGCTGGCACCAGAGAAAGCCCGAGGATGGATTGATCTGATGATGTTGTGCTCAAAATTGATGCTTTCAGTGTGTGGCGTTGCTTGAAGAAGTTTAGCAGGAAGGGTTTGCAAGAGGTTCTGACCTTTGAAAAAAGAAACACACATTCGCCCGGAGCAGATTAGTATGATGTTGAAATACTCCTGGAGCAGTGAGTTATTTAGCACCATCAGCATTGCCATATATCCCAAGGAACTTTACACAGACATTATCAAATAATAGTGCCGACTGAGTCACATAAATTGTGCAGCAAGTTTGAGGGGCTGTGTGCCCACGACTGTTCCTATTTCATCTATTCTTAAAGCCCACCTCCTTGATTTAGCTTAGCATCACATGCATCTGGAGAAGGTCAAATGCATCTTGCGGGGGTCGGAGGAGAGGTTCAGCTGGAGGTGGAAACCATTCAAGTGGAATTGAGGTGTCAGCGGGGGTGGGGGTAGGGCGGGGGGGGGGGAGTTGGGGGAGATAAGGGGATAAAATTAGGAAGGTGAGGTGTTGGTATCGGGGAGGTTGGGGGTTTGTGATTTCTGTTGATGTTTGGTCTTCTGATATTTTCATATATCTAAAATGCCTTTAATAATAATATTTTTTTTAAAGCAGCTTCTCTGATCTAAGGCGAACAATCGCAGCCTCCCCACATTAACTGAAGCCCCTCACCCATTTAACATTCTGGTAAATTCCTTCTGCACTCCAAATCCTGAGGTAAAACAAACAGGACGTTCTGTCTCATTAAACCATTTAAACAGTAAGTCCCTCGAGGTTACAATACAGTTCAACATAGAAAGCTATCCCAGGCTTTTTTGTTGAGTGTACCAGGCTGTGATGGCCACTAGAGATGGCAGCAAGCTCGCGTCTGAGGCAGACCTTCGTGGCTTCATATCTAATTCCGAGAGACTGAGGTACATAATCCACACTGATCCTTCAATGCAGTCCACAGCGAGTGCCACATTCTGATCCTTCAATGCAGTCCACAGCGAGTGCCACATTCTGATCCTTCAATGCAGTCCACAGCGAGTGCCACATTCTGATCCTTCAATGCAGTCCACAGCGAGTGCCACATTCTGATCCTTCAATGCAGTCCACAGCGAGTGCCACATTCTGATCCTTCAATGCAGTCCACAGGGAGTGCCACATTCTGATCCTTCAATGCAGTCCACAGCGAGTGCCACATTCTGATCCTTCAATGCAGTCCACAGCGAGTGCCACATTCTGATCCTTCAATGCAGTCCACAGCGAGTGCCACATTCTGATCCTTTAATGCAGTCCACAGCGAGTGCCACATTCTGATCCTTCAATGCAGTCCACAGCGAGTGCCACATTCTGATCCTTCAATGCAGTCCACAGCGAGTGCCACATTCTGATCCTTCAATGCAGTCCACAGCGAGTGCCACATTCTGATCCTTCAATGCAGACCACAGCGAGTGCCACATTCTGATCCTTTAATGCAGTCCACAGCGAGTGCCACATTCTGATCCTTCAATGCAGTCCACAGCGAGTGCCACATTCTGATCCTTCAATGCAGTCCACAGCGAGTGCCACATTCTGATCCTTCAATGCAGTCCACAGCGAGTGCCACATTGTCAGAGGTGGCTCAATTTGGGGGTGCGAGAGTGGAGTCCCACTCTCGTGTTCTGGAGTGTGTTGGGGTGTTGGTACCGAGGAGGTTGGCATAAGGAAGGCTTGGCCCCAGTGGACTGAGCAAGAAGACTAAACGACAGGACAGTTGACGAGAAGTGGTAGTTGTTTCAGAATGTAACTCAGTTCCTCCCAATTAAAATCTATTCCAGAGAGGAAGAAAGATTATAAGAGGAAGATAAACATCGAAGGGTGGGCAAGGAAGTTAAAGATACCATAAAGACATAAACTAAGACATACCATTTTGCAAAGGCCAGTGGCAGGATGGAAGATTCAGAAATGTTTAAAGGTCAACAAAGGGTGACTAAAAACATGGTCAAAAGAGTGTGGTAAACACCACTGGTAACACACTACGTGTATTACGGTACTGCCACTGTATTACAGTTAACACAGTAAATCCCTGCCTGCTGGCTCCTCCCAGCAGGCGCTGTATAAAAGCGTTATGGTCTCCTGCGCTGCTCCCATTCTGGTTCCAGCTGCAGGAGACTTAACATCTAGTGCAATAAAGCCTCAATAGTTCCACCATTTCGTCTCGTGATCATTGATGGTACATCAATTTATTGCACTAGATTATTAGAGATGAACGTCTTAATCAAGCCTGATCGCCAGGTTCTGAATGCAGCTGATGCCACAGCCATCTTCGAGCACTGGCTAGCCTGCTTTGAAGGATACCTCAGAGCTTCCACAGAAGCCCTCGCAGACCCACAGAAGCTTCAGATACTCTACGCACGGGTGAGCTCACAAGTTTTTCCCCTCATCCGGGACGATCCCACATACACGGAAGCGATGGCACTACTAAAAGGACAGTACGTCAAGACTGTGAATCAGGTGTTCACCAGGCGCCTCCTGGCCATGAGACGGCAACTCTCGGGGGAAGTCTCAGGACGGTTTCCTGTGTGGTCTGCAGATACTTGGTAGGAACTGTAATTGCCAGGTGGTGTCGGCAGTCCAACACACAGAGCTGCTGATCAGAGACTCCTCTGTCACGGGCATTAAATCCAATTACGTTCGCCAGCGATTATTGGGAGGGGGTACGCTCGACCTTACAGAGACTGTGCAGCTCGCTAACTCCCTGGAAGTGGCCTCCTGCAATCTAAAGTCCTACACCTCTGACCACATGGCACCTTCATGGGCGTCATGGGCCCCACCACGCGGCAGTCAGCTAACTCCGGAGGCCCCAAATGCTATTTTCGTGGCCAGAACAAACACCCCAGACACCGTTGCCCAGCGCGGAGCACGACCTGCAAAGGGTGTGGCAAGAAGGGCCACTTTGTCACCGTTTGCCAGGCCCGATCGGTCGTTGCTGTTTCCAGGCTCAGCATCGGTACACTTACCAGGGGCGCGATCCAGGGTTGCCGCCATCTTCGCCGCCACCCGCCACGTGCGGCCTGTGGGCGGCACCACCTTGGATCTCGTCCGTCATGGGCGCCGCCATCTTCGGCGCCATCTTGGACCGCTCCTCAGGTCCCCTACTCGCCTGGCCGTTCGCGGCCTGCCAATACTTCCGCCGCCGCCGATCAGCCCAAATGCTATTTTTGTGGCCAGAACAAGCACCCCAGACACCGCTGCCCAGCGCGGAGCGTGACCTGTAACGGGTGTGGCAAGAAGGGCCACTTTGTCGCCGTTTGCCAGGCCCGATTGGTCACTACCGTTTCCAGGCCCAGCATCGCTACATCCACCAGGGGCGTCAAAGTACATCTATGAGCAAAGGTAAATTATGAAATGAAATTAGCGCAAAAGATCAAGAAGGATAGCAAAAGCTTCCGTAAGAACATTAAAGGGAAGATAATCGCTGAAGTGAATGTTGGTTCCATGGCGGATGAGACCGAGGAGTTAATAGTGGGGAAGACAGAAATGGCAGAGATGCAAAATCAACATTTTGCCTCAGTTTTCATGTGAAGGACACAAAGACCATCCCCATAGGTAATTCAGAGGTCATAGAAAGGGTGAAACTTAAAACGATCACACACACTTCCCCCCCCCCCCCCCCCCCCCCCCCCCCACCCCCCAGCCTTCAGCTCTGAATCCCGTCAACGCAACAAGATCAGTCTCTGGGCTATCAGGGAGGCAAAGGCCAATACACCGGCCTCTCTCCCCACCTGGATCCTCTGACACACCAAATATCGCTCTAGACTCGGGGGCCACCCCACAACTGGAATCTCGGACATCACGTCTGAGAAGCCACGGCAGAACTCCCCGCAATCTGAGACACATCCAGAACATGTGGACGTGATTCGCGGGCCCCACACACACCACCCACACCTATCCTCTACCCCTGCAAAGAACCAGCTCATCCTAGCACCACCTTAAACTGGATTACTCTGAATCTCACACACAACGAAGACACATTCGCCCTCCGCAGAACTCGTTCCGTATCCCTACCCGCACCTCTCTACCCAATTCCTCCTCCCATTTATGCTTAATCTCCTCCACTGATGTGCCCTCCCTCTACATCAACTCACTGTCGATATCCAACACCCTCCCCTCCCCAATATCATCTTCCGACAACAGCTTGTCCGGGGCCTGATGGGATTTATCCTAGGATTCTCTGGGAAGCCAGGGAAGAGATTGCTGAGCCTTTGGCTTTGATTTTTAGGTCATCATTGGCTACAGGAATAGTGCCAGAGGACTGGAGGATAGCAAATGTGGTCCCTTTGTTCAAGAAGGGGAGTAGAGATAACCCCGGTAACTATAGGCCGGTGAGCCTCACGTCTGTTGTGGATAAAGTCTTGGAGAGGATTATAAGAGATACGATTTATAATCATCTAGATAGGAATAATATGATTAGGGATAGTCAGCATGGTTTTGTGAAGGGTAGGTCATGCCTCACAAACCTTATCGAGTTCTTTGAGAAGGTGACTGAACAGGTAGACGAGGGTAGAACAGTTGATGTGGTGTATATGGATTTCATTAAAGCGTTTGATAAGGTTCCCCACGGTCGGCTATTGCAGAAAATACGGAGGCTGGGGATTGAGGGTGATTTAGAGATGTGGATCAGAAATTGGCTAGTTGAAAGAAGACAGAGGGTGGTGGTTGATGGCAAATGTTCAGAATGGAGTTCAGTTACGAGTGGCGTACCACAAGGATCTGTTCTGGGGCCGTTGCTGTTTGTCATTTTTATAAATGACCTAGAGGAGGGCACAGAAGGTTGGGTGAGTAAATTTGCAGACGACACTGAAGTCGGTGGAGTTGTAGGCAGTGTGGAAGGATGTTGCAGGTTACAGAGGGACATAGATAAGCTGCAGAGCTGGGCTGAGAGGTGACAAATGGAGTTTAATGTAGAGAAGTGTGAGGTGATTCACTTTGGAAAGAATAACAGGAATGCGGAATATTTGGCTAATGGTAAAATTCTTAGCAGTGTGGATGAGCAGAGGGATCTCGGTGTCCATGTACATAGATCCCTGAAAGTTGCCACCCAGGTTGATAGGGTTGTGAAGAAGGCCTATGGTGTGTTGGCCTTTATTGGTAGAGGGATTGAGTTCCGGAGCCATGAGGTCATGTTGCAGCTGTACAAAACTCTGGTACGGCCGCATTTGGAGTATTGCGTACAGTTCTGGTCGCCTCATTATAGGAAGGACGTGGAAGCTTTGGAACGGGTGCAGAGGAGATTTACCAGGATGTTGCCTGGTATGGAGGGAAAATCTTATGAGGAAAGGCTGATGGACTTGAGGTTGTTTTCGTTAGAGAGAAGAAGGTTAAGAGGTGACTTAATAGAGGCATACAAAATGATCAGGGGGTTAGATAGGGTGGACAGTGAGAGCCTTCTCCCGCGGATGGAGGTGGCTAGCACGAGGGGACATAGCCTTAAATTGAGGGGTAATAGATATAGGACAGAGGTCAGAGGTGGGTTTTTTACGCAAAGAGTGGTGAGGCCGTGGAATGCCCTACCTGCAACAGTAGTGAACTCGCCAACATTGAGGGCATTTAAAAGTTTATTGGATAAGCATATGGATGATAATGGCATAGTGTAGGTTAGATGGCCTTTAGTTTTTGACTTCCCATGTCGGTGCAACATCGAGGGCCGAAGGGCCTGTACTGCGCTGTATCGTTCTATGTTCTATGTTCTAACACGGGGGCTGGCAGCCCTGGGCAGTACAGCAGCTCTCTCCTCACAAAATACCTCACCTGCAGCGAGCTAAAACCATTCCCTTTGGGCAGCTCATACATTTCCTCCAACTCCTCCATCAAGCTCTTCACAATCCTTTCCAATCTGCTCACCAGCTCTGAAATATATATCATCAGATGGTCTGCAAACAGCGAGACTCTGTTTTCAGCCTCACTACCTGCCCAATCCTCCAGCCCCTCGACTCCTCAGTGCCAACGCCAGCGGCTCTATCGCCAAGGCGAAAAGCAATGGGGAGAGCGGGACCCCCTTTCTTGCCCCTGAAGTACTCTGAACCTATCCTGTTCTACTGAACATTCACCATCGGCACCCTGTACAGTAGCTGAACCCAATCCACAAACCCCTGGCCAAAATTGAGGGCGGCACGGTAGAACATTGGTTAGCACAGTTGCTTCACCGCTCCAGGGTCCCAGGTTCGATTCCCGGCTTGGGTCAATGCCTGTGGGAGTCTGCACGTTCTCCCCGTGTCTGCGTGGGTTTCCTCCGGGTGCTCCGGTTTCCTCCCACAGTCCAAGATGTGCGGGTTAGGTGGATTGGCCATGCTAAATTGCCCCGAGTGTCCAAAAAGGTTATGTGGGTTTACTTGGTTATGGTGATAGAGTGGAAGTGTGGCCTTGGGTAGGGTGCTCTTTCCAAGACTCGAAGGGCCGAATGGCCTCCTTTAGCACTGTAAAATCTATGATTCTATGAAAACCAAACCAACCCAGCACTTCCAACAAATACGCCACTCCACCCAATCAAACGCATCAAAATAACATTCAGCAGCCAACGCACATTCTCCAACAACTGCTGCCCCTTCACAAGCTCCGCCTGCTCCTCCCCTATCACACCCGGCACACAATCCTCTATCCGCGACGCTAACACCTTCGCTAACATCTTCGCGTTAACGGAAAGCAACAATATTGGTCAATACGACCCACGCTGCTCGGGGTCATTCCATTTCTTCAAAATCAGGAAAATGGACACCTGTGACAATGTAGGGGGAGCTCCCTTATTGTACATCCTCACTACAGAGGCCTCAACTCTGTACCAAAAATCTTGAAAAACTCCACTGGGAACCCGTCCAGCCGCGGGGCCTGCATCACACCAACGCAGTCCACCACCTCCCTCAGCCCGAACGGGACCCCCTATCCCCGCACCCTCTCCTGCTCCACCCTGGGGAACTCAACCCATTCAGGAACTGTCTCATCCCTCCTTCCCGGGCAGAGGCTCCGACTCATACAGCCTTCTGTAGAAGGCCTCAAATCCTCCATTCACCCCTCTGGATCCGACACCACCTCGCTCTTCTCATTCCTCACACTACCAATCTCCCTCGCCATCACCTGCTTCCTCAGTTGGTGTGTGTGGTAGTATGACTAGAGGTACTACGGTACCTGGGAGTGCTGAGCCACCATTGGTGGAGAAGGCTCGCTGCTCATTGGCCCAATGGTTTGTAACCCATTGGTCAGAATGTAAGGTAGCTCCGCCCATTGAGGTGGGGTATAAGAACCCGTGTTCCCCCCGTAGCTTCCTTTTCTGTACTTGAGCTGCTGGGGAATCATCTTGTCGATTAAAGCCTTCAATTCGGACTACATCCTCGTTTCTGTGGTCATTGATAGTGCATCAGTGTGCCAGCATCCTACTCGCCTTTTTCCATAGTCCTTCACTGCACGTCTGTCCTCCGCAATTGCCCTACCAGCCTCGCTCTCTCCTCTCGTTCCACTTACTGCCTTCCCCATGGACACTAACCCCAATCTCCTCTACCAGCCTCGCTCTGTCCTCTCGTTCCACTTACTGCCTTCCCCGTGGACACTAACCCCAATCTCCTCTACCAGCCTCGCTCTGTCCTCTCGTTCCACTTACTCCCTTCCTCACGGACACTAACCCCAATCTCCTCTACCAGCCTCGCTCTGTCCTCTCGTTCCAACTTCTCCCAATGCGCCTGTCTGAAAATAAGTTTGCACCTAACCACCACCTTAACAGTCTGTGACCTCCCCATGACATTCAGCTCCACATAACCCTGGACGACAGTCCACACCCTCTTACAACCCCCTCATCCACGAACAACTCCACATCCAACCTGCACTGCGGCCACGGGGTCTCCCCCTGTGTCACCTTCAAATCCACCCAGTGCATCGAGTCTGAATACACCGAGTCAGCCTCTCTTGCCAGCAGTGCCTTATCCATCACAAAGAAATCAATCCGGGAGTACACCTGGTGCACAGCCTTCTGTGGAAGGCCTCAAATAGCCTATTCATCCCCTCTGGATCCGACACCACCTTTCCCTTCTCACCTCTTGGCAGGGTATGCCAATCTCCCTCGCCGCTGCCTGCCCTCTCAGCTGATGGGCCAACATCTACACTCCTTTTCCCCATACTTGTACACTGTCCTCCTGGTCCTCCGTAATTGCCCTACCACCCTCAGCCTCTGAAACCTCCATCGGTCCACCCCCCCCCCCCCACCCCCCTCCATACGATCCATGAACCCTCTCAGCTCCCTAGCTACCGCCAACACCCTTAGGACTCGACCGATCCATCCTTGGATCCAGAACTGTGTTAAAATTGCCCCTCATTATCAGCCGGTGCGTGTCCCGGTGCGGGATCCTCCCTAACACCAGCCTCAGAAAGTCCACATCATCCAAATTTGGGGCATAAACATTTACCAGAATTACCGGCATCCCCTCCAGCTTCCCACCGATCATCACCTACCTACCAACCCCCCCCCCCCCCCCCCCCCCCCCCCCCCCGAGCAACCACAGTTCTCCCCACCTCAATGGAAAGTGGGCAGCAAACTGTGGACGTGATGCACGGTCTCCCTGTTTGACCAGCCGATTCGTTATTTGGCTGCCCCATTGATGCCGTGCTGTCAGCTGACGGTGCTTTCATCGGTGAAAAGCTTCCCAGGCCATTAAATCGCACGAGAGAGACAGCGGAAGTGACGCACATTTCCGATCGTGAGGTTGGGAATGAGACACTGGTGACAAAATCCAACCCTGAGGAGAGTCAGTAACCAGAGGAGACAGTAGATGGGGGGGGGGTGTAATAACCCTTACGAGAGCCAGGGGGACGGTGCGATCGATTTCCCTGTGCGGTCCCTGGAATACGAGGTCTCCCGCTAATGGGTAAATGCCCATCAGCTGAGCCTTACAGAAATGCCTCTGAGCCGGCCCAGAGTGGGACTGGCCATGATCGGTCATCCCGGTCGGGCCCTTTGTGCTCTGTGCCACATTGCAGCCTTTTCTTCAAGCTAAAAATTAGTTGCTGTTTGGATTTAACTTCCTATGTCTCCTGAGTTTTTATAGGAGACAAGGAAACACTTATTCCACACAGTGAGCCGCTGTGATCGCTGTGATCTGCAATTCACTGCCTGTGGGGGAGGTGGCAGCAGAGTCAATTGTAACTTTCGAAAGGGAAAGGGATAAATCATTGAAGGGTATGGTAAACCACTGTTACACCTGTATTCGGTGATGTAAGGTAGGACCTGTACTACAGGTTCACCGGTAGCCCCTGCCTGCTGGCTCTGCCCAGTAGGAGGGGCGTGTCCTCTATTCAGCTGCCATTTCGCCAGCTGCTGTGGGAGGCCACACATCCTACTGCAATAAAGCCACAGTTGTATCCAATCTTAGTCTTTGTACAATTGATCGTGCATCACAAGGGAAATAAATGCAAGGCAACAGGAAAAGAACAAATGCGACTAATTGGATTGCTCTTTCAAAGAGTTGGCACAGGCTTGATAGGCCGAATGGCCACCTTTTGTGCACAGTTGAGAATGTTTCTGATGAGTCACACAATCAATGAACCATGAATAGGGCCTCTCGTGGTGCTGCTCCAGGACATGTTAAAGTGGTGTAACCGTCCTCCGGCCAGCCGTCAGTTAACCGGCCCGTGTGTGAGATTAACTACTCAGTTTGAGAGCCAACGACAATACTTACCCATCCTCAGAACCCAGGAATCCTCAGGCAGCATTGGGGGCATTGTCTTCAGGCCCTGCCGATAACAGTCCACCTCGGTGCGATTGATGGGTGGCTTCCGGTTACAGTTACATTCCTTCGGGCACCGTCCTGCTACTGCCTGACACACACACAGAGCGACCCACAGCAGGCACTGCACAAGAACCATTCTCCTATCAGACTGAATGAAACCACAGAGAGCAGTTAGTGTGTTTATTTCACTGTCAGGGAAGGTATGTGACTGACTCACCACATAACCCTGTGTCTATAGAGAGAGAGAGATCGCTGCACACTCACTAGAGTCTCATTCACAGTGCTGACAGAATTAACTTGCCCTGGGTGTCCCAAAATAAAGCATCTGGGCAGCAGGGTAGCATGGTGGTTAGCATAAATGCTTCACAGCTCCAGGGTCCCAGGTTCGATTCCAGCTTGGATCACTGTCTGTGCGGAGTCTGCACGTCCTCCCCGTGTGTGCGTGGGTTTCCTCCGGGTGCTCCGGTTTCCTCCCACAGTCCAAAGATGTGCGGGTTAGGTAGATTGGCCATGCTAAATTGCCCTTAGTGTCCTAAAAAGTAAGGTTAAGGGGGGTGGGCGTTGTTGGGTTACGGGTATAGGGTGGATACGTGGGTTTGAGTAGGGTGATCATTGCTCGGCACAACATCGAGGGCCGAAGGGCCTGTTTTGTGCTGCACACATCTATGTTCTATGTTGATGGGTGGCTCACTCTTAAAGGAAATGAAACATCTGGGTCTGGATTCTCCGATTTTGAGGCTATGTCCCCACGCCGGCGTACGGCTGACGACCTGCACCGGTCGCGGCGTAGAACATGGCGCCGGCAGTGCGAGAGCCCAACCCACTAGACGTGACTCCACAGCCCAAGCCCTGAGCACTCCCCACCAGTTCCCCCAGCTCTAACAGAAGCTCCCCTGGCCAGAAGCACGGATCTCTGCAGAGTGTGGCGGCGCTGGACACAGTCTGCAGCCCACACGCTGGGTTCCCGCACGGTAGGGACCACACGTGGCCCGTGCCGTCGGGAATTCGGCCCATTGAGGACGGATCATCGTGGGTGGGCCGACCGATGACATTTCAACGCCATTGAAATGGCGCGCAGCGCACGTCACAATGAAGCCAGTTTTGGAGGGAGCGGAGCACGGCAGAACGACGTCAAACCAGCGCGGCCCTTTTTCCCGGCAGGGGAATCCATTCTCCGCCCGATCGCCGAACATTATTTCGGCGTCAGGCTACGGAAATGCAGCCCAGCAACTCCACCAGTGTCGCAACCCCTCTGTATCACACCAGGAGCATCAGCTTCAATTCCCCTCTGTATCACACCAGGAGCATCAGCTTCAATTCCCCTCTGTATCACACCAGGAGCATCAGCTTCAATTCCCCTCTGTATCACACCAGGAGCATCAGCTTCAATTCCCCTCTGTATCACACCAGGACCCTCAGCTTCAATTCCCCTCTGTATCACACTAGGAGCATCAGCTTCAATTCCCCTCTGTATCACACCAGGAGCATCAGCTTCAATTCCCCTCTGTATCACACCAGGAGCATCAGCTTCAATTCCCCTCTGTATCACACCAGGGGAATCAGCTTCAATTCCCCTCTGTATCACACCAGGAGCATCAGCTTCAATTCCCCTCTGTATCACACCAGGGGCATCAGCTTCAATTCCCCTCTGTATCACACCAGGGGAATCAGCTTCAATTCCCCTCTGTATCACACCAGGAGCATCAGCTTCAATTCCCCTCTGTATCACACCAGGACCAACAGCTTCAATTCCCCTCTGTATCACATTAGGGGCATCAGCTTCAATTCCCCTCTGTATCACACCAGGACCCTCAGCGTCAATTCCCCTCTGTATCACACCAGGGGAATCAGCTTCAATTCCCCTCTGTATCACACCAGGGGAATCAGCTTCAATTCCCCTCTGTATCACACCAGGACCAACAGCTTCAATTCCCCTCTGTATCACACCAGGGGAATCAGCTTCAATTCTCCTCTGTATCACACCAGGAGCATCAGCTTCAATTCCCCTCTGTATCACACCAGGAGCATCAGCTTCAATTCCCCTCTGTATCACACTAGGACCAACAGCTTCAATTCCCCTCTGTATCACACCAGGAGCATCAGCTTCAATTCCCCTCTGTATCACACCAGGAGCATCAGCTTCAATTCCCCTCTGTATCACACCAGGAGCATCAGCTTCAATTCCCCTCTGTATCACACCAGGAGCATCAGCTTCAATTCCCCTCTGTATCACACTAGGGGCATCAGCTTCAATTCCCCTCTGTATCACACCAGGAGCATCAGCTTCAATTCCCCTCTGTATCACACCAGGAGCATCAGCTTCAATTCCCCTCTGTATCACACCAGGAGCATCAGCTTCAATTCCCCTCAGTATCACACTAGGAGCATCAGCTTCAATTCCCCTCTGTATCACACTAGGGGCATCAGCTTCAATTCCCCTCTGTATCACACTAGGGGCATCAGCTTCAATTCCCCTCTGTATCACACTAGGAGCATCAGCTTCAATTCCCCTCTGTATCACACCAGGAGCATCAGCCTCAATTCCCCTCTGTATCACACCAGGGGCATCAGCTTCAATTCCCCTCTGTATCACACCAGGAGCATCAGCTTCAATTCCCCTCTGTATCACACTAGGACCAACAGCTTCAATTCCCCTCTGTATCACACCAGGAGCATCAGCTTCAATTCCCCTCTGTATCACACCAGGACCAATAGCTTCAATTCCCCTCTGTATCACACCAGGAGCATCAGCTTCAATTCCCCTCTGTATCACACCAGGAGCATCAGCTTCAATTCCCCTCTGTATCACACCAGGGGCATCAGCTTCAATTCCCCTCTGTATCACACCAGGAGCAACAGCTTCAATTCCCCTCTATATCACACCAGGACCAACAGCTTCAATTCCCCTCTGTATCACACCAGGAGCATCAGCTTCAATTCCCCTCTGTATCACACCAGGACCAACAGCTTCAATTCCCCTCTGTATCACACTAGGGGCATCAGCTTCAATTCCCCTCTGTATCACACCAGGACCAACAGCTTCAATTCCCCTCTGTATCACACCAGGGGAATCAGCTTCAATTCTACTCTGTATCACACCAGGACCAACAGCTTCAATTCCCCTCTGTATCACACCAGGGGCATCAGCTTCAATTCCCCTCTGTATCACACCAGGGGAATGAGCTTCAATTCCCCTCTATCACACCAGGAGCATCAGCTTCAATTCCCCTCTGTATCACACCAGGGAAATCAGCTTCAATTCCCCTCTGTATCACACCAGGAGCATCAGCTTCAATTCCCCTCTGTATCACACCAGGACCAACAGCTTCAATTCCCCTCTGTATCACATTAGGGGCATCAGCTTCAATTCCCCTCTGTATCACACCAGGACCCTCAGCTTCAATTCCCCTCTGTATCACACCAGGGGAATCAGCTTCAGTTCCCCTCTGTATCACACCAGGAGCATCAGCTTCAATTCCCCTCTGTATCACACCAGGGGCATCAGCTTCAATTCCCCTCTGTATCACACAAGGGGAATCAGCTTCAATTCCCCTCTGTATCACACCAGGAGCATCAGCTTCAATTCCCCTCTGTACCACACCAGGACCAACAGCTTCAATTCCCCTCTGTATCACATTAGGGGCATCAGCTTCAATTCCCCTCTGTATCACACCAGGACCCTCAGCTTCAATTCCCCTCTGTATCACACCAGGGGAATCAGCTTCAATTCCCCTCTGTATCACACCAGGACCAACAGCTTCAATTCCCCTCTGTATCACACCAGGGGAATCAGCTTCAATTCCCCTCTGAATCACACCAGGAGCATCAGCTTCAATTCCCCTCTGTATCACACCAGGAGCATCAGCTTCAATTCCCCTCTGTATCACACCAGGAGCATCAGCTTCAATTCCCCTCTGTATCACACCAGGAGCATCAGCTTCAATTCCCCTCTGTATCACACCAGGAGCAACAGCTTCAATTCCCCTCTGTATCACACCAGGAGCATCAGCTTCAATTCCCCTCTGTATCACACCAGGGGCATCAGCTTCAATTCCCCTCTGTATCACACCAGGAGCATCAGCTTCAATTCCCCTCTGTATCACACTAGGACCAACAGCTTGAATTCCCCTCTGTATCACACCAGGAGCATCAGCTTCAATTCCCCTCTGTATCACACCAGGAGCATCAGCTTCAATTCCCCTCTGTATCACACCAGGAGCATCAGCTTCAATTCCCCTCTGTATCACACCAGGGGCATCAGCTTCAATTCCCCTCTGTATCACACCAGGGGCATCAGCTTCAATTCCCCTCTGTATCACACCAGGACCAACAGCTTCAATTCCCCTCTGTATCACACCAGGAGCATCAGCTTCAATTCCCCTCTGTATCACACCAGGAGCATCAGCTTCAATTCCCCTCTGTATCACACCAGGACCAACAGCTTCAATTCCCCTCTGTATCACACCAGGAGCAACAGCTTCAATTCCCTTCTGTATCACACCAGGATCAACAGCTTCAATTCCCCTCTGTATCACACCAGGAGCATCAGCTTCAATTCCCCTCTGTATCACACCAGGAGCATCAGCTTCAATTCCCCTCTGTATCACACCAGGACCAACAGCTTCAATTCCCATCTGTATCACACCAGGACCAACAGCTTCAATTCCCCTCTGTATCACACTCGGAGCATCAGCTTCAATTCCCCTCTGTATCACACCAGGAGCATCAGCTTCAATTCCCCTCTGTATCACACCAGGGGCATCAGCTTCAATTCCCCTCTGTATCACACCAGGAGCATCAGCTTCAATTCCCCTCTGTATCACACTAGGGGCATCAGCTTCAATTCCCCTCTGTATCACACCAGGAGCATCAGCTTCAATTCCCCTCTGTATCAGACCAGGAGCATCAGCTTCAATTCCCCTCTGTATCACACCAGGAGCATCAGCTTCAATTCCCCTCTGTATCACACCAGGAGCATCAGCTTCAATTCCCCTCAGTATCACACTAGGAGCATCAGCTTCAATTCCCCTCTTTATCACACTAGGGGCATCAGCTTCAATTCCCCTCTGTATCACACTAGGGGCATCAGCTTCAATTCCCCTCTGTATCACACCAGGAGCATCAGCTTCAATTCCCCTCTGTATCACACCAGGAGCATCAGCTTCAATTCCCCTCTGTATCACACCAGGACCAACAGCTTCAATTCCCCTCTGTATCACACCAGGAGCATCAGCTTCAATTCCCCTCTGTATCACACCAGGACCAACAGCTTCAATTCCCCTCTGTATCACACCAGGAGCATCAGCCTCAATTCCCCTCTGTATCACACCAGGGGCATCAGCTTCAATTCCCCTCTGTATCACACCAGGAGCATCAGCTTCAATTCCCCTCTGTATCACACTAGGACCAACAGCTTCAATTCCCCTCTGTATCACACCAGGAGCATCAGCTTCAATTCCCCTCTGTATCACACCAGGACCAATAGCTTCAATTCCCCTCTGTATCACACCAGGAGCATCAGCTTCAATTCCCCTCTGTATCACACCAGGAGCATCAGCTTCAATTCCCCTCTGTATCACACCAGGGGCTTCAGCTTCAATTCCCCTCTGTATCACACCAGGAGCAACAGCTTCAATTCCCCTCTGTATCACACCAGGACCAACAGCTTCAATTCCCCTCTGTATCACACCAGGAGCATCAGCTTCAATTCCCCTCTGTATCACACCAGGACCAACATCTTCAATTCCCCTCTGTATCACACCAGGAGCATCAGCTTCAATTCCCCTCTGTATCACACCAGGAGCATCAGCTTCAATTCCCCTCTGTATCACACCAGGACCAACAGCTTCAATTCCCCTAAGTATCACACCAGGAGCATCAGCTTCAATTCCCCTCTGTATCACACCAGGACCAACAGCTTCAATTCCCCTCTGTATCACACCAGGAGCATCAGCTTCAATTCCCCTCTGTATCACACCAG
Organism: Scyliorhinus canicula; assembly: GCF_902713615.1. Taxonomy (NCBI): domain Eukaryota; kingdom Metazoa; phylum Chordata; class Chondrichthyes; order Carcharhiniformes; family Scyliorhinidae; genus Scyliorhinus; species Scyliorhinus canicula. The sequence continues at coordinate 3,758,393 of NC_052151.1, read as the reverse complement.
GGGCATCAGCTTCAATTCCCCTCTGTATCACACCAGGAGCATCAGCTTCAATTCCCCTCTGTATCACACTAGGGGCATCAGCTTCAATTCCCCTCTGTATCACACCAGGAGCATCAGCTTCAATTCCCCTCTGTATCAGACCAGGAGCATCAGCTTCAATTCCCCTCTGTATCACACCAGGAGCATCAGCTTCAATTCCCCTCTGTATCACACCAGGAGCATCAGCTTCAATTCCCCTCAGTATCACACTAGGAGCATCAGCTTCAATTCCCCTCTTTATCACACTAGGGGCATCAGCTTCAATTCCCCTCTGTATCACACTAGGGGCATCAGCTTCAATTCCCCTCTGTATCACACCAGGAGCATCAGCTTCAATTCCCCTCTGTATCACACCAGGAGCATCAGCTTCAATTCCCCTCTGTATCACACCAGGACCAACAGCTTCAATTCCCCTCTGTATCACACCAGGAGCATCAGCTTCAATTCCCCTCTGTATCACACCAGGACCAACAGCTTCAATTCCCCTCTGTATCACACCAGGAGCATCAGCCTCAATTCCCCTCTGTATCACACCAGGGGCATCAGCTTCAATTCCCCTCTGTATCACACCAGGAGCATCAGCTTCAATTCCCCTCTGTATCACACTAGGACCAACAGCTTCAATTCCCCTCTGTATCACACCAGGAGCATCAGCTTGAATTCCCCTCTGTATCACACCAGGACCAATAGCTTCAATTCCCCTCTGTATCACACCAGGAGCATCAGCTTCAATTCCCCTCTGTATCACACCAGGAGCATCAGCTTCAATTCCCCTCTGTATCACACCAGGGGCTTCAGCTTCAATTCCCCTCTGTATCACACCAGGAGCAACAGCTTCAATTCCCCTCTGTATCACACCAGGACCAACAGCTTCAATTCCCCTCTGTATCACACCAGGAGCATCAGCTTCAATTCCCCTCTGTATCACACCAGGACCAACAGCTTCAATTCCCCTCTGTATCACACCAGGAGCATCAGCTTCAATTCCCCTCTGTATCACACCAGGAGCATCAGCTTCAATTCCCCTCTGTATCACACCAGGACCAACAGCTTCAATTCCCCTAAGTATCACACCAGGAGCATCAGCTTCAATTCCCCTCTGTATCACACCAGGACCAACAGCTTCAATTCCCCTCTGTATCACACCAGGAGCATCAGCTTCAATTCCCCTCTGTATCACACCAGGGGCATCAGCTTCAATTCCCCTCTGTATCACACCAGGAGCATCAGCTTCAATTCCCCTCTGTATCACACTAGGGGCATCAGCTTCAATTCCCCTCTGTATCACACCAGGAGCATCAGCTTCAATTCCCCTCTGTATCAGACCAGGAGCATCAGCTTCAATTCCCCTCTGTATCACACCAGGAGCATCAGCTTCAATTCCCCTCTGTATCACACCAGGAGCATCAGCTTCAATTCCCCTCAGTATCACACTAGGAGCATCAGCTTCAATTCCCCTCTTTTTCACACTAGGGGCATCAGCTTCAATTCCCCTCTGTATCACACTAGGGGCATCAGCTTCAATTCCCCTCTGTATCACACCAGGAGCATCAGCTTCAATTCCCCTCTGTATCACACCAGGAGCATCAGCTTCAATTCCCCTCTGTATCACACCAGGACCAACAGCTTCAATTCCCCTCTGTATCACACCAGGAGCATCAGCTTCAATTCCCCTCTGTATCACACCAGGACCAACAGCTTCAATTCCCCTCTGTATCACACCAGGAGCATCAGCCTCAATTCCCCTCTGTATCACACCAGGGGCATCAGCTTCAATTCCCCTCTGTATCACACCAGGAGCATCAGCTTCAATTCCCCTCTGTATCACACTAGGACCAACAGCTTCAATTCCCCTCTGTATCACACCAGGAGCATCAGCTTGAATTCCCCTCTGTATCACACCAGGACCAATAGCTTCAATTCCCCTCTGTATCACACCAGGAGCATCAGCTTCAATTCCCCTCTGTATCACACCAGGAGCATCAGCTTCAATTCCCCTCTGTATCACACCAGGGGCATCAGCTTCAATTCCCCTCTGTATCACACCAGGAGCAACAGCTTCAATTCCCCTCTGTATCACACCAGGACCAACAGCTTCAATTCCCCTCTGTATCACACCAGGAGCATCAGCTTCAATTCCCCTCTGTATCACACCAGGACCAACAGCTTCAATTCCCCTCTGTATCACACCAGGGGAATCAGCTTCAATTCCACTCTGTATCACACCAGGACCAACAGCTTCAATTCCCCTCTGTATCACACCAGGGGCATCAGCTTCAATTCCCCTCTGTATCACACCAGGGGAATGAGCTTCAATTCCCCTCTATCACACCAGGAGCATCAGCTTCAATTCCCCTCTGTATCACGCCAGGGAAATCAGCTTCAATTCCCCTCTGTATCACACCAGGAGCATCAGCTTCAATTCCCCTCTGTATCACACCAGGAGCATCAGCATCAATTCCCCTCTGTATCACACCAGGACCAACAGCTTCAATTCCCCTCTGTATCACACCAGGAGCATCAGCTTCAATTCCGCTCTGTATCACACCAGGAGCAACAGCTTCAATTCCCCTCTGTATCACACCAGGAGCATCAGCTTCAATTCCCCTCTGTATCACACCAGGAGCATCAGCTTCAATTCCCCTCTGTATCACACCAGGAGCAACAGCTTCAATTCCCCTCTGTATCACACCAGGAGCATCAGCTTCAATTCCCCTCTGTATCACACCAGGGGCTTCAGCTTCAATTCCCCTCTGTATCACACCAGGAGCAACAGCTTCAATTCCCCTCTGTATCACACCAGGACCAACAGCTTCAATTCCCCTCTGTATCACACCAGGAGCATCAGCTTCAATTCCCCTCTGTATCACACCAGGACCAACAGCTTCAATTCCCCTCTGTATCACACCAGGGGAATCAGCTTCAATTCCACTCTGTATCACACCAGGACCAACAGCTTCAATTCCCCTCTGTATCACACCAGGGGCATCAGCTTCAATTCCCCTCTGTATCACACCAGGGGAATGAGCTTCAATTCCCCTCTATCACACCAGGAGCATCAGCTTCAATTCCCCTCTGTATCACGCCAGGGAAATCAGCTTCAATTCCCCTCTGTATCACACCAGGAGCATCAGCTTCAATTCCCCTCTGTATCACACCAGGAGCATCAGCATCAATTCCCCTCTGTATCACACCAGGACCAACAGCTTCAATTCCCCTCTGTATCACACCAGGAGCATCAGCTTCAATTCCCCTCTGTATCACACCAGGAGCAACAGCTTCAATTCCCCTCTGTATCACACCAGGAGCATCAGCTTCAATTCCCCTCTGTATCACACCAGGAGCATCAGCTTCAATTCCCCTCTGTATCACACCAGGAGCAACAGCTTCAATTCCCCTCTGTATCACACCAGGAGCATCAGCTTCAATTCCCCTCTGTATCACACTAGGGGCATCAGCTTCAATTCCCCTCTGTATCACACTAGGAGCATCAGCTTCAATTCCCCTCTGTATCACACCAGGAGCATCAGCTTCAATTCCCCTCTGTATCACACCAGGGGCATCAGCTTCAATTCCCCTCTGTATCACACCAGGAGCATCAGCTTCAATTCCCCTCTGTATCACACTAGGACTAACAGCTTCAATTCCCCTCTGTATCACACCAGGAGCATCAGCTTCAATTCCCCTCTGTATCACACCAGGGGCATCAGCTTCAATTCCCCTCTGTATCACACCAGGAGCATCAGCTTCAATTCCCCTCTGTATCACACCAGGGGCATCAGCTTCAATTCCCCTCTGTATCACACCAGGGGAATCAGCTTCAATTCCCCTCTGTATCACATCAGGAGCATCAGCTTCAATTCCCCTCTGTATCACACCAGGAGCATCAGCTTCAATTCCCCTCTGTATCACACCAGAACCAACAGCTTCAATTCCCCTCTGTATCACATTACTGGCATCAGCTTCAATTCCCCTCTGTATCACACCAGGACCCTCAGCTTCAATTCCTCTCTGTATCACACCAGGGGAATCAGCTTCAATTCCCCTCTGTATCACACCAGGAGCATCAGCTTCAATTCCCCTCTGTATCACACCAGGAGCATCAGCTTCAATTCCCCTCTGTATCACACTAGGACCAACAGCTTGAATTCCCCTCTGTATCACACCAGGAGCATCAGCTTCAATTCCCCTCTGTATCACACCAGGGGCATCAGCTTCAATTCCCCTCTGTATCACACCAGGAGCATCAGCTTCAATTCCCCTCTGTATCACACCAGGACCAACAGCTTCAATTCCCCTCTGTATCACACCAGGGGAATCAGCTTCAATTCCCCTCTGTATCACACCAGGAGCAACAGCTTCAATTCCCCTCTGTATCACACCAGGAGCATCAGCTTCAATTCCCCTCTGTATCACACCAGGGGCTTCAGCTTCAATTCCCCTCTGTATCACACCAGGAGCAACAGCTTCAATTCCCCTCTGTATCACACCAGGACCAACAGCTTCAATTCCCCTCTGTATCACACCAGGAGCATCAGCTTCAATTCCCCTCTGTATCACACCAGGACCAACAGCTTCAATTCCCCTCTGTATCACACCAGGGGAATCAGCTTCAATTCCACTCTGTATCACACCAGGACCAACAGCTTCAATTCCCCTCTGTATCACACCAGGGGCATCAGCTTCAATTCCCCTCTGTATCACACCAGGGGAATGAGCTTCAATTCCCCTCTATCACACCAGGAGCATCAGCTTCAATTCCCCTCTGTATCACGCCAGGGAAATCAGCTTCAATTCCCCTCTGTATCACACCAGGAGCATCAGCTTCAATTCCCCTCTGTATCACACCAGGAGCATCAGCATCAATTCCCCTCTGTATCACACCAGGACCAACAGCTTCAATTCCCCTCTGTATCACACCAGGAGCATCAGCTTCAATTCCCCTCTGTATCACACCAGGAGCAACAGCTTCAATTCCCCTCTGTATCACACCAGGAGCATCAGCTTCAATTCCCCTCTGTATCACACCAGGAGCATCAGCTTCAATTCCCCTCTGTATCACACCAGGAGCAACAGCTTCAATTCCCCTCTGTATCACACCAGGAGCATCAGCTTCAATTCCCCTCTGTATCACACTAGGGGCATCAGCTTCAATTCCCCTCTGTATCACACTAGGAGCATCAGCTTCAATTCCCCTCTGTATCACACCAGGAGCATCAGCCTCAATTCCCCTCTGTATCACACCAGGGGCATCAGCTTCAATTCCCCTCTGTATCACACCAGGAGCATCAGCTTCAATTCCCCTCTGTATCACACTAGGACCAACAGCTTCAATTCCCCTCTGTATCACACCAGGAGCATCAGCTTCAATTCCCCTCTGTATCACACCAGGGGCATCAGCTTCAATTCCCCTCTGTATCACACCAGGAGCATCAGCTTCAATTCCCCTCTGTATCACACCAGGGGCATCAGCTTCAATTCCCCTCTGTATCACACCAGGGGAATCAGCTTCAATTCCCCTCTGTATCACATCAGGAGCATCAGCTTCAATTCCCCTCTGTATCACACCAGGAGCATCAGCTTCAATTCCCCTCTGTATCACACCAGAACCAACAGCTTCAATTCCCCTCTGTATCACATTACTGGCATCAGCTTCAATTCCCCTCTGTATCACACCAGGACCCTCAGCTTCAATTCCCCTCTGTATCACACCAGGGGAATCAGCTTCAATTCCCCTCTGTATCACACCAGGAGCATCAGCTTCAATTCCCCTCTGTATCACACCAGGAGCATCAGCTTCAATTCCCCTCTGTATCACACTAGGACCAACAGCTTGAATTCCCCTCTGTATCACACCAGGAGCATCAGCTTCAATTCCCCTCTGTATCACACCAGGGCATCAGCTTCAATTCCCCTCTGTATCACACCAGGAGCATCAGCTTCAATTCCCCTCTGTATCACACCAGGACCAACAGCTTCAATTCCCCTCTGTATCACACCAGGAGAAACAGCTTCAATTCCCCTCTGTATCACACCAGGAGCATCAGCTTCAATTCCCCTCTGTATCACACCAGGAGCATCAGCTTCAATTCCCCTCTGTATCACACCAGGAGCATCAGCTTCAATTCCCCTCTGTATCACACCAGGAGCATCAGCTTCAATTCCCCTCTGTATCACACCAGGGGCATCAGCTTCAATTCCCCTCTGTATCACACTAGGAGCATCAGCTTCAATTCCCCTCTGTATCACACCAGGAGCATCAGCATCAATTCCCCTCTGTATCACACCAGGAGCATCAGCTTCAATTCCCCTCTGTATCACACCAGGACCAACAGCTTCAATTCCCATCTGTATCACACCAGGACCAACAGCTTCAATTCCCCTCTGTATCACACTCGGAGCATCAGCTTCAATTCCCCTCTGTATCACACCAGGAGCATCAGCTTCAATTCCCCTCTGTATCACACCAGGAGCATCAGCTTCAATTCCCCTCTGTATCACACCAGGAGCATCAGCTTCAATTCCCCTCTGTATCACACCAGGACCAACAGCTTCAATTCCCCTCTGTATCACACCAGGAGCAACAGCTTCAATTCCCTTCTGTATCACACCAGGATCAACAGCTTCAATTCCCCTCTGTATCACACCAGGAGCATCAGCTTCAATTCCCCTCTGTATCACACCAGGAGCATCAGCTTCAATTCCCCTCTGTATCACACCAGGACCAACAGCTTCAATTCCCATCTGTATCACACCAGGACCAACAGCTTCAATTCCCCTCTGTATCACACTCGGAGCATCAGCTTCAATTCCCCTCTGTATCACACCAGGAGCATCAGCTTCAATTCCCCTCTGTATCACACCAGGGGCATCAGCTTCAATTCCCCTCTGTATCACACCAGGAGCATCAGCTTCAATTCCCCTCTGTATCACACTAGGGGCATCAGCTTCAATTCCCCTCTGTATCACACCAGGAGCATCAGCTTCAATTCCCCTCTGTATCACACCAGGAGCATCAGCTTCAATTCCCCTCTGTATCACACCAGGAGCATCAGCTTCAATTCCCCTCTGTATCACACCAGGAGCATCAGCTTCAATTCCCCTCTGTATCACACCAGGACCCTCAGCTTCAATACCCCTCTGTATCACACTAGGAGCATCAGCTTCAATTCCCCTCTGTATCACACCAGGAGCATCAGCTTCAATTCCCCTCTGTATCACACCAGGAGCATCAGCTTCAATTCCCCTCTGTATCACACCAGGGGAATCAGCTTCAATTCCCCTCTGTATCACACCAGGAGCATCAGCTTCAATTCCCCTCTGTATCACACCAGGGGCATCAGCTTCAATTCCCCTCTGTATCACACCAGGGGAATCAGCTTCAATTCCCCTCTGTATCACACCAGGAGCATCAGCTTCAATTCCCCTCTGTATCACACCAGGACCAACAGCTTCAATTCCCCTCTGTATCACATTAGGGGCATCAGCTTCAATTCCCCTCTGTATCACACCAGGACCCTCAGCGTCAATTCCCCTCTG